>NC_049901.1:11674531-11994684 GCF_001411555.2 Juglans regia | reverse complement strand
CACGACCGCAGCTATTAAAAGGCTTCAAGAAGTAATGGGCATTGCCGTGCCATCGACGTTGAGAGAGAGGCTACTAAAATGCCTTGGAAATGGAGAAAGGTGGGTGGTTTTTGTTGGGCCTTATGAGCACCACTCGAACCTTCTTTCTTGGAGGCAAAGCTTGGCTGAAGTAATAGAGATTGGTTTAGATTCCAATGGTTCATTAGACATGGAGACTCTAAGACTGCAACTTGAGCAATATCAGTCTGCAAACAGGCCAATTTTGGGTTCTTTTTCTGCTTGTAGTAACGTGACTGGAATTTATTCAGACACCCGAGCAATTGCTGAACTTCTTCACCAATATGGAGGTTTTGCATGCTTTGATTTTGCAGCAAGGTACGTAAGATTTGTGTATAAGTTTATTTTTCAAATGTTTCTTTACCGCATCAAGATGCCGACTTTCTTGGCCTAAAATTTCAATGTTTTCAGCGGGCCTTATGTGGAGATTGACATGAGATCCGGGGAGCTTGATGGCTACGATGCAATTTTCCTTAGTCCACATAAGTTTCTTGGGGGACCAGGATCGCCCGGCATCCTTCTGATGAGCAAGGCACTTTATATGCTAAAATCTTCTCCACCATCGACTTGTGGAGGTGGAACTGTGATTTATGTCAACGGCTTCAACGAAAAGGTAAATTATATATATCCATGGAAGATCCGAGCAAAAAGATGCTGAGGAAACTTCATGAGATGGTGGTTTACTTTTAAAGTCCTACTATATTCACTTGTTAATCTAGTACATGTTTTGCAGGACACGTTATATTTGGAGGACATTGAAGAAAGGGAAAATGGTGGCACTCCTCAAATAATCCAAACAGTTAGAGCAGCCTTGGCTTTCTGGATTAAGGAATACATAGGTTACGAGGAGATTGAAAAACTGGAGCAAACCAATATAGAGAGAGCGCTTAAGAGGCTTCTCCCAAATCAGAACATATGCGTTCTAGGAAATACAAGCACCAAGAGACAAGCTATCTTGTCTTTCCTTGTTTACAGTACCACCAATTCCTCCTCGGCTGGCCTAAAAAATGGGTGTAATATTGACAGCAAAGAGAGATGGGAGGAGCAGCTATACATGTGGAGAGAGACGGGGAACAAGAGAGACAAGCCTCTTCATGGACCATTCGTTGCAGCTCTCTTGAATGACCTTTTTGGCATCCAGGCTCGAGGTGGGTGCGCTTGTGCTGGACCCTATGGTCACGTTCTGCTTGAGATCGATGAGTCCCACTCACTTGCCCTCAGAGCTGCCTTTCTCAAGGTAAATGGTTCTTAAATTGTTCCTGCCATGGAGCTCTGAAAAATATCATGCAGAAAACCTGTGTTTTGAGCTGATTTTTTCTCATTTTTTGTTCGACAGGGTTATGTTGGATTAAAACCCGGATGGACTAGGATCAGCCTTCCCTACTACATGTCCGAGGAAGAATTTGAATTTATTTTAGCTGCAGTGGAATTTGTGGCTATTTATGGGCAACGTTTCCTTCCATTGTACTACTTCAATTTTAGAACAGGAAACTGGGCTTTTAAGAAGAAAGCACTCGAGGAACTACTCGTGGAGGAAAACAAATGCAATGTACACGTATTGCCGTTGGCCAGTGCCATGGATGTAGCAAATCAAGAACATCGCAATTCAAAAGCGTTCGAGGATGTAGGAGCTAAGCAAGCAAAGAACATAGATAAGTATACAGCATATTTAGAAGCGGCTAAGCATATTGCCAGTCTCCTCCCCAAGTTCCCCTCTCAGCGTAGAGTTCCTGAGGACATAGATGTCAACCTCATTCTCTTTCGAGTCTAGTCATTTTCCCCATTCTCGATTAATGCTTGTGGTAATTTCATTATTACTATTCTTTGTTTCACTGCTGAAGTTTTATTCGGCACTAAAACGTAGAAAATATATTTACAATTATAATTTGTACAACTATCGTATAATCTCTTTTATAAATATGAATAAAACATAAAATCTACATAAAAAAATTAAATTTTTAATAGTGATCTCAATTTTTTTCAAAACGATTACGCAAAATTTGTACGATTGTATGTAGAATTATTCAATGATATTATTTCTAATGCATAACTTAAGAAAGCTTTTGGATGTCCCCATTTTTTTTTTAAAAAAAAATTATAATTCTAACACCAAAACTAATCTTAAAGTCCCGTTTAGATAATGAGATGAGATGAGATAATTATAAAAATTAAATAAAATATTATTAAAATATTATTTTTTAATATTATTATTATTTTAAAATTTAAAAAAGTTGAATTATTTATTATATTGTGTGAGAATTTAAAAAAATTATAATGATGAGATAAAATAAGATAAAACCGTTTTCGTATCAAACGAGACCTAAATGGTAGACTCAATGAGGAAGAATATGCAAAATATAAAAGGAAACGTGTGTATGTAACAGACCGCCTGATTTAGAAGTTACTGGAATTGGTGTCAATTGATATCGCCATAAACTAATTGGCTTCAAAATCAGAAAAAAAAAATAATAAATGAAAATCTAGTGCGCCCCCCAACAAAGAATAAAAGGAAAGTAAAAGGAAAAAAAAAAAAAAAATCATGGCTGACAGCGGACCGAAGTGATATATAATATGATAGAATAACAAAAGTGAGACTTTTTTAAGGAATTCAACCGGCTTGGTTGCGCCACACTGCCACGGCCTCTAGCCCGAATCTCTGAGGATGAAACAATCTTCAAGACCTTTTCATGTCTAAAGACAATTTGCGATACCCTTATTGAATAACAGACACCAGCCAAACAAGAACACAGAAATATAAGCTTTTAAACTGATGAAAACTGCACTGACTTGCTCAAAGAGAGAGGGCGAGGAAATGCAGGCTCAACTACCTCATTCACTCTCTGAGTTGGGAGTGTTGTAGGCTGGTCGCCCCCTGTGCACGAAAGAGGGTGGCAACCTATGGTTAATAAACGCATTAAAACTACCTATCAAAATAATAATAATAATAAGTGAGGAAGAAGCTTTATCTTTGTTTCCCTTCATTACATATCCCCTCGAGGAAAAGGAGCCCGGGGCTCTTTCACACCCTAGTCAGTGGCAACTACACCTTTGGCTTTGCGCAAAGTCCAAAATTAAAATGTAGGACTGTGCCCCTACCCTCAAGAAAACAAAAATAAAAAAGCTAAGGGTACCCTCTTCATCCCAACTTATCTTGGTTCAACATGAGACACTTCACAAAAACGTAAAAATATAGTGAGTTAAGCATATATTAGAGGCTAGATGAGTTCAATAAAAATCTTGTTTGGTTTTCAAGAAAATGTAAATTGAAGATCTTCCATTTTTTGAACGTGAACATGAATTTTCAGACATCATGTTAAATTGGGATGGTGGGGGTAGTGATTAACAAAACTAAAATTTACACAAGAAGAATTTGCATACAAACCAGGAAAAAATTGTTCGCTTTCAAAGGAAATGGCTGGCCATCAAAAGTTGTGGGTTTTCTTTGTCTTCTTCGACATCCATTGAGGCTTCAGCTCTTATTTCCTCGACCCTTTTATCCCAGATACCATCTATTAGCTTCCAAGTTTCATCATTAATGACTTGGGTCTGCGCAAAGATTGAAATGAGTGTTACAAGCTGGCACTATGATAACGTATGAAAACATAGAACTCGAGTATACATTTTCACATACCTCCATTGGGCGGGGAGCACCAAAGGTTGAATATCCAACATTTCCAGGTGCAAATGTAACCCTTCCAGGCAGTGTAATCCCATGGATTCCCCATCGTCCAGCATAAATTAGAGCTCCATATTCATCAGCCGGATTCACAGCTGGCTGAACATGTAGCAAAGGAGTTTTGACCTCAGGAACTTTCACATATTTTGACCCAAAAATACAAAACCGTATAATGTATGCAGTTAGAAGAATAATCTAAGGCGGCATCATTGCCATAGCAAGCCCACAGCAGGTTCAAAGAATTAAAATGCAAAACTGCCTCTAAAGTAACAATCATTGCTCTAGTCTGAAAATAACTGCGACCATGTTATTTGATGCATACCTGTCAATGGCCATGTCTCCATGGTTTCTGTGTGCGCACATATTATATATACATAAGTTTTTTTTTTTTTTTTTTTGAGGGGTTGTTTTTAATTTTGGACCAAATACATAGCTTTTATGCTCAACTTTTTCCACAGAAAAAATATCCCCAAAACTTCACCGTCCACCTGCAACTAGTAACTGAATATGCAACCATAAACCATACAAAAACTTACAGAGAAAATCTGTAACAAATAAATTGTCATTGCTTCTCACTTCATATATGTAATATACCACACCTCTTACTAGCCCTGACCATGAAAAACTATACAAAAAAATCACAATAGAAGTTCTGATAGTTGGGAGATTTTTTAAAATCCTAGGATCCTAAAGCAACCGACATAGAGTGATTGATAATAGATTATCGCAGAGTAGTTAAGGCAGCAAGGATTACAAAAATTATAAACTTGACATCTATACCACAGAATAACATTAAATGTACGAATACTGAATGTACTAAACATGAATTCTACTTGGATGTGATGAAGACCAGCACAATGTGACAATCAGTAATCTTTTCCTGAACTCAAGAAATACCTGTGGTATTCGTGGAGCCCTATTATATATGTCCCAAATTTCTCCAGCTTTAATCTCTCCCTTCTCAAGTAAAACATCTGCCCAACATGAAAACACGCAGCCTATCAGCACCAACTATAACATTAAACTGAAATTCAATCGAATATTTGAGCTTAACTACACAAATGGCTACAATTTTCTCATAGTATAACTAAATGATCACATTCACCACTTTTAATTAACTTAAGTTTTTTGGATAATTGATCATTCAAAATAGATAAGAGCAATGGGCCTGAGTTCGAATTTTGATTCCATACTTTATATCCATTTTAGTTGAATATTCCACGTACTAAGCATACTTATTTAGGGAAAGTTCTGACTCAGGTACAAGGGGAGTGCTAGAATATAATTAAACATTGAATTCACCCCTTCCTATTAACTCAGGATTTTGGAACAACTGATAATTTAACAAGTTCAACTGACAACCAAATGCAAGGCATTGTTCAATTAACTAATAAACGAAACAGAAATTAACATGACCTGTGATTGTCTCTACGGCTGAATGGTATTCTCTCAAGACAGAAGAGCATTTTTCCACGGCATAACGCATGTATTCATCTCTAAGTGCTTCAAGTTTGGCAGCAAGCTGTTATAGTGATGAAAAGTAACTGATATTACATATGTACTCCAGAAAAGCTCTTGTTCCAAAAATAATACACACACACAATTGGAGTTTTATGAGTTGATCTTTCAACGTACATTTGGCACAAGATCACCTTGATTCCTGTAGTATGCTTTCCCAAATGCTGTCATTCCTGTCTGTAGAATCAAGAATTCCGTGCGCTTTGAAGCTTCTAATGTAGCCTTTCCAGAGATCCAACACACATTGTCAACCCCAAACATCTCCTCCTCAATTACTCTTGCTAAACATTGGCGCCATCAGTGAGAAATAATCACATTTACTAGAAACCAAAATCGAAATTTTTTTTTTTTTTTTTTTGTTAAGTAAGAAAATCGAAATAAACATATGAATAGCATATTCAGTGAATCACTCTTCCTCAGTAATCAGGATTGGTTAAATCACATAGAAACACCTGCTAAGAATATGATCTGATGGCAAACCATTTAAGGAATCCATAAAATTAATTGAACATGCGCGTAGTTTTTCTGCACATGATGCAGTAACTACATTTGAGGTTAAAATTCTTCAGGCCTAAATAGTAAATTCACTATACAGGTGCCATAGACTTGCTATGTGCACTAGTAAATCAATAACTATGCAATCCAAAAGCAAAACTTCATACAATCTATACCCCAAAAAGTTGGCAATATAGTAACGTAAAATACAGTTTGTACGCTTACTGTGAAATTTTTGAACCTCTTTCCAATGGTTTATAAAATCAAACCTAGTAAAACATGTGTGAAAAGGGGTGCTCAAGATCGACCTGGAATCTCGACCCAACTTGACATGTCAGCTTCCAACACATGTGAGTTCGGATGGCCAAAGACCTATAGGCTTCTGACATGTCATGGGTTGAATTCAGAATAATGTTGGTGGGATTCTGACTTCTGACAAAGCCCTTTAATGCTTCCTCTTCCAAATTTGTTTCCCACTCTCAATACGTCCCAATTAACTCATTATCTAGCCACATGGAGGAGAAAGTCCACCCAGCATGCACTACAGCTGTCAATCACGCGGTAGTAGTCAACGGAATTTTGGAGAGAATCATCCTAAACCCTCCCCAAAGGGGGAAAAAACCAATTTCAGTGAACATATTTGTCACCCAACTACATTCACCGCATTCCTTAAATGTATTGAAATACCCCCAAAGGGATGCATAGGTTTTTCATGAAAGAATTTGATAATCAACAAATTTTCCAAGATTTAAATCGTTTAGAACATAGTTCTCTTCTCCATCAAATACAAGTTCATACTTCTTTGAACTCAACTGAAGCCATACTCAAGATAATACATCAATTTACTCTATTAAATAAAAGGAAAAAGAAGCATGCAACATATTTGGAACAAAATCTCAGAAATAATGAGCAAGAAAAACAAAAGCTGCAGGGAGCTATCGAAGATGATTATGCAAAACAAGGTAATATTTTGTTACTTACGAGCACATGCACGCACAATTGAGTTCACATAATCTGATTTTCTTAAGAAAACTCTTCCTGAAATTTCAGCATACTGCATATTTGGCTGGCTACGGATGGATTTTATATCTGTCTGCAAAAGCCATTTGCAAACTTTAGTTTAAACTCTATCAAGATGGGGAACCTCTGACCAAATGAGATGACATGAAAATGACCTCAGTGAAAGGCCGATAGGAATCTGGGAAGTAGCATGCAAGAACAGCAACTGCTGCTTCTCTGTATGCCAATCTCAGTTTTAATTCCTCTGGAATTTCTCTACTATCTTCTTGGCCTGTTTCAAATGTGCCCTTTTGCTGCAACTCGTTAAATATACAGAGAAGTGAAAATGCATTAATTACATGTCCAAGCAAAAGGGCTTAATCTTTCCCAGTAAGAGATAGGGAGGCACAACAAACCCTTTTCAAAGCCTCTAGCAGCTCTTCTCGTCCAATGTAATCTAAATCCTTACGGGCAGTCAATATTCCAGCTTCGTTCCTGTCATTCAATTGAAGAAAGTGTCAGATTCTACGTTATAGCGTTGAATTGAGAATGGATAGATGGACTAAGAATTTATCACAGTATATTCTGCAACTCTGCCCCAGTAAAATCATCTGTAAGATCTGCAATCTCCTGAAGGAGAGCTTCCTTTTCTCCCTCAGAACGAAAATACTTATTTCTAGCATGCACCTGTGTTGCACAAAATATAAATTAAGTAAACAAACAACAAACGGGGCACCAGACCACTCTACTGCACAGCTCTTTCTTTGTTAATGTATTACTCAAAAAGTAACTTAAACCAACTGTAATACAACAAAGATAAAAGATAACCCATTCAAACAATTTTTTTTATTGGTAAACAACATTTTATTGATAAATAATCCATTCAAACATATAAAGCAAGTAAGATGTATCAAGTCATCATTATCAATTGAAGTTCTGATTGTAAGAGGTTCATACATTACCCATTTGTTCTTTACTTATTTATCTTTCTAGCTAATAAATATGTATATATTTATGTATGTATCTACAACCAACACACATAATTTTTGTAGTCCCAGTCTATATAAATTATAATGAGTGATACTGGCCGGCATGGACAGTTTTAGGATGGGATTGATGCCACTGCTACGAAATATCAAGAAAGCTAGAATTTTAATTTCTTTTGTTTTTTTCCTGCTGTTAAAAACTCCAGTTTTGCAACAGTTGTGTTCTTCACTCCAACAATGGAATAAACATATTGAGCAAAAATACCTTCAATATGGCCAATCTACCATCTTTTGATGGCAAACCAACTCTTATGATCTTGTCAAAACGACCCTTCCTCAAGAGAGCAGGATCAAGAATATCCAATCTATTCGTTGCACCTATGACCAGCACCTGACAATGCAGAATATGGCAGTCAAAACCAGATAATCTCTTCTTTCCATTCCAGGAGAAGATACAAAAGCATACCTGTGATGTGGAAACTTTAAATCCATCCAACTCAGTCAGTATCTGAAGCAGGCCCTGTTCCCTCTCTGCACCACCCTATACGTACAAAGCAAATTACACATGCAAGGATATGAAGGCAGACTATGAAAAATAAGAGCAGGCATAGGCAAAACCATTAGTACATTCTGAAGTTAACATGATATGGCATACACAAAACTCAAATCTGGATTTTCCACTAACATAGCTTCATATAATGACGTAGCCATTGAGAAAGATTCAAGTAGCTTTCTCTGTACTTGGAAAAGAAGCCTATTTATATGGCTTAAAATTCCAGCATATTATATCTATTGTGGATGTAAATCAAGCCCTCCCAGGAGTTGAGGATTTATTGGCCTGGTTTGCTTTCAAGACTAAAACCCAAAACTTTGAAAACCTCTCATCTCATCATTACAACTTTCCCAAATTCCCACACAAAATAAAATAAATAATTCAACTTTTCAAATCTCAAAACAAAAATAATATTAACAAATATATTCTAACAATATTTTATTCAACTTTTTAACTTTAATTTCAACTCATCTCATCTCTAAAAACAAACGAGGCCTAGTGTTACAATACATTTGCAAGGACAGACCCCTCTCAAGCCAACCATGACCCAGAATTTCCAGAGCAAAGAAGAATATGCATAAAAAATTAAATACAAAGCAAGGATATTCACACAAGCAACTATACATTTAGTTTTATATTTGGAACAGCATTAAAGAAAACATAGTAGAAAACACAACTACGAATTGGTGACGTTCAGTAAACATGTGCTTAAATTAAATTAAATTATCTTACCCCACCAATATCAGGTCCACCACGCTTGCTACCAATAGCATCTATCTCATCAATAAAAATAATGGAAGGTGCAAATGATCTGGCACTAGCAAAAAGATCCTTAACACGGGATGCTGCCACACCAACAAACATCTGGAAAAGCTAATCAGTCAGCCAATTCTTGTTCAAACTCGAACAGTAGGAGAAAAAAAAAAAAAAAAACTCAACCAAAATAAGGATGATGAGTGCAGTTAGCATGCAGGTTGGTAAATGCTCATTTCAATGACCATAAAAATAAATAAATAGCAGATGCAACCAATAGTTTAGGTGAAGGAGCTAAGAATCACAATAATATAGAGAAGATTGGAGCAAATCTAACAAGAGAGGAAGGCAAATTATGCTTCATGGAAGCATATCAGCCAATCAAAGGAACCTAACATGAATTTCGAATCATTGCAAACTAACTCAAGATAAGAATAAAGCATATGCCCACTGATATATTTATCATTCTATACACAATTTTAGAACTATTTATTTCCTGTTCACATTAGGGAGACCAATATCTATTGCCATGTTCTTGGCTGCAAAATAAAGATTTACTTTCAAAATATTTTTGGTTTAATATCTTAAGCCAGAGTAAGAGAGAAAACCTTAAGGCTAACCCCGCTGTCACCCTTCACCTAAGACACCCTACCACAGCCATAGACAAGGCCAATGGACTTCGGCGTCTCTGCTGAGGGCACTTCCAGCGTCGGTCCGCCCTCCGGCGACCTAGAATTTCTCAAATTCCACAAAGACGTTGAGGAGATTTCTCAGAGGCATCGTCGACCGTCATACCAAGGCCTCCCCGACACAGACAAGACTGACGGGCTCTGCCAACTCCTCTAAGGGCACTCCGACGTCAGTCCTCCCTCTGGCGACAAGATTCAGAATCTTCAAGGAGATCTCTCGGACCGTCGTCCGTCGGATCTATGTCTCCACCACCACAGACAATACCGTCGGGCTCAAGCGACTCCTCTGAGGGCACTTCGACGTCTATCCTCCCTCCGGCGATAAGATTTTCTCAAGAAACCACTCCTTTGATTTCTCCAGCACAAACCTACATCAAATCTACATGTTTTGGGAGATGATGCCGGAGATGACGAAGTGAGAGGAACCTTGATATTTTAGGAGATGATGTTGTGATTTGGGACCAAAGGATGATGAAGCGCGATGCGAATTCATTTCAGATGGAAGGTGAGAGAGGTTAGGAGTGATACCCGCATGGTGCGAGACGGGGTGGACCCTTCCCCACACCCCGCCCCGCACCATGCGGGGGGCAAGCTTTTCAACCCTGCACCCCGCCCCCTGGAGGCGGGCAAGGCCCTCTGCCCCGATGCCGAGGGCAAGGTCAAACACCTCATCCGCCCCGCCCAAGTCAATACTGCCCCATGGCCCATTCGGTTTAAAAGTTATTTATGGGTCCAAAAATATTTTTTAAACCCAAATTATAACATAATTTAAATTGTAAATTAAAATTTATAAATACAAAAAAAATTTAAAACTAATAAAATAGTTTTTAAACTCATTAGAGTTATATTTTAGATTGTTTTGGCCTCCTAGGCCAACCTTTATATAAGAGGCCAAGGCAATACAATAGTCATACTTAGCAATGTGGGACTCATTATAACTTGAATACAAATTAAAGTCTTCAACACATTCTATATATTTATATACAATATATTTATATAAATATAATATATTAAAATTTTTTTTTTTATACATAGTGGGCCGGGGCCCCACTAGGTTTTCTCCCTATGGGGCGGCAGCGGGGTGGACTGGGGCGAGGTAGAGGGCCCACGTTGCCCATCCCTGTGAAAGGTGGTTGAAGGTGGAATAAAAAACTTTTGTTTTTACAAAAGAGGGAGGAAATAGCTTTCGCATCTTTGAACGTAGTAAAAGGATAACTAAGTTCATGTGCCTATGTGGGACGGCAGCTTCATGGGTTGGTAAGGGGATAGAGGATTGTTTAGAACTCATATGTCATGATGATTTCTTCAGGGAGTTAAGGATGGGTAATGGAGTTCTCATCATTCAACATCATACTAACGCATGGGGAAATTTTCTGCAACTTTCAGAATTCCAGAATGGGAGGAGGAAAGGTTTGTTGGTGATCCCCTGAAGCCGCAAATGGCATCAGATGGAAAGGTTTTCTGAATTCCATTCGAAGCGTCACTAGGTCCAAAGTCGTTTTTCTGAAGCATGCAAATAAAGGGGAGTTCGTTGATGGAAAGACAGTGGGAAGGCCTTCCTCTGTCAAAGGTGCCTCGTACACCTCGGTGTTAAGGTCACCGGCGGGTAGTCCGGTCAAGAATAGCTTCGTGGCGGAAGGAAAGGGTAAGACACTTGTAGGAGACAAAGGCTGTCAGGTGAAATTGGGAGAAGTGGAGGGTAAGCACCATGTGGTGCAGGGTGGAATGGCTGCCTCGGTCGAGTGTGGGAGAAGTGGAGGGGGTCTTGTGGGCTGTTAAAGCTCAATTGACGAGAGTTATTGAGTATGTGAGAAATCTTATGATTAATGTGGATAAGGGGTTGGACCTGGTCACGGGTTTGGGTGGTGGGTTGAAAAGGGACGCGCGCGAGCGCGGGGGGAGGGGGGGTGGTTTGAAGGCCTCAAGTGTGCTAGCAAAGGGCACTTCGACGCCGTCACAAATAGGGTCATCGCATACCGGGATCACTGTTCACACCGATTTGCCGTCTAACTGCCCTCAGTCACCAGTTGCAATTGGGGTTGGTACCTTTTTCTCGGGTTCACTTTCAGTTGAAGATGGGGGTCCTTCCAGGTTTTGAGTACTTTGTAAGAAGCAAACGAGCTTCTTTCAGAAGATGAAAATGGGGTAATAGAAGATAGTGCTCCCCCTACCTGTTCTATGCCTCCTGAGGAAGTAGTAGGGTCTGACAAAGTGGCACAGAAAGGGTCATCAGGGGGTGGAGCACCTACAAGCAATGTTCTCGTCGATGGAACGACGACACCTATGCCAGAGGTGAAGGAACCTCTAATCGTGACAGCAACAATGGGCAACAACAATATAGCTATTAAGGAGGTTCGGGATTTGAATGCAGAATACTGCGGGGATGAAATTACGGATTTATCGTTGGTGCCTTGTGAGGAGGAACGTCTAGGGTCAAGAGAGTAGTTGGGAACTATGTATGGAGATAATGTTGCTCCCCTGGTTTCTCTTCCTCCAACAAACAAAATATTGGGTGGTTCTGCATAAGGTTAACAAGATTCAACATATTATGGGGCTTTCATACGGAGGATGTAAAGACCAATTTAAAGCACTACTTACTGCGATAGAGGCGGGCCACTCACTTGAAACCAAATCAAATTTTAAGAAAAGCAAGGAGTTAAAGCGTATTTCTTGTGCAATCAACTACAATGCTAAGGGAGGTAGCTCAAGTCGAGGGAAGACAAAAGGGAGGGCATTATAAAAACGTCCTCATAAAGGGAGTTTCGGGGGGAGTATTAGTCTTACTGGGGGTGGGGGTTGGGGAGGTGTGTTCTATTCTAATTCGGACTTTATGTATTTTGGATAGATTTCTAATTTTCATGGGCTTTTTGGGTCATTTGGGGATAGTTAGTATGGGCTAGGTGTTTTCTTGTATACGTCCCATGTACTTGGTTACTCTTATTAATATATATAATATTTTTACTTATCAAAAAAAAAATTTTTGGTTTAAAAACTGCCAAATTTTAACTTTTCTTATGGTTTTGAGTCCAAGCATCGTGCTTTTAGGATCAGACGGATTGATGGTTCCATATTTTCAGCCACTCCATTATATTAGAAGAGATGCACCTGGACTGAACTCAGAAGCTATGGTGAACCAATTAAATTTCAAATATGACCTTTATCATTTGAAGCCACAATAGTTCTGAAGTGACAGCTATTATGGCCCTTTTTACATAACCCTAAACGCTAAGAAAAATCATGCCTCACCTCGACAAAATCAGTGCCATTTGCTGCAAAGAAAGGAAGTCCTGCTTCACCAGCAATAGCTTTAGCCAACAATGTTTTACCAGTTCCAGGAGGTCCATGGAGAAGTACGCCCTTTGGGCTATAGATCCCTTTGTCCTGGAACTCTTCATCATTTTTTAAAATCCGTACAATCTCCTGTAGTTCCCTCTTTATATATTCCTGGCCAGCGAAATCATCAAATGTAACACCTGTAGTCTCTTCTGCTGATATAAATTTTGCCCTAGGGGAAAGGTAGCTAAAAGTTAGATCCATGAAATTTTGTGGCAAAAATCATTTCTGCAGATATCTTCACAACATGAATATGTATGATTGTCACTTTTCAAATACAAATTGATATTAACAATAATTACTATGTAAAGTTGTCATGATCTATGCAAGAACTCCAACGACACAACACACGAGGCTTTGATTTATCAAAGAAGCATCCATTTCTACAGGTAATTGACCTTTTCTTAAGAGTAGTAGAACACCTTCAAGTCCAGTTTGCAAGGCACACATCAATAGGGACCTACATATTCTGGAGCGTAATATATCCATAGTCAATATCTTATCAATAGCTACATTCTTAGTTAAAAGAATCTTTAGGAGAACCAGATTTCCCAAATGAATTTCCGTGGGCTTTGCTCCATGGCTCAGCCTTAAAAAGCATCACAATGAAAACAAGATCCAAGGAGAAGCATGCTGGTAGGTTGAAACTTAAATAATACATCTCAATTATCTATGCTTCAAAATGCTCAAAGATAGTAGGGCCACGCCATATTTAGCATCAAACTTGTCTCTGAGCCACCTCTTTCCTCAGCCCCTTATATATGAAACGGATTTAATCAATTCATTCCTTTAATTTTGCAGATTTTCAAGGCAAAAACAACTCGCTCACCCTCTGCCCACTCACAAAAATTCCTACCCATTTAAAGTACAGAGATTTGGCTTTTAGCAAGCAGGTGACTAACAAATCAACTCTACAAAGAAAAACACAATGACTGAAATTAATAGTGCATATATTACCAAGGAAGATGCACAAACATTTCTCAAAAACTCAAATATATTAGAGATAGCATCAAATATACTACTTTAATGCGTGACCAAGAGAGGAAAAAAAATACAAAATGTGGTACTTGAAGTTCTCATGTACAAAAAGAACGGAAACAATTGACTGAACTTTAATGCTATTCATATACAAAAAGAAACAGATTAATTTTCCAACAACCAAGTTACCAAGAAATCAATCTCCACTTACCGACTCTGGCCCAATGATCCAAGTGCACGACGCTCAAGCGGCAGCCTGGTATTTTTGCTAGGAGTTCCCAAATCACAAGGTATTAACTTTGCATAAATCGGCCTCATTATGCTATCAATCCAGAGATATAAGACAATAGATAGGGCAAGCCGCATGGACCATATCACTGTGGTTGCAACAGTTGAGTACATTTCCGCTGGTACTGAGTTCAGATTAAAAACATCAACATTTACTATTTGCTGATGCAACTTGTGCCAAACATCATTCCAACAATCAATTGGCATATGGTCCACTGCATGACGCCGAAAAATAATATCTTTCTTTGAATTCCCATCTATTCCTTCCATTTTTCCATCTCTGTAGTACGGCAGGATCACTGTGAAAATAGGTATATTGTGAGCGGAAGATATCAAGGAATTAAAGATGATGCATGACCAGTTACCAAGTTCTTGGAAATCAACTGGCATTTACAGTTACCATCAAGGGATGGAAGAACAACAAATATGTTTCTAGAGGCTAAGCCAAGCAAAACACTACAATGAATTGCTCAAATAACAATATCTACCGGCATAATATTATTAGACCAGATGTAGCACTTGGACAATGCAACTGAATTTTTTAAAGTAACATTGGCAATGATGCCAAATCATCAAAGCAGAGAATAAATATGCACATGCACATCAAACAACCAAAAGGAGAAGGAACAAGTGAAATTGTGCCATTTTGGAAAACTATAGACAAAAGACCATGATCTTGAATTCTAAATTTCAAAAATCAATGATGCTATTCCACAGACTGCGTAGCCAACATTTGACACTCCAAGAATTGTCATACGATTTGGTCCTCTCCATAACTCTAACCCATTCTAACATTGTAGCATGTCCACTAATTTTACAAACACAATGCACAATAGCCCCCTTACGCTCTAACACTAGTTACAGTTCTTTCTGTTTTTACGTTGCTTCATATTTCAGTCCAGTTGTATAGGTCTATACAAACTACTAATTGATATACATATCCAGACTTACATGCTACAAATTGAGCGCTTGGATGGCACTTTAGTATTTTTTAAGTAGATATCACTTAAATTATAAATCTGAGTGGCCCTAATCCTAATAAACCACCTCAGGCTCTAACCCTAACCATTCTCTGATTTTTAAGGGAAAAAACTAATGTCAATTTATCCAGTTAAATCTCTCTGAGTGATTTCATCCGTACAGAAATAATCTGATTGAAGGAACTCAGGAAAAATCCATGCTTAGACCACAATTTAAAATTAATGAAACCATCACTGTGGACATTATGGATATTTTTTGAATCATAACATAAAGTCTTTTAATTAGTGAATTGCTCTTATCCCAATTAATAGGAATTAAAGCTCACCAATGAAAATGACAAGCCAAAAAGTTTTAAAATTTGATATTAAAATAATAGCAATTAAGAAGTAAGCGTAACCTGATATTGTTTGACCATAATTCGAGTACTCCAAGAACTGGACATTGTTTGAGTTCAGAAGTCTCCAGAAATCACTAAAGTCAATCCTGTGTGAGTTCTCAGGATCCCACTCTGTTCCTTTCAACTTTCCGCGCATACTCAACAAGGCCCTGCTCCAATACGAGGCCATGACAAGCTGCCTCTCTAGCTGCATATTGGCCTTGTTCTCAAGCTCTTCCAACTTATTTATCCGTTGCCTCTCTGCATCCTTCAATTTCTGAAACATTACAAGACTGAAAAGTTTTAGAAATTGAGAAATCCCAATGAGTTATATATATAGCCAAATGGGTATCGGATTTTTCTCAAAACATGAACTAAGAAACGTCAGGGACTACAGACTCTGAAATAGTTGTTTTCCAGAAAATCTGCCACACCAAAAAACTAATTATTAAAATAATACGATTCACACATTTTTTGCATCCTCTTTAGATTGATATATGCATATTCCCATGGACACGTCAGTGGTTTAAATCATAGAAATTACTAATTTTTAGTACATGGAAAGAGAGTGAATTCACTAACACCTATATCTCCATACACATGACAAATTCCAGAATTACGCACGAACGCAGTATAAGTCGTCAAGCAGAAAAACATCAAATTTCATAACCAGTTCAATTAAGCCTACTTCTACTTAGCTTGGCTACAGTCGATTTTCTCATTACTCAATAAACCCAGAAAAGTCGAGATTTGAAAGCAAAACCTCGAATAGCTGAGCGGACTCGTCGTCTTCCACTGCCTTGGTGGATCCTATAACTGAGTCCGAATCCGAAGCTCTAAAAGCACTAATTCTGAGCTTCCTATGGTCAATTAGGACTGGCAGATTCTTGGAGCGTAATTTGGTTCTATACACATGAGTTTTACAAGGTGCGCAAAAGGATAAGAAATGTGGGTACTGGGTGAGAAGGGTTTTAGAGGGGTATAAGGGCTTTAGGAGTTGAATGGAATCAACAGGATTCGAGAGGTGGGTTTTCATATTCTACCATGAAAAAAGTGGGTCTCTTTCTCTATTTCTTCTTCTTTCTCTCTGCTTCCAGCGTGAGAAAATGGCAGAGAAAATGTTCGGAGTTCTATCCAGTACAAGCGCCTGCGCCTGCGTTTTTCTTGTTGGTCCCTTGAGACTGAAGCGGCGCGTGTTATTTCTGTCGAACGAAACAAATCGGATTAGATAGTTCGATTTTAAGTAGACTTTTTTTTTTTTTTTTTTTTTTTTTTTTTTTAGTGTAAGTAGACATTATTGAAAGGGTTGTGCTGTGCATCAGCCGGAAGTCGCAGCACACCACATAGATTTTTTTTTTTTTCACTTAATGCACTGAGTGTGCGGCTGCTGCAGCGTACAATAGGCTGATATTTATATTTTCTCTTATTGAAACTATATAACAATTCATCTGTATTAATCTTTTTGGACAATTATAAATAAAAAAAATTTATTTTCATCATTCGCTATTTATTATCTCACACTTCACATTTTTTAAAAAAAATTATAAATATAAAATATAAAAATAAATAGTAATTGATGAGTATAATTTCTCAATAAATAAATTGATTAAATGCATTCGAATTTAAGAAAAAAATACTATGCTTAATTGCTTTGAAGCCATATGCTTAACCTAAGATTAAAAAAAAAAAAAACAGTCAATGCATATTCGAGTAATGATATCCTTATTATTCATTACGGCCATCTAGTGTCTAGAGAAAAAAAGTTAGGCCCACCGTTTTTCCTTCCACTTGACTATCTTGCTTAACGTGGTATCCCATGTGGCATGACTCAATAGATTAAAAAATTAGATCTTCTTAAAGCAAAAAACTACATCTCTTCGTCTTCTTCAAGCTTCGCATTTTCTCTCGAGAACAGAGCTTCTTCAAGCAAAAAATTAGATTTGCTTCATCTTCTTCAATCTACGTCATTTCCTTCGTCTTCTTCAAGCTCAAGCTATGCCCTTTCTCCCGAAAACAGAGCCCTTGTAAAATCTCCTGCTAATAGGACATCATAATTGTTTCAAAATCCTAAAGAAAAACCCATCATAAAATTTTATTTGTAAATCTTGCCATCAAATTTGAAATTTCGATTCATTTATATAATTTCACTAATTTGGCTTTTTTGTTTAAATTTTTCTTTAGAATTAAAATAATTTTATTATAAGTAAAAATAAATTAAAACAATAGATGAGGAAATGTATCTACAAGCAGTTTCTACTCGGACGGTATAGCAATTATATTTTAGATGAGCATTTCTATTCTAAAGCCTATACATCACACATACCATCTACATATAATTTAATTTATAAAATTTAAAATTTAAAATTTATCTTTCAAATTAAATTACTTTTCATTCAAGACTGCAGTTAATATTACTTGACACGTTTATTTAAACAGTCATATTTTAATCGATTGGATAAAATGAAAGAATATAAATAATTTAGTATCCAATTGAAGTGTAAAATGAAAAAATAGGTAATAACTTGCGAATGAAAAGTGTAATTAAACACCCCCTAAAAAAACCCAGTGCTTGACATTAATAAAAATTATTAAGAAAAATTATTAAGGGGATGGATGCTTAGGAAATGAGATTAGATAAGAATTTTGTAAATAATAGTAAAAAAATTTGTAAATAATAGTGAGATAATTTAAGTTAAATATTTTTTAAATTTTGATAAATTAGAGAGAAAAGGTTGAATAAAAAATATTGTAAAGTTAAATTTTTATTAGAATATAAATTTTTATTTTTATTTTTATTTTAAAATTTGAAAAAGTTAAATTATTTTTTATTTTTTATTTGAAAGTTTAAGAAAGTTGTAATGATTAGTTTGAAAAAATTGTAATGATTAATTTGAAAGTGTTTGTATTTGAGTTATGTTTGAGAATAAAATGAGATGAAATGACAAATACTTCCAAACATTTCCTAAATTAAAGGGCTAAGTGGACTCAAATTAGCATTGTCAGGGCATCATGTCATTTGAAGCTGCCTTTTTGAACTACATATACATTCAGGGTATGGATTTTCATAAAAGGATTCTTCAGTCCTTAAACGTGCTCGGCCTTTAATTCCTGGCAGTGAACCTCTTCTCTTCCTTGGAGCTCCTTGCCTACAATTTTGGTGAAGAAAAATATAAGTTTTTTGGTTCTACATAGCTTGTAAAATCTTGTTATAATAAGTGAATTCCATAAAGCAAACAAGTAATTAGAGGCTAAAAAAAACTACTCTTTAATTTGGTGATGTTACTGTTAGTAATGAGCAGCACCATTAACAGAGCTAATATTTAATTCAGCTAATATTTAATTCCGAGTAAGCAATCCCGTCATAAAGCTATAGCATACACGTTCTTTTATATTACCTGTTCTCATGCATCTGGCGAACAAGAAAAGACAATGTGGATCCCTCTATAAGCTCCCCAGTTTCCAGCTTATCGAAAACTTCGACAAGTCCTTTCCTGAAGATATAGTTGATAAAAGAAGGGAAATAAGATATGAGAAACAGTTCCTGGACAAGTCCCTACGATAGGTTCTTCGACTGATTACTACCTGTCAGGCGTGATTGTCTTGCGGTGGCCTAGATATCTACGGTGCCCCTCGACAGCTCGTGCCATATTACCAGAATATGATGGGACAAACACATCACTCTCTACAGAGATAATGTAATCAAGAGCTGCATTTTGAGACGCATGATTAGTGAATGCTTCCAATTCTTCCTGGGTTGCAAGTGTTTCCTGCCATCAATACAGCCGCCACTTCATCATACTCACAGAATTGGTGGCACCAAACTAATTTTCCTAAGCAGTTGAACTACAATTTGTTAAACAAACCTTGAAAGCTATGTTTGGGAAGCTGGACGTTAGCTCCAAAAGGCGAGTATTACCACCATAAATTTCTCCAGCCGCGATATAAATTAATGTTGATTGAGGATAACCAAGAGCTCGAAGAAATATCCCGACCTCCTTGGGTGTTAGTGGACAAAAGCCTCCAATTCTCTGTTCTGTAG
Organism: Juglans regia; assembly: GCF_001411555.2. NCBI lineage: Eukaryota > Viridiplantae > Streptophyta > Magnoliopsida > Fagales > Juglandaceae > Juglans > Juglans regia. The sequence goes on along the minus strand of NC_049901.1, from coordinate 11,974,963 downwards.
AGTTTATCACTTTGACCTTCCAATGGTTTGTAGTCTCCCTGAGAGGGAAAGAAAAATCAGCCAAACAACATAACCATCCCTGGGGATTTTTTTTAATCCCTTCTAGTTTTACTTTATTACCAAAGCAAGATTTTTTACACAAGCAGCACTTATAACTGAAGGGCATATAGAGGATAAGGACATGCAATCCATTGCTCTAATTTTTCTATTTGAATAATAACACTGTTGAGTGCACCTACATATTGATACATATCCAAGAGGCTAGAAGGTTGCCTATGTACCTAACATGCAAGGATGATTGTAAATGTATGTGTTTATGTCCATACTTAATATGTGTGCATGCCGGCATGCATGCAAAACACACAATTGAGTAATTTTCTCACCTCATAATACTCAGCTCTTTAGATTCTGCATCAGTCAAACCATAAGTACAACCAGTAAAAGACAGCATGTCTTTCTCATATCTCAAATGAAGAGCTATGTATCTTCCCCCTTGTGTTCTCAGCCGCTCCACCAGCTTCTGCGGTGTCACCATCATGCATGCTCAGAACCTAATTTAACAGGAAGCCCCATAGGAGACCTCTTAAATAAATCAATACAGAAATGGAAAATAAACCCGAGATCATGTTCACTGTGGACATACGTATTTGTTGCAAGGTTTTAAACAGTAGCAGTAGCATGATTTCAAAAGTACAATAACCATTTCAAAATTTGTGAGCAATCCAATCTAAATCTCAGACCAGTTGTTTCACCATCAGTACTTAACGCAATAAACTAATACTTAGAGCCTGGGTTCCAGACTTCCAATCACAGGTAAAGTACAAAAGAATCAGCAATTCAAACCTTTCCTAGGCTCTCAATTGGGGGAGAGAACCGGAGTGCATGATATAGAGCACGGCATCTCAACCTCTGCATATCAAGAGGCAAATCATTGTTTGCGAGTCGAGAATCTGATTTTGCAACATGAACTACCTGCACATATACACTCATTAATCATCCGTGAATTCAGCAAACATAGGCCTCGTTTGTTTTCAAAACTCCTCTCAACATCTCATCTCATCTAATCATTACAACTTCCCAAATTTTCATACAAAATAAAATAAACAATTCAACCTTCTCAAATCTCAAAACAAAAATAATATTAAAAAAATATATTCAAATAATAATTTATTTAACTTTTAACTTTAATCTCAACTCAATTCATCTCATCCCATCTGCGAAAACAAACGAGGCCTTACACTCCTGTAGCTATAATTTTGTTTACCGTATTAAACTCCACAATCCCAACCCAAATACTTCACAATTAACAATGATGAGACATGCTTGGGTATGAGGAAATCTATTCCACCACTTGACGAACCAATTGCAAACAAGGATATCATTTTTCTTAGCATAACTACACTTCAAAATCCAGGGAACTTTGTATTTCCAGCAGAAGCGAAGGGAAACAGGGAATTTCTGACCATATTTCTCATCCACCACCAAATGCCAAAAACTCTCCCTTTCAGAAGCATATCATCATAACCACTTCCTCAAGAAGGCCTCAATTCAAGATCCAAAATTAAATAGAGAAAAAGGATTGTTTCAGGGAGATATCTAATTAGACTGAATAAGAAAAAGGTAGATAACATCCCCTTTGTTGAGGGAATTCTTGCACCCTCAACAATCGAACAGAAAAAGGTTTCTAACCCCAATCCTACCCCATGGTTGACTAAATCCTCTAAAGTGTACTGTCCCTAGAAAGCATAGGATCACTTTTTTAATAAGTATGAACGTGACTATAAAAGCCTTCTTCACTTCTATGAGTAAAAATTCCCCTAAAAAGAAAAAAAAAATGAAAACGGGAAAAGAATTGGTAATTTCAAGCTGTGTTGCCTTGGTTTTGTAGAGATGTGATATAAACTAGCAATAATCATCAGTGGCACCAAGCTCAGCAGCAGGAACCTTACACAGTAAGGTAAGTTCCTCACTCCAGAACCAGATCTTGACCGGGAAAAAATATCGAATCCTACAAACAAATATTCTACATACCTGATATTCCTTCCATAAATGTGTCTGCTCTTCATAGTAACCCATGCCAGACCAGGAAGTGAAATGCTTCCGAGCCCGATGAATGGTTTCCAAATTCTTTGGGAGCTCCTTCACAACCCTGATGTCTCCTTTTAAGGCTTCAATGAAATGAAGCTCATCAAATATATCTGAAAAAGTGCTGTGCATTGAGGATGCATGACAGAAGAATGTGTAAGAAAAGAAAATAGAGCAATAAAGGTACAACGATAATCCAAAGTGCTGAAAATGGAGAAATAATTCTAATGACTACCTAGAGTCTTGCCAGAATGAACGCTTATCTAGTTGAGGAATAACTAGGGTAGCATTCATGATGCGTGCAACAGCAACCATGTCAGATATCTTCAAAAAAAAAAAAAAAGAATTGCAGCTGAAATTCAATTGACAAACTATATAAAGCATAGATTGGGTTAAACTAAGACAAACCACTTACATAACTGATTCCAATAATGTATTAAAAATCTCTACAGATAAAACATCAGTTAATTTTAAATATTCAAAATTTCAAAGGAGTGATTGTACAACCACAGGCTTTTTATGTCTTTTCGTACAGAGTGGAAATATTGTTTACTACCGACAAAATCTCTTACATAGCATTTGCATACATAAATAAATCAAAGTAAATGATGCCATTAGGACAGATGGAGCCAGCAATGTAAGTAAACATTAGTTTTCGAATTCAGATCCAGGCTCCAGCACAGATGCAGATATATCATATCAGTTATAATGATCCAAACAATTATGGGCCCATTCAGGATGATGGTTCGGCAAAAAAGTAAGAACCAAACACATGCATCCAAAAGGTAGTTTCGAATAACAGAACCAAAGCATAAAGTGACTCACAGAGACATGTTAGGATATTTTCCCAATGCAAGGTTTCAATTCCAGGTCAACATTTGTTTTCACAGAACTGGCATGAGGAACTCCACACATACATCCGATCCTTTTTGGAAGAAATGAAATTTTGGGAAAAATGGAAATATGTTCAATTAAGCCCCAACAGCAGAATAAATTCTCCAATTGGTATAGGGGTAGAACTAACCATTAACATGATCTGAATTCTTGCATTGATTTATAAGTTGGACACACTATCCATGAGTATGTCCACAAAAATGCCATGTTCAGCAAGAGGAGCTATCTTAACACAATATTTTTCTAATTTTAAACAACAGCCAAAACGTATGACTTACACACAAGTGGAGACAGAGGAAAAAAAGTGCAGGATATATAAAGGTCAGTAACTTACACCAGTGCGCATTTGATTTAGTCCTCCATTACTTCGAACAGTTATATAGTGCTCTGATCCTTGGGCAGCTGGCATAGTGAAAGAAAATTCAGAGACAGTGATTCATTCACTGTGACTGAAGAATTTGAAGTATGGGAAGAGAGATATGCTCTGGCTTAAGCAAGAAACTACTATACACTTGACAGGACCAAATAAAAGAGCCATGGTTATATGCGTAAAAATTTCTTCTACATACGTAAAGAGAATAAACTTAAGAGGAGCAAACAAACATTTTCCATCCTAGACAGAGAGAGAGAGAGTATGAAAATATCATGTATGAGTGTAACCTTTATATTTAGAAGTAGGCTTGACACATGGGTGTAATCCATAGCCAAAAGGAGAATCCCAAAGTTTTTCTTCGAGAATCTGCATCATTGGAAGTGGAGGACAGAAGAGTTATTCATATTTATTAAACGAAAGGCAAAACTTGTACAAAATCTTTCCCAAAATCAGTTTGTAAAATTTGTAACAGCTATTGAAGATTATGGAAAATGCATCACATTTACATTATTTCGGCCATATCCACTTCATGAGAAAAAAGTTGTTTATAATATTTATTAGGTGAAAATTAACTTTTTATAATGTCGTAGAATGATGAATAAGTAGCAAACATGTCAATAAGGGAGGAATAGTACAAAGAACAATAAAGTCACATTATAATTTATAATTTTCAAGTTCCCAGAACAGTACCTGCAGATTTAGCATCTTTCTCTAGTAAGCACAATTGCGTGGATCAGAATGTTCTGAGAACCTAATTCCAGCAATGTCTGTTCCTTGTCTTTTATTGGGGGGGGGGGGGGGGGGGTGGGGTTTTGCTCACAAAGACTGGCACTATGTAAGTTTCTCGTTTCTTTCTTCCCCACCTAAAATGATTTACATTAGTTTTTTTTATTGGCAGCGGGGGCCGAAGAACAAAGTTAATTCAAGGGGGTGTATAGACCCTCAACAATGAGTTTCCTGTAAGTGCACGTCGGATAATTCAAGGGGAAGTTCCCCTAGTCCTATAACCCTAGAAATTATTTTGAATCTTAGACCTGGAGGGAGCATACCACCAAAACCAAGACTTTTTACCACTTGAGCCAACCCCTAGGGATTTTATGTACATTAGTTATAACTTTGATAATACTAACCCCAAGGGGTTGGCCTTGGTCTTACGGTATCACTCCCTTCAATGTCCAAGGTTCAACACCTCATGAGTGCAAACAGTCCTTTGGGGCCACACCCCTAGTGAAAAGTCAGCGATTTAACCAGTTTTGTGTAGGGAAACTTCCGAGAGTACAGTACACGGAACCGGGATTTACTCTGTAGGAGTGAGTCCAAAGGGCCCTGCCATGGAAAGGTTCCCCAACATTAAAAAAAAAAAAACTTTGATAATACTAATTTCATGCTCATAATCATTTTCAATGTCCAATTTACATAACAGTCTTGACTCCCATAATCTCAATCTACAATTAAGACATTCATTGGTAGAGAACTGAGTCAAGTATTTGCCTTCTGGTTACATATGCATTTTGAGAGTTGGAGATGATCTTTAATGACACCAATTTCATTCTATATGCAATAACTTTGACCTTTTGGCATAAGGGCAATGAAAGTGACATTAAGGTTCTTTCGAAGTTGCCCTACATAGGAAAATCTCAAAACACTTTAATGATACCATCCTTTACTACATCCCAATGTACTTGGAAAAATGGCCGTAGAATAACCATCTGGACCCCATGCCTTATCACCATTCACGACACTACCTCCCACACCTTGTTTTCCTCAAAAGGTATTTTCCAACCACAAGGCCTCAACTATTGGGCTTCTTTGTGTGGAGCATTTTTTTGTTTGTGTGCGGTCCGGTTTGATAACCCGACTCGACAATGATCCGTTTACCATTTTTTGGTGGATTTTCAACAAGGCTTGGATGGTACAAATTACATGGAGATTTAAATTTCTACCATTCTATTAATCAGACTTGCCTTTATTCTCTAAGATAAGATACATGAGGAAGAAAATAAAGGAGTAATACCAATCCTCTTGATAGAACAAGAAGTTGATTATTGCCCCTTTATTTTCAATAACTTGTATATACTAGGACTGAAGCCTTATCCACTTGTAGATGGAGCTTCGAAAGCAGCTAAGTCTAGAGGGAAATTATGAGCACTACGTTCATGCATAACTTTCATACCAAGGTTAGCACAATTAATAATATCACCCCCCATATTAATTACCCACCCTTGTGGTAAAGGCCTTGGGCTTGGGGGTATGCTCCCCCCAAGTCCAAGGTTCAAATCCCCTTTGGTGCAAACAATCTCTAGGGGCCACACCCCTTGGTGAAAAGTTAGCGATTTAACCAGTTCCTTGGAGGGAAACTTACGAGGGTACGGTGCACGGAACCAGGGTTTACTCTGTAGGGATGGGTCCGAAGGGCCTGCCTTGGAGAGGTTCCCTAACATAAAAATAAAAAAATAAAAATAAAAAATAAAAAAATTACCCACCCTTAACAGCCCAAATCGGAGCGATCACGAACAAGTCTCGTTTGGGAAAAATTTTTGATCTGTCTTGGCTCTTAATCCAACCCAACCTGCTAATTAGAATTTACTATATATTTTACTAAACCCTTGAATAGCCGCCGCACTGTATCCTTAATTATCATCTGATAAAATCCTCTGCGGCTTCGTGGACGTAGGCACGTTGCAGAACCACGTAAATCTTGTGTTGTGTGTGATTGATTCCAATTTTATTTTTTTATTTCTTTTATCATTCCTAACATCGACCTCCTCAAACGAAAGGAAAGTCCATCCAAACTTAGGCCTCTAAGTGAATTGTTCCATGTGCAAATTGTGCAGTTTTATGCACAATGTGATTAATAATCTTCGAAGGATCATAAGAAATTGTGCCATTAACAAACAAAGAATCAATGGAATTATTCCTTCTGAGTGAATTGGGCACCCTTATAAAAATCATACATTTATCCCCTCTAGAAGCCGTAGCACCCTTGATTTTTGTCTCTAACAGATTTCCTCAATTGGGATTGTCCTTTCCAATCACCAAGTGTTTCCTTCCTCAACTTCTCTTTAACATCCAAGAGTCTTTCTTCCCCAATCATTTCAATGCCCTTTAACCCTTCAAAGGGAAGCTTCTTTCTTTTGCCAAAACCACCACCACATTCCAAACCTGTAAACCACTTTCCAAGCTTTTAGTATACGTGTCAAGGTATAAGTTGAAGAACCTTGAGAACTGTAGGAATCACACTAGTAGTCTAATATGCTTATCGCACGTTTTATTTTTTCTTCAATTTACCCTATCAAACAGCAAAAACCAAGCTCCAGTTCTCTTCTCGTAAATATTTCAATTAGTTCATTACTTTTATAATCTCTTTTAAGAATAGCTGCCATTTCAACCGAGTGAGTATCAATATCCACTGACTAACATATATATGCTCAAAATCTCCAATTTTGGATCTATCTCAGAAGCAAATCCAAGCATCCATAGACTTCGCCGTAACCAATAATCAAACACATGTAAACATAATTAAAAAAAAGAAAAAAAAAAAGAAAGCAAAACAAAACAAAAACAAAAAAGCAAATGTCCATACGATTATAGCAACGAAAAAAGAAAACCCAGAATGGAAATGCAAAGATCAAAGAAAAAAATCGTCAAAACTGCAAAAACCCCAACTACCCATAAAAAATTACATCACCAGAAGCAAAACACAAAGCTCAAAACCACCAAAACAGAAAGGTTGAAAAAACGTCATACCTGCTCTGATTGCAATTCTCCAAATAAAAGCGGTTTTCGCTCATCTTCCTCCAAGATACTCCTCGCATAGAACAGAAAGACGAAGATGGAGAAAGCAAAAAGAGATATAATGTAAAGTGTGAGAACATAAGGCGATGGTTTTCGTGGGAGAAATCTGGTAGCTAAAGTCCTGTTGTGGGAAGACCCTCTGTTCACCATTTCGGCCACTACAAGAAGGCTACAACGGAATCAGATCTACTTGCATCGCGGGCACCGCTCGCTGCTCTCTTTATTGGCGGCACCCACCAAACAGGTCGTAGGTGTGTGCGAACCTTCACTCTAGTATAAATTTGAATGGCATGTTAAAAGCTGATTGATTGTGGCTGGCCATGACTCTTGAAAGCTCAGATTAGGGGTGCGCACTCCGCGGTCCCGTCCTGCTTCCGCTTTACTCCTATTTACGAGGCAGAGTCCTCATCTGTCAGATGCGGGATAGATGACTCTGCCCGCATTTAACCCCCAAGGCAGAGTGAGATAGGGGCGACCCTCGCCTCGCAAATCTCTCGCGCCACCCTGTTTATATAATATATATATAAATATATATAAAAAAAAATAACCCATGCCTCGGTTTTTTTTTTATTTACAAATAACGAAACGACATTGCTTTATCAATGAAAAAACAACATCGTTTCGTTATTTGTTTAGATCTCCCACAAGATTACCCTACCTAAAAATTCAGAATCTCTCTCTCTCTCTCTCTCTCTCTCTCTCTCTCTCTCTCTCTCTCTCTCTCTCTCCGCTCAGTTGCTTACGTTTTGCAATCTGCATCTCCGTCGCTGTCGCCGTCTCCATTATTGTTATTGTAGCCTTCCGTGACTCCATCTTCATCTCCGTCGCCGAAAGTAAGAAATCCTAAATCTACTTTAATTTTTTATAATTTATATTTTATAGAATATTGAAACTCCTAAATTATTTTAGGGTTTTGAATTCGAAATAATTTAGGTATTTAATTTAATTAATTAATTGTATGAAATGTCTTCTAATTACGTGTGTGTGTGTGTGTGTGTCTTAATTTTAATGTACCCTAAAAACATGCTAAGCATATGTTCCAGTTCCTATGCATGTGGTGAAATTGTTTTAAACCATTGATAGTTTCTTAAACTAAGAATCCAATGGTATAGTTTCTTGAATTGTAGTTGTAACTTGTAATGTAAAATGTGGATAATAGTCCATGATTGGAAAATCATGCTAATGGCTATCGTTTCCATGTGTGATCATGGGCATACAGTTATGCAAAACCTTGTTGAAAGGATGAAATCTACCCAAGAATACAAGTATACAAGGATCAAATTCCAATTGCACAATCTCAATCTCATCTTGGTTAGTGCTTTTAATATTTTATATTTTAATTTTTTTAATTTTTGTTTCATTTTATAACTTTATAATTCTAATTTGTTTTATTTTTAACTTATTAATATTTTAGGTTTTATAACTTATTAATTTTTATGATCTTGATTTTCAGTCTCACAGCAGTCGACACAACTCACCACTCAGTGAACTCACCGTCACAGCACCACCCCAAATTGATCAAATTGAAAAATTATGAGTTATAATTGTTAATTTACAATTAAGTGTAATGTTGCTACAATAGTTAATAGTACAATTTGTAATATTTAATATTTTTAAAGGAGTTTATAATATTGTAATAGTTTATTAGTTCTCTTAAGTCTTAATTTGTATAATTGTAATTTGTAATAACTTAGTGTCTTAGTGATGATTATTACTTAATTAGTTAATAGTTAAAATTTAGTATATAGTTAATAGTTCTATCTATATATATTTTAATTAGTCAATTCTTAAATATATATATATATATTTTTTAGTTAAATTCTAGGTCCAGACTGGCCCAAAAAAAATGATTCAGGACCCAAAGTGACCCCAAAATAAATTCTGGGTCATTTGGGGCCCAAAAAACTGAGCTGGGCCAAAGGCCCAGTAGAGGGGGGCGGAAGGATGGGGGTCCACCCCTGCACCCCGGCAAGTAGATGGGGTACCCCACCCCAGCCCATACGGGGAACAATTTCTCAACCTCGCCCATGCGAGATAGGGGTGGCCCCGCCCCGTAAGGGTAGGTAGCACCCCTAGCTCAGATACCAAAACCATCGCAACCCTTCTCATACTGTATTAGGCTCAGATACTAAAATCATCTCAATTAATTTCATTTCATCTCATTTCATTATTATAATTTTAATAAAATTTTGTATAAAATACAATAAATTATTTAATTTTTTCAAATCTTAAAACAAAAATAATATTAAAAAAAAATATTCTAACAATATTTTATTTTACTTTCAATTTTCATTTAAAATCATCTCATCCCATCTCATTATCCAAACCCCAACGTAGTGTCGCATTATTAAAAAAAAAAAAATTTTAAAAAAGTTTTAAATTTCTTATTTCCTCTTCTGTTTTTACTCACTCAATTAATATATCCTCATTTTAAGGTAATAAAAAAAATTTAATCCGTACAAAATATGTCGCATCTTTGTATTAACAAGGGGAAGGAAAAAGTCATGATAGAAAAATATTGCATTATAGATATGTATTTAGTAGTAATGTATAATTAAAATATGGGAAATACTCTAGTTATAAAAGGATTACAATAAAAATAATTTCACATGGTTTGATTTAATTCGTCATATTGTAAAGTTACTTTTATTGTAAAGTAGATATAACTATTTTTATTGTAAAGTAGTTAATTTCACATGGTTTAATTTATGAAATTGTTTTGTGTAATTTCTTAATAGATGTAGCAGTAATTTTAAAATATTGCCTAGCTTTACTTTCTATTATAAATATCCTATAATTTTGGGTTTCAAGCTTTGGTTCTTTAGCAAGTATTTGTAGATGAAGGCGGGATATAGCAACTAGTTTTGATACAGTAACAAAACCCACCACAAAATTCATGTCCTTTCTGGAGGTCAATAGTCAAAATCTAGCATAATGTGGCTTATATTTAGTTACCAAGTAGTCAAGTAGTCTTATCTACATTGATGATGAAGTTATTGTTGCAGATGTCCAAGATATATATCTACCAAATAAATCGAAATAACTCAATGCTATAACGTATTTAGTCCCCCACCATGTGCAATCTTTTTAAGAATTAACTCAATGTGATATGAGATTTAAAAATAAGATTATTTGTTTATTTTTTTGTCACAAAAAATATAAATCGAAAATATTTTACTGAATTACAAATAGCCACTGCCACTTTATTTTCTTACAATTTTATTAAAAAGCTTATTTTTATTCATTAAAATAAAAATCAAGAGGTTTTCCACAGGGAGGTGGCAACCACCAGATAACGTTCACTGTGAAATTTTTGGTAATTCCTTCTCCGGCACATGACGCCACTACAACATAAATGACTTTTTGTAAGGAAAAAAATCATTGTAAATAATCTAATTCTCATTACTAAATAGTATTTACAACAAACATTTGTCGTTGCCCTACTCTCGCAGAAGCCGCATTGGAGAAAGTTTACTCTACCAATGATTTTTTTTACAAATAGTCACCTTTAGTCACCAGATTTTATCGTTGCAAATGCATATATTGTCATTAGTATTGTCCATATAGGTAATGTGGGTGGTCGTCCCAAACAATTAGTCCTTTACCAACGAAAGCATGTCTCCTTGCAATTATTTTTATTTGCGACCAATTTTTATTGTTGCAAATAGTAGTTTGTGCAAATAGTTGGTCTTTTACCAACTAAAGCGCGTTGCAAATATAGTTTTGCAACAAATGCTACCATTGTAAATATATTTTCAGTTTTACAAATATATATTTGCAACGAAAGGCTAACGTTGCAAATATATTTCAATTGCAACGAGATAAAACGTTCCACATTACTAATTGCAACAAAATTAAACTCGTTGCAAATATATTTCTAGCTTATATTTTGTTGCAGATGGTTTTGGGTTGTTGCAAACAATTTAAATAATTTATACCTTTGAGGTTTGTAATTATACTAAATGTCATGATTGTGAATTGGATCCCATGAAAGAACAAGTCCTTCCAATAAGCCCTACATACCTATAGTATTGCATTTAATTCAACTACTAATATTTTAGGATGATTTCATATGCATACACATGCTATAATGCAGTACACATTTCTGCACGTGAACATCAATTTATTTGCAACAACTATGCACCATGTATTTGAGCAGACTAACCATTTTACAATTCAATCTTACATGATTACAACATAAATCAATCCAAATATATAAATTAAAATCATGTATTTCACATGCACATCATTTTCAGACAATAATGATGTATTTCTGTTGCACAAGCACAAACACAAGCTACAAGCACAAGCTACAAGCATATCAATTTCATTCATAAATTAGCACAATACATTATAAACCACTTCAAAACAGTTCCATTATAATATAAAGTCATTATAAAAAGTTCACAAAACATTAATATGTGACTATTCTATATATAGTTTGAAGAGCAATTGCATACAAATATACATGGTGCCTGAATTCAAATCCTAACAGTCAGGCCTCACCTGTTTCTTCACAATTATTGTCACCTTACACTTACATCAATGTTCTTGATGATTTACAACCACATAATTACATTTGTTACCTAACATATCACTTCTTTTGCTTAACAAAATACACATGCATCTAATTCAAAAGGCCAAACATGCCAGACCAAAATGAAGGTTATGTTCGAAACTATCTTCTTGATCATTTCCAAAACAACTTGCTTAGGACTATATATATATATACCTCTATAATCAGTTTCATGTCCTTCTGTAAGCCAACCTATGGATCTCTTTTGTTTTCTCTCTAAGACTCCATCAATGCCAATGTCATGTTTATTTATTTTTCATATAGCCTTTGATTATCCATGACTACTTGCAACATCCTTATTAGTTCCTCGCACTTTTTTTTTGTACATCTCAACTTGTTGTACTAGATTGTTTGCTCACCAAATGAGAGCAAATTTTAGGTTCAAGTATGACAGAACGACCAAATCCTCAAGCATACACAGATTTGTCCCCTATTTCCTAATACCTCTTTGAATACCTGTTTTGCTACATCTTTATCCATTATAGTAAGGATTTTTCTCTTTTCATAAAAGACCATTTGATTCTATCATACAAATATTCATATCGTAGAAAATAAGTTAACCTTATATATTACAAAATAACTTAACACAAAGACAAATAAACCAAATAAAAGTATTGTTGCTTACATAGTTCTCTTCATTGTGCTCTATTACAAATGTCTCCTTCTTCCGAGGTCACAAAAATAACTTATAGAAACCCACTGAATTATCCACTTCCTCACATTGCAAAGTAAATAATAAAAGTAAACTTTATACATCTGGTATACAAAAATTTACCAACTAGAGATACTATATAAAAAAATTTAATTCTTACATTCTTAGCGATTATTCTTTGGTTACCAAATAAGTGTAAATAAATGATATGTCACCTATTTACATATTTAGAATATGTTTATGCATAACAAAACCATCAACCTCAATCACTCAAAATGACCAATAAACCAATTAAACCCAATCATGGGCTTTGGTTGAGGTGTAAAAAACTATAGCATCATCACTATGACTATCATTATATTCAAGATCACTGGGATTTATTTCCACTATTTATTTAATTTAAACTAACCCAATTTGGATATAGTTATAGTTAGTTGAAAGGCATGAGATATACATCATTCACACAACTTTTTCCAAACTGGTGCATCCACCATCTTTGAGCCTTTAGCCTAGGCTGCTACATGTGTAAGGCTTGTCTTATATTCCACTTATAGTTAATGATAAAAGGCATTGTAACTATTTTGTAGTTATAATCTAGCATGTTCTCGGTGATTCGCGTTCTTCTAGTCCAAGATGAAATCCGCCTAATAACATATTCTTATTTAATTATTATGGTTATTTAGCAACAATAGCAAGTAATAAGTTAGTAATAGAAAATCACTCACCCTCACACGCTAAGTCAGGTCCTCTTCCTTACTGCCCGGAACAAACCTCCAGCTATCATACATCATGTTTACATGGTACTTGACAATCCATGTCACTTTTCGACTATAAACCTTAGCATTATCACATAAGAATGAGGTATACCCCTCATAAATTAATAGAGGAATGGACCTCAGAGAATGAAGCTTTGCAAGCAACCTCTCACTTGCTACCGCATGACCTTGCTTCCTTGTTGGTTGCACTACATATAATACACAATGCAAACCTAAACATATGAACATCTACATTCAAGCTGACTCATTTTCACTGTTTTGCCAATTTATCAAAAAATTCTCTCAGTACCGACATTATATAAAAACATCTCACACTACAACATGAAGTTAAATATACATGGCTAAGAGCCAAAATAAAGAGCCATAAAATTGATGTGATACGAAAAGACATGGAGACTTGTTGTATACAAAAACTTGAGAAATATCCACATAACATTTTGGTTAGACCATGTGACCACCATGTTCCCTACCAGTCTATGCATGTCTAGTTTTCCTCAAATAAACCAACAAACAAAGACAAAGTAAATCCAAAAAACACAAAGTAAAGACATTTTAACCATGCAGGTGATAGAAGATGAACTACAAGTAATAAAAAGTCGGTACCTTTAGTCGATAACTCCTGAATGTCCATTTTCAAACTGTCCATCGTTCGAACTTCAAAAGAACCTAGCTTTATCCAGTATACAAAAGCTCCCAAAACCACAATAGTTTAAATGAAAGCAGAGAATGGGTTGCCACTCCCAAATGTGCTAGCACGTGATGGTGTGTGTGTTGGGTTTCACAGATGGGGACATCGAAGGAGAAGAATGGCATGCAACTTTCCTTGGCCTAGCCCCGCCATACGTGTGGTAGCGCTTAGAGACATTGAAAGACTCGGTGAATCTGAAGGGGCAGATGAGAGGAAGAAAACTCCTAATGCTCTTTAGACTAACCTAAACATACGCCTTTTGTCTGAGAATGGAAAACAATTTTCCCTTGTGTCTGGACAGATTTTAGACAAGCCCATACATGTAAGATATTTTGCTTGCTGCTTTCAATCCTCCCTGGATGAGCTAGCCTCAATTCTCCTGCCTGAACATAAATATGGAAAAATACATTTGGTCTATTTGTGAAGGGGACTGTATTGATGATTAATATAAAGCAAACTCATTTTAGGAAAGTCTTTATTTCAAATTTTAGAATTTGTGGTTTTGGCGTCCAAATATTAGCCATATGTGTGCAAAATCTTTTGTTTATTTTAATGTCTACTCACCAACAAAGCATTTTAATTTGAGTCCAATTTTTTCTGTAAATTAAAATTATTTTTTATTTATTGACCCAAGTTATTCAAATGGAAGGCCAGACGGTGACTCGTCCGAACTATTGTGGTTTAGTTTACATTTGTTATTCACATAGATGCTCAAACAGAAGACCCGGCAAAGTAACACAAATGGACCATCCGGGCAGTCTCTCGTCCAAACTACTGTGCATGTTAGTGAGAAACCGAGCCTCAAAGAGTTATTCTAACGGAGTGGCTGAACATTCCACCGTCTGAGCATCTCCTATTTTAATTTACATAGGCTTATATGAATTGCTCGAACTAAACAGACGAGCGATCTCTCATCTGAAATATTGGGGTTGGATATACATGGGTCACGTACAGAGCCACTCGAACAGAACTACCGAACAGTCCTTTGTCTGAATGCGTCTACTTTAACTTACACGTGCATCTCAGAGATGCTCGAACGAAACAAACAAGGTCGCTCGTCCAGACTACTGGGGTTGGATACATGGCTCGCTCACAGAGACAATCAAATGAAATTAACAAACATTACCTCAACCGAACAGAGCCAATTTGAATTACGCCAGATGGTTAAACGAAATGACTGGTTCTCACACGTTTGAATGAGCCTCAGACAGAGATGTTCAAACAGATTATCTGAACGATCCCTCATTCGAATGGGTACTTCTTTTTAACTCATTCGATACTTAGTAGTGCTATGAGTTTTTTTAAAAAGCCCATCTCCCTCGACTCGAAGCCAAGGATGCCGCGCAAAAGAAGAAAACGAAAAAGTCACATTCCGATGAGGTACTTGGTGGCTGGCTTTCAGAAGAATATAACAAAGGATAAACATACTCCAATCCAATCCAACCAACGGATTATCTTCAAGAAACTAAAGGATTTCGACTTTCACAATAATCTGGATACTAATCCATTCGTCTCTTTAATAATTGTTGGGGTTTTTTTTTTACTATATATTTTTTTTTATCTATTTACATCAAAAGTTGTGTTGTGATGGTTGTTGTCGAAATGTGTATTTCACATTTGTATTGAAGACATTTTTTCAGTTATCTAATAAATATTGTCCTCCACTTATCAAATCATGCACATCAAGTGTTTGTAAAAATATCTCAATAATATATTATTTATTACTTTGTTTTTTCCTTTATTTTTGCAAAAATATTTTCTATACATGCTTATCAAGATATATATATATATATATTAATTCTATCATTTTCTTCAATCATTACTTATTTCACAACTATTGGATATATTATTAACGCAATGTGCTCATGTGTATAATGGACACCAACATAGATTCCTAATTTTCCACAAGACCATAAAATTGTGCAACTTGTAATGGTGTAAAATGGCTTAAACATGCTTATATCTAACAATTGACATCTTCACCATTCATATCTTGACATGGTCACATATTACATGTGATTTTTTTATAATTAATTGATAAAATTTGATTCTTGCAAGATATATGAAAGGAGTGATGACTGGAGTAAAAAGAAAGTGCTACAAGATGCCTGGGCAAAAGCTAAAGAAGTAGAAAACTCAACTGGAGCCATCTTTGACACCATCAGTGAACGTGGGTAACTAGTTCAAGAATCGAGGTTGTGAGAAAATGTACTATGACAAGTTCTACAACCAACTCGTAATAGGTGAACGAACTATTAAACTATCTGGTGATTCTGATCTAATTGACAAGACTTTTAGGTTCATACCACAACAATTTGAGTCTTGACATTGAGAGTATTTGACTTCCAAACCAACATCTATCTGTGTTGAACTCATTCGTGAGTTCTATACAAATTCCTCATCATTGATTGAGGATCCTCTAACATTTGTAAGAGGCACTCAATTTGAGGTAATGCCTATTTTTATCTCACATGTTATCGGTATTCCTATAGTAGATAATCCTATGTATCTCTATCCTAAGTTTGATACTCCTTCAAAACAACTTGTGTCAACAAAGTTTATCTATGAAGATAAGCCTCGTTATTGGTGTGAGCAACATAGGGTATTCAGTTTTGCTGATATGTCAATTCATGTGCGTTTACTTGCACGAATACTTTTTCAAAAGATTTGTCCTGTCGACTACTTCTCTGACATTAACATTACAAGAATTGAGTTCCTCTATGTCATGCTTAATAATAATAGTATTTTTTTTTCCATCTTTTACCATTATCATCATGGAGGGGGTCTTTCATGAAAGAACACTAAGCTTGCCTTATGAAGTATTGATTACTTAACTTTTGTGTCATCTATCCATGAGTCTTCACACGCCCGAACCAACTCAACATCCTCAAGGGCCTTTCTCTCAATACACTGTTTAGAAGTCGGTAGAGCAACTTTTTGAGTTGAAGATGAGATTCATTGATTGTACGACCATACCTGATGGTTCAAGCAACACCATATAGCAAGTAAGAATTCGTTAGGGACCTCATTTGCAGGGACAAATGATATAGTTATCTTGAGTTAGTTGTCTTCCATAAGGGAACAACTATCTCAACTTTACTCCATCATGGGTTAGTTATGGAAAGGTCAGACAATTATCACAGCTCGTCAGATCAAACTTTAAGATCAATTTGCCCGTGATCATGACCTTATAGTACAAACACAAATAGATGTACAAGCTATTCTTCAGTGTAGGACTGATAACGATAACATAGATACTGATTGAGAATGATGTAGAAACTTGGAGTTATTATTTAATTATTGGTAAAATATGAACTATTTTGGTTATTTGTATCAAAGTGGGAGAATGTACACGATGTCAATCAATACATTGCATAGTTTGCACTATTTGTAATGTTGTTCTACTTTGATATTTTTATATATAAGTGGTTGTGAGAAATCAAATTGCCACAATTAGCTTGTTAAATTCAACTATCAGTTTTTGAGATGGGTAACACATGCAAGCTAAATAAACAATACAGGCGCAATAAGATCTCAATATAGCATGTTACAAAGTTAATCAATGATCATTTTACTAGTATGAATTCCCATACAGTCACCGTGAATGTGAATTATTTCGTAGCTTGCATACCATCGTCACTATTGCTATCGATGTTTAAGTCATTCTTGGTGAGGAAGTCATATTTCTTATCCTCTTAATTTTTATCATTTATAAAATGAATGAAATCTATAGTTCGTCGATATTCTGGAATGGCTGACGCATCAACTATTAAAGTTGGTACATTTTCTCTACGTAATGGAACGTAGTTAGGCCCTAAGGTTTTAGGGGTTGGATATATAGATGAAGACTCATTTTCTTGATAAGCCTTAACCAGTTCATCTTCATGGTTCCATGTTTGTACATGCAAGACATTATATACATTATTGTCAATAATATTTTGTACAACTTTCCAATCACCACTCCATATAACATCATCGAAATAAAATACTTGCTGCACTTGAGATGCCAATACGAATGGCTCTTCCTTGTACCATGAACAAGATATATTGACATGGGTATAATGTGGATCCATATGTAGTCCACTATGATCACTAATGTCCCACCAATCACATTTGAAGAAATATACGTGACGCCAACCCATGTAGCACAACTACAATATATGATATATCTATGAGCACACTGTAGTAGTCTTGTATACTCTCATCATATCCTCCACTAACTACCATACCAAAACATTGGGTGCGATGGTTTGCTTCACAATCCCTCGTATGAAACATTATTCCATTGTCTATACAACCTGAATATAATGCAATCCCAAGTGTCAGGACCACACGCCAATGAGTACAATTCATTAAACACATCGTTTAAAGCCAACATACGCCTCTTTTTTACATGTTAGATATGGAGACGATAAATATAAATTATGCACATGAGCACAAATAACATAAGTGGATAGGAGCAGAAATCATTAAAATTAGTAACGGACACATGCTTTCAACCATTATGGGAATTCTATTTTGTGCCTCTCATTAACATTATTGGTGTATTCTACATTGATCTTCTCATAATGCATGCTACAACATGAAATACTTCTAAGTACAACATTTGAGATATATATAAGTATAGAAAATGAAGGAGAGAAACATAAAATAACTAAAACCAAAAACTCATTTGACGTAATCCCTAATCTGCATGCAATTATTGAGCACATACCAATGGACTTTCTAAAACATTTTATCACATAATTGATATGATGATTTAGATCCTAATGGATGCAAACATTGATAAAAGATAGAAAATGTTGGCCACTCCTGATGTTGAACAACATTCATGTTCTGTTCTTGTCGGTTGAATTTGGTCTCAACATCATTGAGGTATTGGGAGAAAAAAGTCAAGTACTCCACATGAATGTAAGTCTCTATTTCACACATAATGCTCAAAACGTCCAAACTATCTCTCGATTAAGTACATCCATCGATACTGAATTAGACCTGCTAACAATGTCTCGTGTGGTAGATGAATAGTTTGATAAACCATTATATCAAAAAAAGCAATTGGGAATATTCTTTCCAACTTACAAAGAATAACATAGATGTCACATTCAAGCTTTTTCAAGGCCTCCACATTCAAAGTTCTTGCATAAAGTTTCCGAAAAAATTTACTCTGTTCTGTTATTTTCAATGTTATATATTCTTGTAAATACTTGGGAACAACAATTGGCAGTAGTTGTTGTAAAAGCACGTGTGAATCATGTCTCTTTACTCCAGAGATCTTACAATCAATCTCGTTCACGTATCTTGATATATTTGAGGCAAATCCATCTGAAAAATACATTGATTTCAACTATACACAAAAACTCCTCCGAGCATCCCCCCTTAACGTGTAACAGGCAGGCATCATCAAAGAACGAGTATCATGCTCCTGTAGATGTAGATCTTTGAGTTTTGATGTAGATCTTTCATTTTTCCCTCAGTATTCATAACCGTTCCTAAAATATTGTTACAAATATTTTTCTTAGTGTGCATAATGTCCAAGTGTGTCTCAACATTAATGTTTCATAATATGGTAATTGGAAGAATATACTCTTTTTCGTCTAATTCAACTCTTATAGGGACTACTTCATTTTCTAGAATCCTTTGCCGAAATTACCGCACTAAGACTCATAAGTTACTCTAATATATTACGTCCAAAAAAATCTCTATGAGTCATACCATGCTCTTCCCCATTGTCTAACAAGTCGAAATTTAGCCGCCAACTATGATCCATTGGTAAGAATTGACGATGACGCATATAATAGTGTTTTCCACCATATGTCAACCATGTCAAGCCTACCTCCATATTACAAGCATGACATGGCAATTTTCTTTTCGTACTCCATCCAGAGAGGTTTGCATATGCATAGAAGTCTTTAATAGTCTATAATAAAGAATGTAAACAAAATGATTGATCAAGCGAGACATCATATGTGACCACACCTAATTTCTACAGATGTGTTAACTCATCAACCAAGGCTCTTAGATACACATCAATGTCATTTCCAAGAGCTTTTGGACCAGGGATAACAACGTCAACATGAAGTACAATTCTTTCATACATAACTAAGGAGGTAGATTATAAGGTACCAATACAACTGGCCAAATGTTGTAAGTCTTGCTCACATTATTAAACAAGTTGATCCATCGCTTGCCAAGTGAAATCGGATATTGCGAAGCTTGTTCACAAACCAACTATGTTGGTTGTCAAAATCTTTCCACGCCAAAGAGTCACTAGGATGCCTAAGAGTACTAGAATTGTCCACTCAATTCTTTGAATGCTAGGTCATATGTGAGGTTGTTTGTGATGTCATAAATAATAGCCTTTGGACCGAATAAACTATACTAACGAACAAGGAATGGGAGTACCCGAGCTGATACTCGGTCAGCTAGAGACGAAATCGAACGATGAGAATAAAAAAAACACACAAAGCTCGGCCACACAAGTACAAAATGGTAAAAGAGAGCATCAAACGAAAAAAATAATACCATTGCCCGATACTGGTTTTTATAGTATAAGATATATGTGTGTGTGTATATATATGTATATATATCATTAGATTCTTCCACCAGCAGGCCATCACCATTAACATCCAAACTGCTTGCCATCGAAAGCATCTAATTTCTTAAAGACTGATCAACCTTTTTGTCCCGACCACTTCCAACTATTCGACCAATTCATCATTATTCTTCCTAGTAATTCATCTCTGCTAGCTGTACTCTCAATTGGGTTCTAATGTTAGATATATATAGTGGCCTAACGGCTTCAAAAGCTAGAGCTATTTGCTAGGAAACCATTGGAGCTAGCTAGCAATAATATCAGATTCAACGTCCCTTGATGCATGCTGCATGATGTCATAAAACAAGAATAATCAAGCCAGTGTAGTACGGAACCTAGCCAGCTTCTGGTCATCGCACTCATCCACGCAATCAAGCAAATTAAGAATGATGATCATCAAGCTTCATTATCTCTTCTTCCTTCCCGTGGCTGTAATTATATTTGACTTACTACGACTTTGTGGTAACCATTTTTATTACATGCATGACACTCTTTTCTTTTATCAGAACAATAATCAAACTACGTGATCTCCAGTCAATTAAGCTACATAATTAAGTTTGTAATATTAGAAAATCTAATGCCTTTAAGAGTTCAATTAATTATTGTTATCAAGGCCTTTTATGCCTTAAGTTCTAATCGTTTATGGCCCCATTTTTATAGCCACTAAATGGTTTTTTTTTTCTTTTTATATTTGCATATATATTGATATTCTAAGCTATATAATTTGCATAATCTAGATGGGAATAAGGTGATGATGGACTATATAAGAGCCACGGGCTTCCCAGTTACATTCGATCCTGTTCCCATCAGCGATGGCATCGACTTCCATTTCATACTCAGCTTTGCAATCGATGCAGACCCCTCAGGCAATGCCCAAAACGGCAAATTCTCACCATATTGGGCAGCCACATTGACACCAGACTCTGTTGCAGCTCTCAAGGCTCGCCACCACCCCAACGTCATCAAAGCCTTAGCCAACCTCTCCGGTTGGAGCCTCGGCAAAAAAGTCCTGCATTGGTACGACCCTAAAGACCCTCAACTCTGGATATCCAATGCTTTCAAATCCCTCCGATCCATTATTACCACTTACCATCTTGATGACATCGACATTGACTATGAAAACTTCCAAAAAGGCAACTCAACCTTTGCTTTCTGCATTGGGGAGCTCATTTCCATGTTGAAGAACCAAAGCTTGATTTCTGTAGCCACCATTGCACCCTTTTATACCACTACTAGACCCTACATCGAGCTCTTCAATAAGTATAGAGGTTTCATTGACTTCGTTAATCATCAGTTCTATACCGATAAGGTTAGATCCCCGCAAGGGTACTTTCAAGCCTTTAGGCTTTGAGCTATGCAATTTGGCAGAGAGAAGTTGATGCCTAGTTATGAAGTCAATGGAAGAGGAATTCAAGGGGGTGCCTTTTTTGAGGCTTTGGATCTTCTGAAGAAGAATGAATTTGATGTTAATGGGATCATGATCTTCTCGACTGATGCTTCTGCCTCCAATAACTACTACTACGAGAGGAAATCCCAAGATTTCTTGCTTAATTCTACTATCGTGTAATGCAGCTAGCTAGCTAGGCCTTTATGCAAAATTGAATAAATAAATGATTTTTTTTTCCAAATGTTTAATTTTAGGATTTAGAATTATGCAAAGTACGTACTTCACGACATACGTACGGCCATTTAGACATGATCCAACCATTACACACTTACTACGACACTAATAAAACTAAGAAGACCAACATGAAATTTAGATTACCTACTAAAAACTAAGATAAAAGAACGACATGATGAAATTTAAACGACTTTGTTTTAAGTTTTCATAATAACTACTGATAACATGACACACATGCAAAGAGACGTTCCAAGACAGTATACTGCTAGCTGCATGGTGAACGACACATGGTGAAGTACTACGTGCAGTTGGTGGAGCGCTCTTCTACTTTTTGCTGGTATAAACCTTGTTAATATCGTCGGCTATAGCCATTGCATCCGTAGTTATTCCAGAAAGTCCTCTCCTTGAAAAACCAGCACAATGTAGGCCATTCTCTCCCTTCCAGTGAGATGGGAAACTCTCTTTTGGCATTCCATCCTCATTCATAATATATTTATAATCCTAGACATGAAGAGTCAAGACATGATCAAAATACATTTCAAAATTAATTTAAAGATTTTTATCACAGAAGTTGATTAGCTCCCAACGTATCATGAGTCACGTATGTGCACCACGTGGTTAAAGAAATTAAGCATATATATATTTCGAGTAATTCTACATACAACTGTAAAATGCGTAAATGCCGCGTAATTGCTTTGAAAAAGAGTAAGGTCTACTATTAAAAAAATAAGTTTTTTATGTGAATCTCATGTTTTATTCACTTTTTAAAAACAATTACTCGATAATTACATAATTCATAGTTGCAAATATTTTTTATAATATACCTTAAGCCAACGAGTAACCGTGCTTTTATAACCAGTCGCGAAAACTATCGCATCAAACTTTATTTCCTTGCTATCATCGAACACCACATTGTTTCCATTAATTCTCGAGATCTCCGGGAGAACCTATAAGTCCGCTCGAACATATCGCCAAGAAAAAAACATATGCATATCAGATCAACAGATTAACATACTAAATTTATTAGGTCACTTAAGTACTTGATTTATATAGATGATCTGGATATATCTACCTTTATCTCTCCTGATTTGATCTTTTTGACAGTCCCAACATCGATGACAGGAGATCTTCCAGTTAAGATTTTTTGAAAGAATGGGCCTAATTTTGGTTGATGAATCCCATACTTGGATAGGTTGCCATATATGAATCTTGCTAGCAACAAGGTCACTTTATCCACCGTGTCAACTGAAAACCATTTCAGTAGAGACATTCCTAGATGTACCATTCCTTTGGTGAGCACGTGAAACTGCAAGGGCGCCGACCCGTTTGGATTGAGAGATGAGATGAGATAGTTTTATATTAGTTGAATAAAAGATTATTAGAATATTATTTTTTAATATTATTATTGTTTTGAGATTTGAAAAGTTGAATTGTTTATTATATTTTGTGTGAAAATTTGAAAAAATTGTAATGATAGGATGAGATAAATTGAGATCATTTCTTAATCTAAACGGAACCTTAATGACACTGTTAAAAGAAAACATTAATGGTATAGAAGAAGGAAATAAAGTCTGACATTTATTGTAAATGAAATAAATGGAAATAAAGTATGACAAGGTGGAATGGAAAAGCCACAATTCTTTTATTGATGTGTTCGTTAGTTGTGTTAGTACGTAGCTAAATGGTTTTGAGTAGCTAGTTTGCCTAGTGTTTGTAAGCTCCACCTATTTTTTTAAGTAAGTTCATCAACTTTTTTTTCAAAAAAAATATACGAATTTTACGTAAGACTTCAAATATAATAATTTCCTAGTCTATTTTCCTTTTACCTCTTAGGAATGGAGTATTTACTAGGGAGAAAGAGAGTAATGTAGAGAGAGATTATTTTCACAGGTTTAAAGACAACAAAAAGGAAAAAAAAAAAAAAATTGAAATGATAAGCTATTTTGGACTGAAGAGGAAAAGCAGCAGTAGTTCGGCTAATTTGGCTCTACTGCCTGCATGTACATGTGTACGTACAGGCGCCTGTCAGCCTTGGTGCTTGGAGAGGGTAGTTTCTTCTGAACCAAACATTTGCCCAAACCAAAACGCACAAAGTTGCCAAGCTGCATGCAACAGGGAGGGAGGGAGAGAGAGAGAGAGAGAGAGAGAACTAGCTAGAGAACCTGCAGACGTGGCTAATTAATTAGCTATTGCAGAGATGCCTGAATGCTTTTCTAAGCTAAAAAATGATCTCTTTTAGCTTATCTGGACAAGATAAACAATGAATCTATGGTACTATATATTATGGCCTTGAGACGAAAACAGCATTAATGCTTTTCTAGGCTCAAAAATTATCTCTAATATATAGCATTTAGGATATTGCAAAGAGATTCTTTTTTTTTCTCTGCTCAAAATCTCCGAGGCCAGCAACCCTGAACAAGACAAAGTTGTTGACAAATATATACTTGTAGAATTGCCATCGAAAGAGAGAGAGAGAGAGAGAGAGTGGTCTTACAGGACTTCGAACTACAATGGATGTTCGGGCATGGTAATTGGAGAGATCATAAGCAATCTCCATTCCTGAGTTACCACATCCAACAACCAAAACGTCCTTGTTTTGATATTTCAAACCCGATTTGTAATGGCTGGAATGTACTATCTCTCCTTGAAAGCCATCCAAACCGGGTATATCAGGAATGTAACCCTCACTATTCTCACCAGACGCAACCACCAAGAAATTCGCAAAATAAACTTCCATCTTCTCATCTATGGTGTTGTGAGCCTCAATCCGCCATTTCCCTTGAACTTTGTCAAGCTCGGCAGATTCAACAGAGCGGTGGTAGCGAGGGTTAATTTTGAAATGGGAGACGTAATCATCTATGTATCGAAGAAAAGCATCCTTCGAGATATAAGTTTTTGCTGTTCTGGGGTGTTTCGCAAAAGGTAAGTGGCAAAATTCTTTGGCCAAATGGAGACTTAAGCGATCATAGGTTCTCTTCTTCCAAAGAGAAGCGTAACAATCTTCTCTCTCAAGAATGATAAAGGGTATGGAGTGAAGGGTTAAGCAAGCTGAAATTGCGAGGCCAGAAGGCCCGGCTCCTACGATCAGTACTGCGACAGTTTCCATCCTAACTGGGAGCTAAAGTTTGTTTGTATAGAGAAAAGACTTACAATTGCTACGAATTGTAGTGACTGATCAGATAAATCTTATTTATAGTGGATGTAGATTGGCATTATAATAATTATGACAATCTTGAACCCCTATCTCTTCAGATTGTGGAAATCTCCGCGGCTGAAACAGATGGAAGCAGCCTGATAATATGTGGCGTCCTTTCTTTGCATGGCATCTACTGCATGCAGGCTGCCACTCTTCCACGTAATATATGCCATGGCTTCTTTTTTTTTTTTTTTTTTTATAGTAATATATGCCATGGCTGGGTACGGTGCATGATAGCTGAAACTTTCAGTGCATGCATGTAACGGTTGCTAGCTTGGCATGCATGAATGGACACCCAGATTTAAATTAAAGAACGATTTCAAGGAAAAGGGGCAGATTTTGCAGTTACATATCTTAAAAGGATCGAACAATCAATTTCATAATTATAATTCCTTTTTTTTTTTTTTTACTTTATATAAAAGGATATATTAATTCATTCATAATGAAAAATCTAAGTACTTAAAGTATAATTACATAGCAGCATCTAGCATCAGTACTTAGAATTCCTGCATTTTTCTCAATTTCTGCTTTGATTAGAATTTATCTGCCCATTTATAATAATAATTTTTCTTTCCAACCTTACAATTCGTTACTTAATAACTTAGTGTCACTTATCAAATATTTGATTATTAATATTAGCGGCGAGCTTGGCTCGAACGACATTTGTCATTTTTTTAGCAGCCAACTTTTACGGCACCGCCCCGCCGTCATTCTTGTCGGGACGCGCTAATATTTAGGATATCATTTGTGTAACGGTAAACAGAATTGGATACAAATGAAGACATGAACATATTCTATTGTAAGTATCCAACACAAAAAATAACATGTACTCTCCAAATTACTTGCCAACAAACCACATGCATATATCATGTGGAAGAGAAAATCATAACTGAAGATCAGTCAAGACGAATCACACATACACACATATATATATACATAAAAAAAAATGATATTTATAATTTTAAGATGTACAAATCCTGTGCAGTAGTATTCAACTTTGAAAAAATTGGTTAATCTGACATCCACATTATCAAAAAAATAATTTTTTTAAGATAAGTATTTTAGTTATAAAGAGATTCTATAAAAATAACCATACAAACCGAAGTAGATTGATGTAGTAGTACGTTAGATTATAAAATTACTTTTATTGTAAAGTAAATTCAACGTATTATATAAAGTCAGTCAATTTGTAATTTACTTTTATGAAATTTTTTTATAATTGTAATACTTTTCTTTTTTAATAGTGAATCCGTACTTTAAAAAAAATGCATATGTAGTGCTTACTTATTTAGGACTATATCTAATATTATCCTATATAGATGTACAATGGGTAAAGTGAGCTAGGCATGAAGTTAATTATGAAAATCTTGGACTATTTATGCATGATTTCGGGTGGATCTGATGGATAATTAAACACCTTGATAATTTGTGTTGTCCGACATCTGCCGCTGTACTCGGCCTCTATTTGCATGGCATCTCATGCATGCAGGCTGCCACTCAGCTTCCACGTAACTATATATCCATGCATGTACGTTATTGGGTGGGAAATGCATAGTGAACTGGATCTGTATATAACCAATTTACGCGTAAAAGTTCGGGGTCCATATATAACTTTTTACTCCCGGCTGAGGAGAGAACTCGATCGGAGAATTAAGTAAGTGCATTGGATCTTTTCCTCCTGTATGTACCCGTTTGGATGTTTAGCTAAATTGAGATGAGATAATCTCTTTATAAATAGTAGTAATGAATTGAAATAATAAAGTGAGTTTTGTAGAATATACTTAAAATAAGTTTAAATGTATTTAAATATTAAAATGAGTTTAAATGTATTTATAAAAAATTGAAAAATATTATAAATCTCACGTGTAAAGAAGTTTTGAATTGATATGAGTTTAATAATTTGAGAATTGAGTATTTAAATATCAAACTCATCTTAAAATTATATTAAATTGAATTGATCTCCATTTAGACTAAATTCTAAACGGGGCCTAAAAGTAGTATCTCAAACAATTATTACAATGGAATCCATTATAATTTTGACAGGAATGGTTGCATTAATGTTGTCAAATTATGATGTACATGCAATTTGTGTAATAAACATATTTTAAGATTATATATCTAATTAATATTATTCTGTACATATAAATTAATTAGGTCAAATGTTACAGAAATATAAAATTGCTAACTCGAAGTAGCATTTTTTTGTACTTTTTAATTAACTAAACTTTCTTAATTGGCTCTTATATATAATAATAATAATAATAATTAGAATTTTGCTACATATAATTACTTTTGTGTGCTTTTTACACATTTCACTGATGTGATTCGCCAAACCAGTTATTTTCTATTATAAAAAGTGACGCAACCAATCATATTAATGGAGTGCGCAAAGAATACACAAAAATGACTGCACATAAATTTTTTGTAATAATTATCCTAGCTATTTTCTAGTGGTTTGAATTATATTAAAATGACTAATTAGGCCACATTTAGATGTTGAGTTAAGTTGATTTGAAATAAGTTCTTTATAAATAATAATGATTTGAGATTGTGAACTGAGTTTTATAGGACTTACTTAAAATGAGTTCAGATGTGTTTGAATGTTAATGAGTTTAGATCTATTTATGAGAAGTTAAAAAAAGTTATGTGTCTCACGTGTAAATAAGTTTTGAGTTGAGTGATGTTTAGTGATTTGAAATTGTGTATTTAAATTTTAGGATAGGTCTAAAACAGAATTTAACTGAGATGAGCTGAACTCATTCAAGAATCCAAACGAAGTTATGCTTCGTTTGGATGATAAACTTCTCACATCCAAACACACTTTAGTATTTATTTAAGCTACTTTCAGTTCAGACTTCGTGGGACCAACATTCTCTCTTCATTTCTCTTTTCTCTCAAAAAGTAATGGGACCCACTACAATCTCTCTCTATTTCTCTCTCTTTTTTTTCCTTTATTTGCCCAACACTCTCTCTATTTCTCTTTAATTTGTGGGACCCATTGACCCATTGACCCATTGACTCTCTCTCAAACTGTGTTTGACGTCAGAAGATAATTGTTTTTACTGTCATGTGAACAGTAGCCGAATAATGGTGGGACGCATTTCTTTTACAACTTCTCATAAATATATCTAAACTCATCTTAACATTCAAACACATTTTAAACTTATTTTAAGTGGACCCCACTAAACTCATTCAACAATCTAAACTCATTATTATTCATAAAAAACTCAACTCATCTTAACATCTAAACGCAGCCTTAGTGTATGTATGATTAGATAATGTTGAACTAAATTGTACAAGCTGTAGGATTGTGTAGCACATGATTCATGTTAGAGTTACTGGTTTAATTTGTGCAAAGGTGATATGATTGAACTGGGGGTTCGTTTAGATACTTAAAATATCTCAATATATATGTGAATAATAGTGAAATAATTTGAATTAAGATATTTTATTGTGTTTTAGGAAATGACATATAAAAAAATTAAATAAAAATATTATAAAGTTAAAAAATTGTTTAAATATCATTTTTTATATTTTTTTGTTTTAAAATTTGAAAAAGTATTTTTTTTTATATTTTGTTTAAGAATTTGATAAATTTATAATAATTAAGTAATGATTAGATAAAAATTTAACAATTTAAAATTGAAATTATTTTATATTTAAGTGATATTTAAAAATAAAATATTCAAAAATATTTAAAAATAATTGTATTGACAAGCATGACCTGAATATACCAATTAATTAAAGAGGTTGATGTGGTATAATTGAAATAGAAAAGGAAAAAAATATTTATGATCCTGAATTATGTAATTATCGCGTAATTATTTTGAAAAAAATGAATAAAATATAAGATTTATATAAAAAAAATTAATTTTTTAATAATAAATTTTACTTTTTTTTAAATAATTACTTTTAAAATTTTTTTATAGCATTTACATATTTATGATTGTACGTAAAATTTTTTATAGAAAAAGAAAGAATCCCTGTTGGTAAATTAAACAGGGCCAAGGCTTTTCAATCATTTCGGATTATCACTTCTTATTAATTACTTGGTGTCAATAAATTGGTTATAATCACGTGTGCGTGATAAATTAATTCCCTTGCTTTTCGTGCGGAATTCATCAAGTGGATTGCATGCTAAATTTATGATCTTTCTTTCTTTGCCACGTAGACTTGAGAGGTGTAATCAATTCAATGCATGCTTCCCCTTCTAATTACTTGCATAGTTTAGTGAGTATGTTGACATTATAAATGGATGAAAATCCCACTTCCATATTATACGAGAAAAGATCTAAATCTTACAAATTAATGTAGATTGTGTCCCATTAAAAAATCATTTAGGTTCATTTTCAATCTCAATGTGTTCTTTTCCATGGCTTCTTTAAGATGTGTTTGGATGTTGAACTGAGTTGAGATAATAAAATATTTTCAGAATATTATTGTTTATTGTTATTATTATTATTTTGAGATTTGAAAAAGTTGGAATTATTTATTATATTTTGTGTTGGAATTTGAAGAAATTATAATGATGAGTTGAGATGAATTTAGTTTCCAAACGAAGCCTTAGGATGTGTTTGGATATTGAAGTAAGTTGAGTTAAGTTGAGTTGAAATGATAAAATATTGTTAGAATATTATTTTTTAATATTATTATTATTTTTAGATTTGAAAAAGTTGAATTATTTATTATATTTTATGTTGGAATTTGAAAAAGTTATAATAATGAGTTGAGATGAGTTTGGGATCCAAACTCACCTCGTGTCCCCAAACCTAATCCTAACATTTTTGAGTATTTTTTCACATCGTTGTCTCTGTCGGCCGAACAATGATCAAATGGAGACCTTCACTTGTTTTTATAATCTTTTCCTCTTGCTCCTTTATTTTTTGATTGAAAAACACCATAAATATGACTGTCAAGAAATCAAAACCAGCGAAAACCTATAGAGCAACTAGCACTGTTCACCCAAGTGGTTTCGGACTAGGTACCATACTTGGCCTAAACCCAAGTTTTAAACTTGGGACGAGTTCTGGCTCGAGTTAGCCCGGTTATGACCCGGGCCGGAATCCAGATGAATCTAGGTTTTGAGTTGTACAAGATTTATTTATTTATTTTGTTTCAAAAATTCAACTTGGCTGGTATTACAGAAACTCAACAATTTTGCTTTCAAATTAGAAATGTATCTTATTGTGAATTAGAGAAGTGAGTGAAAATTTTGAATTTTGTTTTTAGAGAAGCAAACAACACGATTGAGTAGAAAAATAAATAGCTAGAGCATGATAATCCATTTTACAGGGACCAAAATAATTGCAATTTCCTAAAAATTGAAAATCTGTGGTCCATTGATTCAATGGACTCATTAAAAATTTATTGACATCTTATTAGTTAATTAATACTCTATATATAGTTACCGTGCCATTTTTCTTCTTAACGTAAGGCTTAAAGTCAGCCATGACACAAGGTGGTCTATAGCAAAAATCTCATTCAATTAATTATTATCTATATTTTTCTCATCCTAAGAACTCTTGAAGATCTATCAATAAAGTGTTGCAATAAAGTGTTGGATCAATAAATTAGGAAAATAAATCTAAATTTAATTTAAAATCAATAGCATCAAAACGTTCAAATCAAAAGTGGAGAGAGACAGAGACTTGGTGGTTGAGGGATATCAACGGGACTGAGACACGGGGCGACTATCGGCGAATAAGCCTGGAAAGGCTCTCTGTCTAGGGGCTCGGGTTGGGGACGACTGGGGCTAGGGGTTTCGGATTGGGGATTCTTTCGGGAATCCCTTTTATGTCTCTAATGATTTTCCATATGCAATTTCTGATATTTTGCTCAAATTTCAAATTGGAATCTCATTGAAAAGTCATGATTTCTTTATTGAAAATAAGCCCTTCCACTTGAGTGCCCCTGATCATGTAAATGTGGTACTAGAAATGTAGATACGATCCTCTCATGCACCACTTGATATATTATTCTGTTGACTTGTTACATGGATTTATCACATCATTAAGGACACTGTTTTCTTACTCCAATAAGAAAGAAAATTGAAAAGGTGTCAAATCACAAATACCCAATCCAAAATAAAAAAAAATGTAGAATAATACTATTCTTATCAATATTTTCTATTGTTGTGATTTTTTTTTATTTAATGATTAAGTAAGTATTTTTTAATAATATTATAAATTTTTTTTTATTTTTTCTTTCAGTTATAGTTGGGAGTGTCACTCAAAAAAGTATCCACCCTGTTTTTTTATTTTTTATTTTTTTTAAAGGTGGACCTGGGTCATTTTTTCATTTGGTCCCTTTGGACACCCTGGCCATTGCTTCCCAACCAAAATTCAAATCGAAAGCCTTTTACGTTCAGTCTCTTCTGGTGTGGAGGCCCGGAGCGAAATGGAAGGAAGTTGGATCCCCACGCCACCAACAGTGCGCACCCTCGCACTTTAGAATCTTTCAAATTTTCGCATTCTTAATTTATTTATTTATTCTTTAAAAAGAATAATCTCTCTCTCTCTCTCCAACAGGCAACAACAAAGACGTCGACGACCGCCACCACCGCTACCAGAGGAGCTGCGGCGCGACGTCTTTTGCAACGAGGAAGATCCATTTTTGCATTCGCATATCTTCTCCTATTATACTTGCAGAATCTGATCCCGTTCACTCTGCGTAAGCACAATTCGATCCCTCTCACTTTCTTCGAGTCCAAACTTTCTCGCATATTCTCCTTAAAAATCCCAGATCATTTCCGCAATATAAATCGTCTCTTCCTCTTTGTTTTTCCGAGAAACGGCCAGAATATTCATATCCTCGTTATTTCTGCTTTGGAATTTTGGTTCTCTGGTCAGGAACTGTGAATATATCAAGGGCTTGACAGCGGACGTTTGGATTGCATCACTGTGGAGTTGTGTATTAATATTGGTGGGGGATTAGGGTTTCCCCCGAAGGTTTAAGAAATTTCAAGGGTTTATAGTGGAGCAGTGAAATGCTAGATTTCATGAGTTGGTTCTGACGAGTGTTTATTTGGCTGTAAGGTAATTAGGATTCGGGGATTGAGGTGGTTAGGTTATCTGATGGAAGATTAAGAAATGGTGCGGCTTCTTGGACTGACTCGCGGGCAATCGGATGAGTTGCCTCGCGAGATCACCTCGCGGATCAACCGGGCGAGTGATACCGGTGAGAATGGGTGGCTCATTCGTTTCTTCGACTCTGCGTTCTTCTGTGAGTGGATCGCCGTCAGCTATTTGTACAAGCATGATCACTCTGGGGTACGGGACTACCTCTGTAATCGAATGTACACTCTACCCTTACCGGGTATTGAGAGCTATTTGTTTCAGATTTGTTACATGATGGTCCACAAGCCGAGCCCTTCTTTGGATAAGTTTGTCATTGATATGTGCTCAAAATCGCTGAAGATAGCTCTGAAGGTGCATTGGTTTCTAATGGCTGAGATTGAGGATTCAGATGATAATGAAGGGATTAACAGGATTCAAGAGAAGTGCCAAATCGCAGCGACTTTGATGGGTGAGTGGCTTCCTTTGAAACAGCCTCAAACTGTGCCGTCGAGCCCTGGTAGCAAGAACCTGGTTTTTAATAAGCTACTATCATCAAAACAGCGGCTGTTGTCACTTACATCTTCACCGCCATTCCAGAAGTCTTTGTCATTCTCGCCTTCTCCAGCAAACAATTTGCAGCAGGATGTTAGCCAGTTACCTTCTGAGGAGAACAACATCTTAAAGAAATTTATTCCAAGTCCAAAGTTGCTATTTAGGAAGTCAACAGAGAAAGATGATGATGGCTCGGAGAAGGATGGGTTCTTTAAGAGGCTTTTGAGGGACAATAGAGGTGATGATGAGTCAGGTTCAAAGGTTCGAGATATGTTTCTTTTCAGGAAGTCAATGGAGAAAGATGATGATGATTCTGAAAAGGATGGGTTCTTTAAGAGGCTTTTGAGGGACAGTAGAGGTGAGGATGAGGAATTGACGGCAAGCTCAGAGAGTCTTTTTAAGAGGTTATTTCGTGATAGCAAGAGTGGGTCTGAGGATAAATCAGTGGAAGATGATGAAAAAGAAGGTTTCTTTCGTAAGCTTTTCAAAGAAAAGTTTGACAACAAGAAGGATGGGAATGAAAGGAAGGAAGATGAAGATATTATCGACTCTGAAGCAAAATGTTCCAAATCTGTTGAAGATGATGAAAAAGAGGGGTTCTTTCGGAAATTATTTAAAGATAAATCTGATGACAAGAAAAATGAAGATATTGTTAACTTTGGAGAGAAAAGTTCCAAATCTGTAGAAGATGATGAAAAGGAGGGGTTCTTCCGGAAATTCTTCAAAGATAAGTTTGAGGACAAGAAAGATGCAAATGATAAAACTGATGAGGGGTGCGCCAATTGTGAGGAAGAAGAAGCTTCTGACTTTTCATTGTTACGCAGAGTGTTTCGTGTGCACCCTGAAGATTCCAAAATTACCGTTGCTAATGAAAACAACAATGGTGGTAGCTTGCTTGAAAGTAGTCCGGGAACTGAGAGTTTTTTCCGCAAATTGTTTAGGGATCGTGACCGTTCAGTGGAAGACTCGGAGCTGTTTGGTTCAAAGAAGCACAAAGAGGTTTGTTTAGAATTGGTTTACTCTCTATGTTTTATATGCTAATATGAAAACATGACCTTATGTAACACTCCCTTCCCGTAGGTTAGGAGTGTTACGTGCTTTCATAATTATTACTGGTAAAGAGACCCAAAATATTAAATATACCCAATTTATCGAAAATAAATTTCCAAAGAAAAACATAACAGAAAAATATAATCTCATAGCAAGAAAATTTAAAACTGATCTTTTAGTGAAAAATCACTTATTAACTAAGCCTGAAAATCCCTTGACACATGATCTATGCCTTGCCGTTAGCTCGTCAACACTATATTCTTTACCTGGACATTTTAAAAACATAGGGCTTTTTTGAAAGCGTGCGTACTTAATACATATACTAACATAAATATGTAACATGTACTCATTAAACTTGTCTTTCCCTTTTTTTAATGGCTAGCACACCTTAACCCTCGCTTGCAAGGATGTGCACCGGTT
This sequence comes from Juglans regia, assembly GCF_001411555.2. Classification (NCBI taxonomy): domain Eukaryota; kingdom Viridiplantae; phylum Streptophyta; class Magnoliopsida; order Fagales; family Juglandaceae; genus Juglans; species Juglans regia. The sequence goes on along the minus strand of NC_049901.1, from coordinate 11,940,638 downwards.
GCACTGCCTGTGGCCACAAGGAAAACCGTTTAACTTATCATAACATACTATGGTGGACCATGCTTAGATCCATGGCTTGCACATTTTCCCATAATTGCATTGGTACCATGCATCTCTTATGGCGATTCTTCAAACTTCTTTCATAACTTGTCTTTTATCTTTCTTACCATGATGCGTGTATGTAACGCCCCAATGGAAGGCCCAAGCCACATAGCCTATACTCCAAAAGGACTAGTCAATGATACAATTGGAGCTCCATTGAAACATTATAAAGAGCAAGAATTTCTCCTTTCCAAGCAATGTGGGATCCCATACACCACCTATCTTTATCCATATCATATGGAGTATCACAATCTACCCCCCTTAAATTCCCGACGTCCTCGTCGAGCCTGTCCATTGTAGGTGGCACGGCTCAAGTCCCACATTTCTGGTTGGGATAGGCTCTGATACCATTTGTAACGCCCTAATAGAAGGCTCAAACCACATAACTTATACTCCAAAAGGACTAATCAATGATACAATTGGAGCCCCATTGAAACTTTATAAAGAGCAAGAACTTATATTTCCTAAGCAATGTGGGATCCCATACACCACCTACCCTTATCCATTTCATATGGGGTATCACAGTGTAGAACACATAATGACATAGCTTATCGTAATCTAAACAAAAACATATCATGATGCATGTATTTTTGATAGGTGTATCATGATGCATGTAAAGAATAACAAACTTATCATAACATACTATGATGGACCATGCTTAGGTCTATAGCTTGCACATTTTCCCATAATTGCATTGCACATTTTCAGCATGCTATTCTTCTGAAATTATATTGAAATTGGAAGATAATACATGTTTTCAATTCAAGTTTTATAAGATTCTATACTTCTAAAATGTCCTCTTAACATTTGATTGCTAATTTCTTAATACAAAATGTGCGTTGATATCAAATTCTTTAATTCATGAAGAATTCCAAAAGTATACTTCCTCTGTTGCTTTTAGTGTTTACAAGCCTTTATGATCCCATTTACTAGAGTATTTGAACATGCTTTAATTTGTTGGATGACTCCATTTGGTAGCTACATCGATGCAGGACAAAAAGCTCCAATGCACTTTAAAACCATATCTAATGCAGTATCTTCAGGAATTCAGCAATATAGTTAGGTTTCTTGATGGAATCCTGGTCTGGGTTTAATAAAACAATGAGTGGGATTAAGTAGGTCTGAAAAAAAATTTGATCTCGGTGGCTTTTTTTTATCGGCAAACAAGTTTTTATTGATAAAAAAAGTGGGCAAGTGTCCAAGTATACGAAACATATACAAGAGCAACGCCTAAGCGTGCTAGTTTAGTGATACAAGGAATTCATGAAAGGTCATGACATGAAGATCAATTACAATCGACCAAAGGAGTGAAATATTGAAAAATAAGTTTATAAGCTCATCCATTGACCTCTCTTGATCTTCAAAACTTCTTTCATTGCTCTCCTGCCAAATGTACCATCGTAAGCATATTGGGACCATCTTACATATTGATGCAATCTGAGAGTTGCCTCGAACTATCCAAGAAGCGAGGAGGTCACTTACCCTTCGGCATCACCCAAGCTAGTCCCAACCGATTGAAGACTTCATTCCATAAAGTCATGGCAATCTCACAATGAAGTACTAGATGTCAACGGACTCTCTGCTCTTCTTGCACATACAACACCAATCCATTACTATGATTTGACGTTTCCTCAAGTTGTCTAGAGTGAGTAGCTTCCCCAAAGAAGCCGTCCATACAAAAAATGCTACCTTTAGAGATGTCTTTGTCATCCAAATGCTCTTCTATGGGAATGGATTTGTATTGTGCGTGGTCATGGCTTGGTAGAAAGAACGGACTGTGAATATCCCTTTTTTAGAGGGGCACCAAAAAATCCTCTCTTCCACTCCCCCCATCAAACGGGTGGAATACACAATGTCAAAGAATGCCAAAAAAACATCAATTTTCCAATCTTGTGCTTCTCTAAGGAATGTAGCATTTCATTGGGGAATACCATTGGAGATGAATGAGGTCCGTAATTGAGACTTCTTTCATTCTTGATAAACTATAAACGTGTGGATAAGTTTCCTTGAATGCCTTATCGCCACACCATACATCATGCCAAAACTTGACCTTGGATCCATTAACCATTTTAAAGCGCGTATTTCTTGCATATATATCCCAACTTCTTCTTATATGCTTCCACAACCCCACTCCATAAGGCTCACTCACTTCATTAGAACACCATGCTTCCCCATGTTTCAATTCAATGATGATTCTCCCCAAGGCCTCCCCAATGGTGGTGATATCTCCATAACCATTTGCCAAGCAAGGCTTTGTCGAAAGATTTTAAGTTCCAAATACCCAATCCTCCTCCTTTCATGGGAGAGCACATTGTGGCTCATTTCACCAAGTGAAATTGAAACTCGTCGTCCCCCCCTTCCCCTTTTGGAAGTCATGTTTGTCACGTTGGAGAAACTCCATTGATCTTGGTGGCTTTAGAGGTACTAAAATTAGGATTCAAGATTGTAGGATTTTCTAGCACTGGTTGTTGAAACAAAAGGTTAAAAGAAAAAGAATATAGTCTAGGGAATCATCTAGGCTTCTTCTTAAACAATCACTCTAGGGATCCAACTCTTAAAAGGGTTGCTGAAATAGTTTTTTGTAAGTAGGTTGCTGAAACTTATATTCAAGTATTCTCTGAATTTTGACCAGATGATAAAAGGTTTTTATATGGTTACTAATCAATTATTTCCTACAAAAACAAAGACTCCTAAATAATAAAGAGAAGTAATTAAAAAAAAATGAGACCAAGTAACCTGTCAAAAAATAAATTTTAGACCAAGTAGGAAGCTAGAAAAAATTGGGAGAAGTCATTAAAACTTATGAAAATTTAAATCTCATGGGTCTTTGGCAGAGCCCTCTACAGAAAAAAATATGATTTTTTTCAGCCTCTTGTATGCCATGAGGTTGAGGGATCAAGGAACTGATAAGATGTGGTGGGTACCTGCTAGGAAAGGTATATTTTTTGTTCGTTCCTACTATAAGACCCTTACAAACCCGTAGAGCTATCGTTTTCCTTGCAAAAGCATTTGGAGAATAAGGCGCCTCTAAAGGCGGTATTTTTTGCTTGGACGACTTCTTTGTGCAAGATCTTGACTATGGACAACTTATGGAAATGCTGGGTCATTGTTGTTGACTGGTGCTATATGTGCAGAAAGAATGGTGAGATTGTGGAGCATTTGCTACTCCATTGTGAGGTTGTCAGGTGTTACGGATGATGTCTTTAGAAGATTAGAACTAGCCTGCGTTATGCCTCTACTGTGGTCAAGCTTCTGGCTAGCTGGACAAATATTGGTGGTATTTCACAATTCACAGCTATGTAGAAGAGGGTTCTTATTTGTATTTTATGGTGCATATGGTTTACTTATAAAAAAAAAAACTTATGGTGCATATGGAAGGAACAGTTGGAATTTTGAAGGTAGGGAGCACTCACTGGAGGAGATTAGATTGTTATTTGTTATACTTTATTTGTATGGCCTAAAGCTGTTGATTTCAATGGTCTAAATTTTCCTGATTTTCTTGTTTTTATTTCTTCCTCTTAACTAGGTGTTACCTCTTGTGTACTCCCTTTGTATTTGGGCTATGCCTATTCTTATTAATATAATCTTTTGCTTATATATAACTCTCATGGGTATTTGGCTCAGCCCACTCCAGCAAAATCTGGATTGGTAGACCACCCATGCTTCAATAAAGCTTAAATATTCTAGAATATGTGGAGGTATTCGAGGAAGGAGTAGGTACTTTAAATTCGAGAATATGTGGTTAAAAACAAAAGGTTTTGTGGAAAGGGTCAGGCAATGATGGTCGTCCTATAAGATCCATGGCACCCCTAGTTTCATTTTTTACTGGTAAATTGAAAGCTTTAAAAAAAGACTTAAAGCTATGGAATGCTTAATCTTTTGAAGATATAGGCAACCGCAAGAAGTCCCTATCGGAGGAGTTGCAGGAAGTAGAGAGGGCAGAGGAGGGTCGGGCTTTTTCTATGGAGAAAATATCTAGGAAGGCACAGTTAGTTTCAGAATTAGAGAGAGTTACCTTATTGGAGGAGATTTCATGACGGTAAAAATCTCGAGCGTTGTAGTTGAAAGGAGATCGAAGTATGAAGTTTTTTCATAGAGTGGCCAACTCCCATAGGAGAACTAATACCATCGAGATGTTGAACATAGATGGAGCTGTTTGCACAGAGGTTCCTGTGATTAAAGAGCATGTTTAACATAGATGGAGCATGTTTTATCGAACATCTACTTATTGAGCAGGTGGTGTGGAGGCTAAAGCTTGATGGGTTAGCCTTTGAGATCATTGAGCAGCAGAATGTTTCTTGGTTGGAGAGGCCCTTTGAGGAGATAGAGTTTCATGGAGTGGTGAGGAAGATGATCAAAGACAAAACACTTGGTCCAGATAGATTTTCTATGGGCTTCTTCCAATCATGTTGGGATGTAGTGAAGGAGAACTTAATGAAGGTGTTCTAGGAATTCTTCTCGGTTGGAAAATTTGAAAAAAGCCTCAATGCCACTTTTATTGCGCTTATTCCCAAGAAGATTGGGGCTTTGGATGTTAAGGACTATCGGCCCATCCGTCTTGTAAATGAGGTGTATAAGATTATTTCCAAAGTGCTTGCAAACCGCCTAGGGGAGTCTTGGGGCGGATCATTACGAAACCCCAAAACGCATTTGTAAGGGGAAGAAAAAGATTGGACTCAGTACTCATGGCCAATAGATGTCTAGATACTAGACAGTAGATTAAAATCTGGCGATCTGGGTATCTTATGCAAGTTGGATATGAAGAAGGCTTACGATCACGTTAATTGGGACTTCCTACTATACTTGCTTGGGAGGTGTGGATTTGAGGAGAGGTGGTGCTCTTGGATTAGGTGTTGCATATCGACGACGTGGTTCTCAATTTTGGTGAATTGCATTGTAGTTGGCTTCTTTAACAACCTTCAAGGTCTAAGGTAGGGGTCCTTTGTTCCCATTTTTTTATGTCTTTGTCATGGAGGTGTTTAGTAGAATGGTCTCTGCCATGGTTAACAGTGGCTTTATGGCTGGATTTTCGGTTGGTTACACCAATCAGGATACTCTTAACACTTCTCATTTGTTGTTTGCAGATGATATTTTGATATTTTGTGGGCAGAACAAAACCAGATTCAGGCTTTACAGGCACTTCTACTTTGTTTCGAAGATGTGTTCTGTTTGAAAGTGAACTTATCCAAGTCAGAGTTGGTTCCAGTTGGTAACATTCTCAACATTCGATTGCTGGCTAACACCCTTGGATGTAAGGTCTCCTATTTTCCCACGAAATACCTTAGCCTTCCTTTGGGGGCCGCTTCCAGGGCTAAATCTATATGGGATGAAGTAATTGAGAAGATTGAACGTAGATTGACAGGTTGGAATAGATTGTATTTATCGAAAGGTGGTAGGATCACCCTAATCAAGAGCACTCTGACGAATTTACCAACTTATTTCTTATCTTTGTTCCCAATTCCGGCAAGTGTGGCGATCTGAATTGAGAAACTCTATCGTAATTTCCTTTGAAGTGGGCTGGGGGATGAATTCAAATTCCATTTGGTCAAGTGGGTTAAGGTATGCTCTCCAATCTCTTCTAGTGGGCAGAAATCTGAGGGTATTCAATCGGGCTCTTCTTGGGAAATGATTGTAGTGGTATAATATGGAAAGGGAAGCTTTGTGTGAGTTGGTTATTGATAACTTCAAGTATGGAGGTTTGTAATGGGGGAGTGGAGCACTAGGGAGGTATGTGGGGTTTATGGAGTGGTAGTCTGGAAGCACATCAGACGAGGTTAAGGAGTTTTTGCTCGCCACACTAAATTTGTGATGGGAGACGGATCTAGAATAAAATTCTGGTATGACTTATGGTCTGCAGATAAAGCCCCTAAGGGCACATTCCCTACACTTTTCAGGATTATGTGTGAGAAAGAAGCATCAATGGCTGACCTCATGGAGATGTCTGGTTGCTTAGTCCAATGGAATGTGAGTTTTATTAAGGCGGCCCATGATTGGGAAGTTGGCAACTTTTCAGATTTTTTCAGACTCTTGTACTCCATGAGGTCGAGTATTCAAGGAACTGACAGTTTGTGGTGAGTACCGGCTAGAAAAGGTACATTTTCTGTTCGTTCCTTGTATAAGTCCCTCACACATCCATAAGTCCCTCACACATGCACAGAACAATCACTTTCCGTGGAGAAGGATTTGGAGAAATAAGGTGCCTCCCAAGGCGGTATTTTTCATGTGGACAACTTCTTTGGGTAAGATTTTGACGATGGATAATTTACAGAAACGCAGGGTGATTATAGTGGACTAGTGTTATATGTGCAAAAAAAGTGGTGAGACTATTGATCATCTTTCACTGCATTGTGAGATTGCTAGAGCATTATGGGATGACGTCGTCAGATGGTTAGAGCTAGCCTGGGTTATTCCTGCTACCGTGGTCGAGCTTCTAGCTAGTTGGACGAACTTGGGCGGTCTTCTACAAATCACAGCTTTGTGGAAGATGGTTCCTATTTATATTCTATGGTGCCTACAGAATGAATGAAATGATCTGACTTTTGAAAACAGGAGCGCTCATTGGTGGAGATTAGATTACTATTTGTTAAAACTTTATTCCTATGGGCTAAAGCTGTAGATTTCGATGGCCTAGACTTTCATGCCTTTCTTGTTTCCATTTCTTCCTCCTAAATAGGTGTTACTTTTTGTATACCCCTTGAATACTTAGGCTATGCCTATTCTCATTAATACAATTGTTTACTTATAAAAAAAAAAAACCTGAACCAAAAACTTCCTAATGTAAAGAAACTTGAAAACAAGTCTAAAACTAAATAGATTTGGACTTAATCCCAAATAGGCCACACGTCAAATGAAGACCGTTATTTTCAATTATTTTGGTTTTTAAGTTTGCTCTTTCAGGAGTTGAAGAGCCCACATTTGTTTTCCCAATTTTAGTACTTGGAGTTTTTTACCTCTTCCCCCTCTCTTAATAGGCATATTTGTAGTATACTCCCTGTGTACCATGATAATGCCTATGCTCTTTTTTTTTTTTTTTTAATTTTTTATTATCAATAAAGTTTGTCTTATTCTTTTTTGAAAAAATAAGTTTTCTTTTCAAGGAGTTTCTTGTTGTTTGCATCACTCATAGCTGTGTTTTGTTGTGAAAATTGCAGTTTTTAGCTCTTAGCTTTCCATCTGCCATAGAAGCACCGTTCCTTGTAGATAATTGGTGTTTTTGGCATAGGCACATTGACTCTCAAAGGACATGTCTTAGATTTGCAACTTGAAATATGAGAATGCTTCCACTTATCAACAAAAGTAAATATGGGAATGCATCCAAGTGGAGTGGCCTAGTTGGAAGAGTCGATGATATGGGGGAGTGTTTTTTAGTTTGTCTACAAGAAAAGTTGTGCATTTCATAACGTAGTATGGATTTTGATACAAAATCCACTACATTGAGAAAAAAACTATGCGAATGTAATTTATCAAAACAAAAAAAGATAACTATGTGAATGTAATGGGGATGCTAGCAAGTGAAAAAAGTAAGTTGTATGTATTTCTAGAAAAGGATATGGTCTATGGAATAAGGTAATATACTCTTTACACCCACAAACTACCACCTATTTCCGATTTACACAACTTATTTCGAGTTCTAATAAAAGCCACTTTGCCTGAAGGAAATGGTATTGCTAGACTTGGAGATTTGAGTTCAATAAATAGATTGCTACTTATCAAAAAAAAAAAAAAAAAAAGATTGCTGAATCTAGAGGACAATCCATTCAATTGTCAGGAGTTGGTTTTGGCTTGCCTACATATCCTGAACAATTTTTTTTATTGGCACCGGGTGTCCGGAACAGCGTCCCGACTAATCCCGAGGGTGGACAAGCCCTCGGCAAGGAGTTTCCCGCAAACATATCCTGAACAATTAATGAACAGGTTCTCTAATATGTGCATATAGAATATCAATAGCAATGCTTTACAGGAAGCATCTAAGTAAGGTCTGTTTTAGGATTCCACTTGAGTTATTATCCCCTGCATGATGTTTGTCCGTTAGCTTGCTCTCTATAGCAACCCCCTCAATCCACTTGTTCTGCTGTGCCCTATTATTCAATGGACTCAATCTGAGATGTTTCACCAATTATATTTACAAATTAGTTTCTTTCCCTTGAATTTAATTGATACATCAAAAACATGATGAGGTTTTTGATATAGTGACATCTTCTCTGATTTAGTATGTAGAAAGAACCATAGGTTGATCCAATGACCATGCCATAGTAGATCCACTATACTTTAAAAGATGAGATGAAAAAAGGAAAATGTATATTGAATATCTGTTAACATGCAAATGTCTCATAATTTGCTATGCTGATTCACCATGCTCTTTATTTGGCAGAAGTATCCTGGTTCACCAAAGCAACGGAGTGAAAAGTCAAATGCAAAGCCCCCACTTCCAAGTGACACTGCATCCCAGTTTCGAAAAGGGGCATATCATGAGTCATTGGACTTCGTGCAGTCATTATGTGAAACATCATATGGCTTGGTTGATGTATTTCCAGTTGAAGATCGCAAAAGTGCTCTTTGTGAGGTTTATTATTATCTTTTTATTCTTTCTCCACCTTAGTTTATGATAGCGCTCTATGATACATATATACTTAGACATATGTTGCTTGAGTTTTTTCCTGATGCATTTGTTGTGTTTCCCATTCATATGTTTCCAGTCTCTCGCAGAGATCAATTTGCATGTGGCTCAAGCTCAAAATAATGGAGGTACTTCTTTAATCATTGTGGACTTAAGTAGATGAATGCTCATCTTGGGCACAGTGCTTTCGATTTTATTATTATTATTATTATTATTATTTTGTAATGCTTCAACACATTGCTTAGGTTTTTCTGGAACACTGCAGTATGTTTCTGAAGATGTGTTTTTGTAACGTGAAGATTGCAAAAACTTCAACTTTTGAAAATTAGAATACGACCTTATGAAAAATGTGTTCTGTATATCTTATATTTTTTCTCCATTATATTTCTAAAAAATGTTTGGAATGTGCATTTGGAAACAAGTCTAAGGATTTCTGAAAGGGTTATTACCAGGAGGTTTGTTTATTCTTATAGAAGAACATGCAGAAGTTTACATTATGTTTGTGGAATGTAACAATTGGCCTTCTCCAGATTGACAGATAATGTTTCTGCTAGGAGAATAGCTTTCTCAGGTTGATTTTTCTGGCTGGATATTTCTATTGAACTCCTTAATGCTATTTAACAGAAAAAGAGAAAAGTTTTGGTACCCCATACTAACTGATAAGGGTGGGTGGTGTATGAGATCCCACATTATTTGGGAATGTGAAATTATTGTTCTTTATATTGGTTCCAATCGTGCTCCAATTGTATCATTGACTAATCCTTTTAGAGTATAGGTCCATATGTGGCTTGGACATCCCTTGGGATTTTACAAATGGTATTAGAGCCTATTCCAACTAGAAATGTGGGACTTGAGCTATGCCATCTACGATGGACTATCCCAATGAGGACGTTGGGAACTTAAGGGGAAGCGATTGTGATACCCCATACTCCCCATACTAACTGATAGGGATAGGTGGTGTATGAGATCCCACATTGCTTAGCATGAAGAAATTCTTGCTCTTTATAATGGTTGCAATGAGGTTTCATTTATATCATTGACTAGTCCTTTTGGAGTATAGGCCAAGACGTGATTTGGGCATCCCTTGGGACGTTACAAATTCATTTAAATATGTATGTGCGCCTTTTGTTTTGTATATGTGGTGTTTTGGTTAACGTGAGCAACTCCTGGTTTTCCAAGGTCCTATGTGAACTTACATCTTCTCAAGCTGCATTACTAGTCTTTTGTCCTTTCCTTTGATGTGAAGGTTTTTGTTTTCACTTTCTTTCCCCTCTTTTGCTGCTGCTTCTTCACTTTCTCTCTCTCCCCTCCCTCCTAATTGTAATAGACTAATAGATTTTGACTGGTTGTACTAATATTAGCTTTAACTTGAAATTGTGGGATCTAAAACGTGGTCTAGTGCATGATGCTATTGTTTTCTTTTGAATGAGGTCATTGATCATTGATGTAAATGTGAAATTTTGTCAAGGTGAGGCTTGCCAACAGGTTTTGGCCTGTAGAAAATTGTGAGTTGTTTCTTGATTTCTTCATGTTCTTTTAGGTTTGGTATGCTATTCAAATTAATATCAAAGAGGAGTTATTTAGACACTGGTTGTTCTGGTCCCCGGATATCCTTTTCCACTTCTTGTAATTGGCTTTTACGCCGTTTTACCCTGTAATTTCTGTGTAGCATTGTTGATATATATTTTGTATTATCTGGGTTATTCATTTTATGATGTTGCTACATTGTCTTTGAATAATGCAGATTATATTTTTTAGGAGTTTGTTTTTAAATGGGTAAGGGAATATTGCCAAGTTCTATTATTTGAATAATTCCGATTCTTTGTTTTAGGAGTTTGCTTCCCAATGGGAAAAGGGATGTATCGTGTGGTTCATATACCTGAAGATGAAGCCGTTCTTTTGAATTCGAGGGAAAAGGCACCCTATCTGATCTGTGTCGAAGTTTTGAAAAGTGAAACACCAAGGTAATTAATGAATTACGTTATTCAAATGAGGGACAGTTGTTCCTAGTTGTTACAGTAATTGAAACAAGTACCATCAAATGAGAGGATTTTAACCTTTTGTTTTCTGCAAATGAAAGGACTCAACTGATTCATATTTTTTTTTTTTTTTTTTGCCTTTCTATAAAAACTTGTTTTAGCACTACAAAGGATGCGTACGGTGCACAAAAGCTTTCTAGAGGAGGAATTCCTCTGGCAAATGGAGATGCATTATTGCCAAAGCCCCCTCCTTGGGCTTGTCCACTGTGGACTGCCCAGGAGGTTTATCGTAATAGTAATGATCGAATGTCAAGTTCAACTGCTCAAGCAATTGACCAGGCAATGACACACACTTCAGAGGCAAAAATGAATATTGTCAATGTGAGTCTTTCCGTAGAGAAGCAATTTCCCAGCCATACTGAGAGTATTGAGCACAGTAGCATCCATTGTGGTAGTCTGCTGTCTGCTCCAGCTTCTGGCGGTGTTATGTCCTGCAATTTTCAAGGTGGCGAATGTTTGAACCACACGTCAAGAGCAGCACATATTTGTGATTTGGAGTGGGTACGGGTAGTTCTGACAGTAGATTCAGGGGTTAGAATGGAAGACATTGAGGATCAAGGCCCACCACATCGGAAGGAACACCGCCGTGTTCCAAGTACAGTAGCTATAGAAGCAGTAAAGGTGCGTTGTCAGGGGATTTAAGTTTTGATGCTGTTGTTGCCATTATTGTTTTTAACACAAGGACAAATTATTGATCCCCACTGCTTACATTTTTATGGTAGCAATCTCCTCGCTAGAGGAGCTTATTGGGGAGGAGGGTGAAAGGGCCCTTCACCCTGTTCATGGTACTTATGCCTGGCAGCTAGCTTTCTTTCCAACTTTGCTGCATTAGTTGTTATCTTTCTAGCATGACTATGACCTATCAAGATGTCTGTCAGTTAACGTGTACTTGGGTTGCACTCCTTGCTTTTTTGTCTTTTTACTTTTTAGTGAGTTTGTAATTGCAAATGAAAGTTAGCCTTTAAGTTGATTTTTGTTTATTCCCATTCCGTTCTTCCAATGAGTGGCTCTTATGTTAGTTCATTTGTCACTGTTGAGTATAGCCTTTTTTTAAGATTTTCTTCCCTGGCCACTAGATGAATGATTACCGATTGCTTTTCTTTATCCTAACTGTTAAAAAAGTGGTGGGACCAAGGGTCACTTAATAAAAAAAGGTGGGATTAAGGCCAGGATTTCTGTGGCTATTAGGATAGGGATCTCAGGTTCTGTGGTTAAAGTTTCCAGGCTTGGGAAACAATCTCCTGTGTGTATTTTATGGGAAAGTAAAGAGTACAAAATCTTGGCTGAATTTTATAGGTTTGAAAACAGTATGAAAATTCCTTTTAACGATTATGGTCTGGGCACTCTTTAGCTACATGTATTTTTTCCCCAAAGCATTCCTGGGTGTATTTTTTTTTTTCAGGCTTGGGAAACGGTCTCCTGTGTGTATTTTATGGGAAAGTAAAGAGTAAAAATCTTGGCTGAATTTTATAGGTTTGAAAACAGAATGAAAATTCCTTTAACGGATTATGGTCTGGGCGCTCTTTAGCTACACGTATTTTTCCCCCAAAGCATTCCTTTGTGTATACTTTTTTCTTCCCCTAAGCATTCAGCCTGGTATATCAGTACGCTGATGATTCATGGATGATGTGTGGGGCTCCTATTTTTGAGTTCTAAAGGCTCGGATATGTTTCTTTCAGACCATCTCTACATGCTTTCTTAATATCCCAAAGTTTCATGTGTGACTTAAAAAGATCCAAATTTGCATCAATTGCAATCTGGTTTGTTGAGTAGATGGATCTTTTTATTTTATGTGGTCACCATGGAGACTTAAACGAGTCCTGATTAGGTGGAAGTCAATATCTTGTAGACATATCCTGTGTTCATAGACTATGCCTAATGCTTTCATTAATCAAATTGTTGAATACTTATCAAAAAACAAATATTGGACCAAAACATTGAGCAGTATGACTGTGCGCTAGTATGTTGTTTCTGGAAAACAGCTGCTTTTTTGCAGTACAGAGAGGAGCTATATTGTGAGTGACCAACCTATTCTTCTTGCCATAGCTGGACTAAAGTAGAAGTTAACAAACATGAATGGGAAAAATTGAAGGGCCAGTACCTGGAATGATGGTTTTCTCTGCAGATTACCTTTTTCATTCATATTCTTTTTTCAGATGTTGTTGATGGACTTTAACTTTCTGTAGGCCGCTGCTGCAAAGGGAGAAGCACCTCCTGGGCTCCCTCTGAAGGGCGCTGGTCAAGATTCAACAGATGCACAATCAAGGGTGAAAATTCATTGAAAATTGAAATTTGTGGACTTGATTTAGTGTGGTGGTGGAGAATATTATACTGAGAGAATCCTAATTTCTCAACAGGTCAATGGTGGTTCACCCAAGGCCAGTGATGCCTTATCTGGTGAACTTTGGGAGGTAAAGAAAGAAAGGATACGCAGAGATTCGGTGTATGGAAATTTACCTGGTTGGGATTTGCGCTCTGTAAGTAATATATATGTCAATGTTTTGTTTTGATGACTGTAGTTACATTGAGCAATGTGAACTAGATAGCTGATAAACATTGTAGGCTTCTATTTTGGCAGCGAGTGGGATACCTAAGATATGAATTTGTGCAAAAATTAACTAGAAAAAGATGTCCATCTGACAATTCCTTTCTGATTGTAGGGTTCAACCTTAGGCTCATCAACATAGAGTTCCTTCACCTATCATGTTTATTACCTGGTTGATGTGAATGAGATTGCAAACTTTAATGATGGTATCCTGTTTCCTGTTGGATGTTGATTAGTTGGAACAATTATGATACTACTACCCCATGTTAAACTAATGTATCTAAATTGACGGCCCCCTGTTCATGTGTTTGATACTTGCTTTGTTTAGCATTAATGAATAGAATTGGGGACTGTTGACTGTGTGGTAAGGCTACTTGTGACTGTATTTTGGCCTTGTCATTTTTATTCTTGAGGATTTGTGCCGTCTGATTGTCTTTGTTACTGTAGAGCTGGCATGTATTTGCATATGTTGAATATGTCCTGTGGCAGGTCTTAGAGCACATTTGACGTTAATGACATTTCTCATTTTCTTGCTTTTCTGTTAGGTTATTGTGAAGAGTGGTGATGATTGCAGGCAAGAACATCTTGCCGTGCAACTTATCTCTCACTTTTATGGTAGGTGCCCTTTTTGTAATTGTTATGATTTTGTTTCATGTAATGTAGTTCCTTATCATCTTCAAAAGCTGTGTGAAATCATGAATAATTATGATCTCCAAGTAATATCCTCTTGATGTAGTTTGTCTTGTTTGATTGAGGATTTTGAATAGGATGATGAAACATTTTCTGACCCATTTGCCCTTCTGGGTACTTATAAAAGAAAAATGTAATGTAGTTCCTTGTTTTGTTCCATGGTACCATCTTTGTCTAGTTGATTCACTTAGAGAATGTTCTCATTCTTTATATCTGTCTTTTATAGTTTCTCAATCTTTTTTTTAGTGAGGAATAAGATGAACTGTTTAGATATGGAGGTGGATGATGTTTCTTCCAATCAAATTAAATTTAGTGTTAAAACAGAGGAAAATTGGATCATTTTTCTTCAATTTAGCTTTCAATAATGACTAGAAAATTGTAGCGCTCTCTATCCTGTTTAAAAAGCAACATTGCGGAGTTTATGGAGAGTGAATGCTCCTTTGAGAGTGGCATTTCTAGTGTGGACTGCATCATTGGGGAAGATATTGATGTTGGATAACTTGAGGAAGTAGAATGCCATTGTGCTTGTTTTGTAATGTATGTGTAAGAAGAGTGGGGAGCCCATTGTTCGCTATCTTCTTCATTGTGAGGTAGTGAGAGATTTATGGAGTTTTCTCTTCAAGTTGTTTGGGAAAAAAGTTAGAATGCCTAGGAGGGTGAGAGTTATGAGTGAGTTAGGGAAGAAAGAAAGGACATGATTACATTATGGAAAGAGGTTGGATCCTTTATGTTAAATGTGGTGAATCTAGATTGAGCACAGTGCACATACCTTTGAAGATGTGGTAAAGCTGAAAAAGATTGTTCTCAACTCAACGCATGGATTGCAGCACATTATAATTTGCTTTTTTTACCCTAGTTTTTCTGATTTTTTGAATTGTTCTATTTTTTTCTCCTAAATAGGAGATCTCATATATTTTTCATGTTCTAGGGTTGCACCCCTCTGTGCTTTTCTAATGAGATTATATTACTCATAAACAAAATGTGTGCATGGTATGTGCTATTTATGTAATGAATCTCTTCTAAAGTGAATGTATGTCTATTCTGCTTTTCGTCTCTTCTCAAATTTCTTTTTTCTAGACTGTAGATTAATAGCAGTTACTTTCAATGTAAGAGAAAATGTATCCAGGTTTATGATTGTTCTAAAACGCGGTGACTGAAATACTCTAATGAATGAAGCAGTATGTTTTAGTTTATTGACTGGTGTTGTCCGTTCAATAAGAGTAAGGAAATGATCAATCACCTTTTGCCTTGTTGTGAGGTATCTCTTTGTTTTATGGTATTCTATTTTCAGGATGTTTGGGTTACATTGGGTCATGCTAAGGCCAAATCGGTAATCTTCATGGTGCAACCTTATGAAAAATGATTTTCATGTTCGGTGTGGTGCATTTGGAGGGAAAGAAATGTTTGGAGTTTCAAGGATCATGAGAGGATGATGGGAGGATCTTAGGGCTTTTGTCTTTTGACTCTTTATCTTGAATGTTCATGGTTGTACTATTTCTAGTTTTTAGGACTCTATTCCGTGTACTTGGATGGCACCACCATAGCTTTCTATTAATGAAATTATTAGATTATGAAAAAATATGTAGTAAATCTCTCTGCAGTAGTGAGTGAATGATTTTACTATTACTTAAGGGCATTTCTAAGCCCCTTTTATCTCGTTTCTTGTAAGCAACTATTCATCTTTGATTGTGACCAAATGCACTCAAAACTGCACTTGCCTTTCTCCTGTTCACAAGTGGCACAGTAAGCAAAGAGAGGAAATTAATAAAAACTCATATTATCCAGTGTCTTATACAGCCAATGCTCATTCATTTCAAGAAACTGGTTTTCTCATATCTTTTTTCCTGTGAAAGCCTGTCATAATTGGATTTTGATGCCAGATATATTCCAAGAAGCTGGTCTCCCTCTCTGGTTGAGGCCTTATGAAGTTCTTGTTACTTCTTCATACACAGCTCTGATTGAAACAATTCCAGATACAGTAATATTATGTGAACTTATGCTTTTTAATTGAATTGGCATTTTACGCTCATGCTTATCTCCTGATTAATGTTTTTTTTTTTTATTTTTTTTATTTTTTATTTTTTTTTTTATGTTTTAGGCTTCACTTCATTCTATAAAAAGTAGATATCCCGACGTTTTAAGTTTACAGGAGTTTTTCATTGCTAAGTATGAAGAAAACTCCCCAAGTTTTAAGCTTGCTCAGGTAATTCACTTTGCAATCTGTACAACTATCTTTCAGATGCTATTATCCTTTGTGAGTCTACTCATTCCCATGTATTTCCAGTTTTTAACCATGGGGGGATACAACACTATTAATTGCATTTTTTTATTTTTCGAGAAAACAAAGCTCAGTAGGTCCTGATATTTCATTAAACAAAGTCCCTGCCCCATCCCTTCTCTATTTTTCAGAAGTGTTTTTTAAAATTTTTATTTTCAATAGAGGTAGTTATTTACGAGTGAGAAGAGAGAGAGAGAGAGAGAGAGAGAGAGAGAGAGAGAGAGAGAGAGAGAGAGAGAGTTGTTGAAAGTGGATGGAGAAAGTGCAGGTGGTTATGAGAATTTGAATTCTTTTCAAACTTTTAATTACAAAAACAATTAAGTAAATTTATAAGTAAAAACTTGTTTCTTTTAAGAAGTTAGTTGTTGAAGGCAGTTTTAGAAATATTTTTGGGGAAAATGCACATGACCTCTTCAAACTACCATGCCATTGCAATCACCACCCTAAACTATCGGTTTTGGCAATTAATCACCCCGGCGCCCACACCGAAAAAAAAAACTAACAAAAAATCTCAACTTACCCATTTTCTGTAAAAAGTCCAAGCTACGCCTAACAGTTTTTAAAATGTACTTATAATTTTTGTTTTAAAATTTTAAATGACAATATAATTAAAAAGAAAGGTGACACAAAAGAGAGTTTTTATTTTTTTCGATTTTTTGAATTTTTGATGAAGGGTATTTGTGTCAATTTCTACATTAGAGGTATATGGAAATATTTTGGTTATTTAGGGGTGTAAGTGTCTAAATTTATAGTTTAAGGGGTGATTGCAAATTGGGTGGTAGTTTGAGGGAGTTACCTTTATTTTTCCCAAATTTTTGTAGAGTTTTCATTTAAAGGCCACTTGTGGCTCTTTATTAGTAGTTAGGGCATGAGTATGTATACAGACACGAATGTGTATGTCTATTTATGTTATTCAATTGAGTATATGTAAAACGTGTTTCCTTTCCAGTGTTGTTTTTGTTGGAAGGCTGGAAATGGAGATATAAGGAGTGTTGGAGTATTTTAGAATGGGGCACTTGATGATGTCTTTGTTATGGAGAAGTGATTAGAGAGGAATAGCTCTATTTTAAGGGTGACTGGGTCTTGTCAAAAATATTTTTTCATGAGACTTTTGTTCTGCTTGTTTTGATGAAATCTTCCATCCTTCCGTTCAGTATTAGAATTTCCTTGTTGATCGTATCAAACCTTAGGTGAAAATTTTGGTTCTTGGTTTCAGTTTTTGTTCCTCTTTTTATAACTCTAATGCACTTGGTTGCACTCTTTTTTTTTTTGGTGTTTTGCTTTATTTTTTATGCTTGTTCAAAAAGAAAGAATGGATGGTTTCTAGAAACACTTATCTTTGGATGAGTTTTTCTGTTGTACTTTCACCTGATTAATTTAATTTTCTTGTTAGATATATTTTTGGTTTTACTTTTTTGTTCTTTCTGCAGAGAAATTTTGTTGAAAGTATGGCTGGATATTCTCTTGTATGCTACCTTCTGCAGGTATGGTTCTCAACACCCCACCCCAAAAAAAAAAAAAAAAAAATACCCCAACATAAATAGGATACTAATTTGGGATCTGTTATGTTGGTCTCTTCTGAGTTTTGAACTTGTCTCTTTTAAGTTCATGTGGTTTAATTTTCAAGGCATTAGGAGGGTAAACTACCTGATGATGCTTACAAAGGGGAAATTTGGACTGAAGTAGGAACAAGAATTACTTTCTAGGCTCCAAAGCGTCCAAGAAATCAAAGACTTGAGATTTCATCAATTACATAAGAAAACACCCTGTACAGTCACTCGAATGAGGCTAATATGTCATATCTCTGTCATGTGTTTATGTTTTTTGGTTGTATGTCTGTGTAAGTTATACTTATTTGATTTGAATTAGCATGTAATTGCGTCTATATACAACCTATTTGACTTTGCGCTTTATGCACTTATGTATCCATCCTCTTCTTTGAAAATGTATCTGGTGTGGCAAAGTAAAGCATCTTCTATAGCATATTCCAGATTGTGGCTTGTTTCATACCTGCTTCTCATCAGATGGTCTAATTTTTTCCAGGTGAAGGATCGGCACAATGGGAACCTCTTATTGGATGAAGAAGGTCATATCATACATATTGACTTTGGCTTCATGCTTTCCAATTCACCTGGTGGCGTCAATTTTGAGAGTGCACCTTTCAAATTAACCCGTGAACTTCTTGAGGTATGGCAGCAATGTTGTAAGATTCACATTCTTTCTTCTTTTACTTTTTCTTTCTCTCTTATGCTATGTTAATTGTAACAAGATATGTTGGGCTACTTATTTAGCATCTTGATCTTTTATAGACTTAGATTTTAACCTTAAAGTGATTGGAATGTTGTGATTGTTCTAGGTCATGGATTCTGATGCTGAGGGAGTTCCAAGCGAGTTCTTTGATTATTTTAAGGTTCTTTGATTATTTTGTTTTGGTTTGCTTTTGTTCTTTTTTTTTTCCCTGGTTTTTTACTCTTTGAACTCTTTAGATAGCCTAGGTTAAATTTCACTTACGGACTTTGCACCTCAAATTCAGGTTTTGTGCATTCAAGGCTTCCTTACATGTCGTAAGCATGCTGAGCGCATTATTCTTCTTGTGGAGATGTTGCAGGTACCAGCTTTTGCTTTTTGATTATTTTAACTTTATAGGTAAAATAAAATGCATGTGCATGACGAAAGTGTTAGGACCTTCATAATTCCAAGAAGCTCTCCAATACTGCAGCAACACTGAAATATATTGTTGCACCTTCTTGTGTTTTTCTTTTTGATATTGCTGCGAAGAGGAAAAATGTGATACCCCATATGACATAGATAAGGGTAGGTGATATATGAGATCCCACATTGCTTGAGAAGGAGAAGTTCTTGCTCTTTATAAGGTTCTAATGGGGCTTCAATTGTATTATTGACTAGTCCTTTTGGAGTATAGGCCATGTGGTTTGGACTTTCTATTGGGGCGTTACAAATGGTATTAAAGACTATCCCAACCAGAAATGTGGGACTTGAGCCATGCCACCTACAATGGATAGACCTGATGATGACGTCGGGAATTTAAGGGGGGTAGATTGTGATACCCCATGTGATATGGATAAGGGTAGGTGGTGTATGAGATCATACATTGTTTGGGAAGGAGAAGTTCTTGCTCTTTATAAGGTTCCAATGAGGCTCCAATTATATCATTGACTAGTCCTTTTGGAGTATAGGCCATGTAGTTTAGGCCTTTCATTGGGGCGTTACAAAAAAACTTGGCTCGAAGGCAAGAGGACTCGGTAGACCTACGATAGATGGGTAGCTCAAAAGGGGACAAGTGGGCCTAGGCTCTGAGATTGCTAGACCCAGTAGAGTTATAGCATATGGGTAGTTAAATAGGAGGCAAAGAGCAAAGAAAGTGGACCGCACCTTTGGGCCTCAGCTTGTGGGGCAAAATGGAGGCGAGGCAAGGCAAGGCTCGGGACCCAGCCCTTGTGGAGAATCAGAGAGGGTGGTGATCCAGGGCCTTCTACTAGCGGGAGTTTGGTAACCTCACTAGAAAAGGCTCCGACAGTCTCGCGACAGGCTGAGGAACCCTAAATGATGGGCCAGAGGGTGATGGTGACGGTGGGGAAATCGACAGTAGTCTCTAAAAGGGCTTCGGACACTTCCCTACCACTGAGCATTGGATCTCCGATGCATCACAGCCAGACAATGCCGTTGAGAAGCAGTGAAGTGGTTGCCATTGACTCTCTGGTTGCCATTCTCTCTGGTGGTATCCCTTATGGCAAAGGCCCTACAGCATACGAAGGTGGACTGAGACCTGTATTCAGCGACTGGAAGTGACGGAGGAGCTGTTGAAGGGCCTTCCCGAATGCTAATTCCGATGTAGGCCTTCTCTGAATGGGAGTGCAGGAATACCTTTGCGAAGGAGGAGATGGGGATGCCGTTGGATTTGCAGTGGGCTACTAGGGATGGGGATTCCATACCCCTAAATTGTAAGTTACCAGGTTAGTCTAGTGTTTTGATTGGGTTCTACATAAGGTGAAGGAAATTCAACATTGTGTGGGGATGGAGTGTGAGGGTTTTGAGGAACAATTTATGGCTTTGCTTACTGCCATTGAAATTGGTCATGCTTAGCTCTAGAAGTCAGATTCCAAGAAATAGAGAGAGCTAACGAGACTAATGTGGTTTTTTAATTATGAGGGCATCTCGAGCCTAGAAAGATCCAAAGGGAAGGGGCTAACATCTTCTTTATGAAGCCCAAAATTGTTTCTTGGAATGTCCGAGGGCTCAACGAAGCCAATAAGTGTTTTCGAATAAAAAATTTGCTTCGTGAGTGGAAGGCGGACACATTTATAGGAAACTAAGTTGAAATCTATTCCAAGAGGAATTGTTCGAAGTATATGGAGCTGTACATATGTGGATTGGGCTTATCTTGTATTTGATGGGGTTTTGGGAGGTGTTTTAGTTATGTGGAATAAAAGGGTGGTGGAGAAAATGGAGGAATTCATAGGGGAGTACACAATGGCATGTTCCTTTAAGGGTGTGGAAGAAAACTTTATGTGGCCTTTTGCTGGTATATATAGGTTGAATTTGGACAGCAACAAAAGACTTTTATGGGAAGAAATAGCTGGAGTACATAGCTGGTGGGACCTACCATGGTGCATAGGTGGTGAATTTAATGTTATAAGGTTCCCAAGTGAACATTTAGGAGAAAGTAGGCTGCAACCAGCAGTGGTAGAATTCTTGGAGTGTATTTTTCACTTGTGTTTGGTGGACATCCCCTCTCATGGGTGGAGCCCAAAATGTGGTCCAATAACCATACATGGTCTAGATTGGACAAATTTTGAGTCTCATCGGAGTGAGAAACTCATTATCTGGACACATGTCAAAAGAAGTTGCCTCGCCTTTCGGATCATTATCCAAGGAGGCGTTGGTACTTTAAATTCGAAAATATGTGGCTAAAAACTAAAGGTATTGTGGACAAGGTTAGGCAATGCTGTTCCTCATATCAGATTCATGGACATGGAGAAGACCTACGATCATGTTAGCTAGGAGTTCCTACTTACTTGCTTGGGAGGTGTGGATTTGGGAAGAGATGCTACTCATTGATCAAATGGTGCATATCAACGCGAAGTTTTCAGTTTTGGTGAATGACAGTAAAATTGGCTTCTTTAATAGCTCTTGAGGCCTAAGATAAGGGAATATTTTGTCCCCATTCCTCTTTGTCATTGTTATGGAGGTGCTTAGCAGAATGATATCGGCTTTGGTTCACAATGGTTTTATGGCTGGATTCTTGGTTGGTGACCTCAATAGGGTACTCTTATCATTTTTCACTTGTTGTTTGCATATGATATACTGATATTCTGAGGCAGAACAAAACCAGATTCAGGCACTGATGGCACGTTTACTCTGTTTTGAAGCAGCATTAAGTTTGAAAGTGAACTTTGACAAATCAAAGTTGGTGCCAGTTGGTAACGTTCTCAACATTCGACAACTGGCTAACACTCTTGGATGTAAAGTTTCCTCTCTTCCCGTGAATTATCTTGGTTTTCCGTTGGGGCTTGCCGCAAGGGCTAAATCAATGTGGGATACATTGAGAAGATTTAACATAGATTGTCTGGTTGGAAGGGATTGTATTTGTCGAAAGGTGGCAGGATCACCTTAATCAAAAGTACTTTGTCTAATTTACCAACGTATTTTTTATCTCTTTTCCCAATTCCCAATTTACCAACTCCAATTACCTTTGGAGTGGCATGGGGGATGACTGCAAATTCCATCTAGTCAAGTGGGATAAGGTATGCTCCCCAATTTCTTCTAGTGGGTTGAGAATTAGAAATTTGAAGATTCTCAATCGAGCCTTATTCGGGAAATGGTTGTGGTGATATAATATGGAGCTAGAATCCTTATGGAAATCGGTGATTGACTGCAAATATGAAGGTTTGTTGGTGGGGTTGGTGCACTAGAGAGGTAAGTGGGGCTTATAGAATGGGAGTCTGGAAGCACATTAGACGTTGGTGGGGAGTTTTTACTCGTCATACTAGACTCGTGTTGGGAGATGTCTCTATAATAAAATTCTAGAACGACTTATGGTGTGGAAATAATGCCCTCAAGGACTTATTCCCTTCAGTTTTCCAGATTGTATGTGAGAAAAAAGCTTTAGTAGCTGGTTTTATGGTGATATCTGAGGATCAAATCCAATGGAACATCAACTTCAGTAGGCGTCCCAAAATTGAGAAGTTGGCAGCTTTGAGGACTCTTTTTGTCTTTTGTATTCCTTGAGAACAAGCATTCAAGGAACTGACACGTGGTGGGTACCCACAAGTAAATGTACATTCTTGGTTCGCTCTTTCTATAAGTCTCTTACACATTTGCAGAACAATCAATTTCAATGGAGGAGGATTTGGTGTAATAAGGCGCCTCCCAAAGTGGCATTTTTTGCTTAGACAACTTCTCTGGGTAAGATCTTGACAACGGATAACTTGCAGATATGTGGGGTGATTATAGTAGATTAGTGCTGCATGTGCAAGAAAAGTGGCGAAACTGTGCATTATCTTCTATTGCATTGTGAGATAGCTAAATCATTATGGGATGATGTGTTCCGTAGATTAGAGCTAGCTTGGGTTATGCCCGCCACAATGGTTGCCTTTTGGCTGTTAGACAAATTTAGAAGGTATTCCACAAATCACAGCCGTGTGGAAGATGGTTCCTATCTGTATTCTGTGGTGCTTATGGCAGGAGCAAAATGACTAGACATTTGAAGACAATGAGCGCTCATTAGAGGAACTTAGATCTCTTTTTGTTAGAACTTTATTTCTATAGGCCATAGCTGTAGATTTGAATGGCCTATTCTTTCAAGACTTTCTCGTTTCCATTTCTTCTACCTAGATAGATGTTTCCTCTTGTATACCATCTTGTGTACTTGGACTATGTCTATTCTTATAAATACAATCGTTTCCTTATCAAAAAAATATTTTTAACAAACTCTAGCTTTCACTTCATTTAGTACTTTGTGTGGGGTCATTTGTGCAACGACATATTGAGTGGATAAAGAATTCTAGTGTCTGCTTTGCATGGTTGACTAAAGGTGCTATACTTTTATGTTTGGTTCAGGACTCTGATTTTCCTTGCTTTAAAGGTGGTCCACGGACGATACAGAACCTAAGAAAACGATTCCATTTAAGTTTAACGGAAGAGGTTTGATTTAATCACAAAACCTTTCTCTACTGTACAGCATTTCACTGCTATGGTTTTTATGGTGGTTATTTGTTGTTTTCTGGCAGCAATGTGTCTCTGTGGTGCTTTCCCTAATAAGCAGCAGTTTAGATGCATGGCGGACACGGCAATATGATTATTATCAGAGAGTTTTGAATGGAATATTGTGAAATTGAATCTCCTCTGCTGAATGGTTGTCCCATTCGAGAAGGCAAGCCCAGTTTAGGTGCCCCGATTAAAATTGCATGTCAGTCACGGTGTGATGTAAGGGCATTTGGGTCATTGTGGGATGGCTTCAGAGTTCTCTTGGAGCCCAAAGGATTGTTAACAGCAGCTTTTGGCCTGTTTTTTGCTGGCTGGGAGGAACTTGTAACTGTTTCGTCAGAAATATTTCTCGGGAAGTCTAGCAGGTGCATTTTACTTCAGCAGGGATTTCATTTTTCATTTTACATATTTTCTTCTTTTTGTTTCATGCGATATGAAACTCTTTTGGCCGATGGGCAAATTAGCTTGTTTGGAGAAGATATACAGCCCATCTTAACCATCATGGGGGAGCACACACTGTACAGAGCAACTCCGGTGGAAAGGACAGATCAGAAATGAAATAGCTACAGAATTTAAAAAAAAAAAAAGGGCGGTGGAACTACCAAGCTGAAGTGCGGTTGGGGTAGAGGAAATTTCTGGTAATTGTTTATTTATCAAAATAATAATAATAATATTTTGCACCGGTTAGTGATCTGAAGCCTGAAGGTATTCAACTAGTTTTGGTTCTTTACATCTTTCATTTCCATATGATATGAAGCTAGCCGATGTATTATTTTGAGTAAAGCTTGGATAAGATTCAACATTTAAAAAGTGGCCTGGTGTTCCTTGTAGTTGTGTGTATGATTCTTCTACAGTTTCTTCATGAAGTTGTGTTGGAAAAGAGTATACGATTGATTGTACACGAGTATTCCCATTTTGTGTTTCTTTGTTGCAACTTATCACATATAAAAAAGCATTTTGGTGGCATTGATTTTTTATCAACTATTTTATATCCCTTAAAGTGAGTGACAGCCCTTCAAATGAGCTTGTATATGTATTTGATTCTCTTTTGTAAGTAGTTGAAGTTTCTTTCACATCTTTTCTTCTAAGGAGAATGTAATTAATTAAATCTTGTGGCTAAAACCAATCTAGTGTTGGACTATTGGCTCACTGCCAAATTGATCCTCCACTCCGAATTGCAGTATGTTTATTATCAGGAATTTTAGTAAATTATTTCTCTTTAATTAGATTATGTGTAATTTTATTAAACAAGTATAAGTTTCATGCTTTTCAATTTACTATTAATTTCGGAAAATGATATAGTTACCACTATATTGCAACTAAATCATAATGAAACATGATAAATTTAGGAGAGGTTTGGATATATAAAGTCTTTCATCTTATATTGTCACATCTAATCATTACAATTTTTTTAAATTTTTATTCAAAATGTAATAAATAATTCAACTTTTTTAAATCTCAAAATAATAGTAATATTAAAAAAAATAATATTTTAATAATATTTTATTTAACTTGTATCTCTAACATCTTATCTCAACTAACTATCCAAACATTTCTTTAATCTTTCTTTGTTTAGAGCTACTTCATCAATAATTTTGAATGAAAGTGAAAATCATTTTTTAAATGAAAGTTGTATTTGAGTTCTTGTTCTATCATTGAGCAGCAATTTTAAACCTCTCTACTTTCCATGAAAACGGAGTTCATTTTGGTACACCCATCACTTTGTTTTGTGTTGACAATATTTATTTTTCGTTTATTTTTCTTTGAAATTGAAATGTCCACCTCAACAATTATCACGAACGGGTATGCTTTAATCATCACGGAAACTTCTTAGGGGGAAAAAAAGATTTTTTTTTTTTTTCTTGCAAATAAGACATTTATAGATAAACTATAGGATAGAAGATACAAATTTGAAGAAAAAAAGAAGTTGTTTGGTCAATGGAAGGGAATTGGGAATAAAATTAGATTACATGGAGTCGGCAAAATTGGAGAAAAGGGTAGTGTCGACTTTAATGTGTAATAAGATGAAGTTAGCAAGAGGCATACGTCTTCACCACCACAACCAAAACCCAAAACACACCCCCAATTAATCTCTTAATTATTTCGTTTAGATTAAGAGATGAATTTATATGTTTTAGATAAATTAAATCAAATATTATTATAAAATTATTTTTTAATATTATTATTATTAAAAAAATGAAATTATTTATTATATTTTATATAAAAATTTAAAAAAATTATAATGATTATTTGATATAAATTTTTAATCCGGAGCTTAAACGACTCGTACGTTATTGAAATAAGCTGACCGACCAATCAGAACTCAGGATTGCTACTTAAGCTTCCGCAGCCAACAAGATCACAGGAGTACACATGTCACATACTTCTCCTTCTTTCAGCTCTCAATATATAAACTCGCGCCTCGCCCCCCGCATTACACTATCGAATGTCGATTTAGCTTGAATTCTCTCCTCTCTCACTCGGTCTCCTTTGCTAGGTACACTTGTCTCTTTACCTCTTTCTTTCTGAATGTTTCCTGTCATTTGCGTTTGATTTCTCTTTGATTTTATGATTTCTTGTTTAATTTTTATTGCTGTCTCCTTCTCCGGCGTTTTTGGTTTCCTTTTTCGAATAGTTTCGTGTTCTACTGCTTTCTTGGGCTTTTGTTCTCTTTTTTTATTCGAGGCGTATTCTTTCGCATCTTACTTCGTATGCTGGAGTTTTCTTGCTACTTTTTGAGATAATTTTGACTGAGTCTATCTGGGTTTGCTTTACTTTCCATTTTCTGGTTTGGAGGTGCTATTTCGGAGATTTTATTTGAGAATTGATTGGATTTATATGCCTCTTGTGGGTGGTTGTCCACCCCCTTTTTTTATATTTTTATTTGATATATCTTTAATTTAATTTTGTTCGGTTGGCTTATTTATCTTCTAGTTTAGTCAGTGAGATTTGTTTCTGGGTTTATTTGGATTGCGTGCCTAATAATGTTGATCGCAGGTTAGTCACTGCTTGGCAAATGTCTTTTGACATCGGCGGGAATCATTTTTCAATTATTTGGTTTGGTTTCATGAATTGGAGAAGGCTCTGGTGTTTGGAATATCTATTGGACATGAAAATTGGCATTTTATTTTTCTGGAAAGCTTCCTTCTCATTGCCTTCTAAGTAGAGTTAATTAATTGTTTCTGTGGAAGACGTCCTCCTGGGACTTAATTTTGAATTAATTTATGGGGAAAGCACTGCGTCTACCTCCGGGGTACCGATTTCATCCCACTGATGATGAGCTGGTTCTGCTCTATCTAAAAAGGAAAATAAAGGGTGAACGTTTCTATTCTAAAGCAGTTGCAGAGGTTGATATCTACAAGTTTGCCCCTTGGGAACTTCCAGGTACATGGGAAGAGCCTTACATACACGCTTTTCTTTGTATGATTAGCGTAATATGCTTTCTCTGTGTGTTTCTTACTAAATTTTGCCTTTTCCTTCTTCAGATAAATTCAAATCCGGAAGTGGTGATTTGCAATGGTACTTCTTATGCCCAGTGGAGAGAAAGTATTCTAGAGGGCATAGAATCAATCGTGAAACCAGAGATGGGTGCTGGAAAAAAACCGGAAATGATATTTCTGTTCATCACGATAAAGAGTTGGTGGGGTCAAAAAAAACATTGGTTTTTCACAAGAACCTCAACTCGACAGCTATAGGGATACGAGGAGGAAAATCAACACAAAGGGAACGAACTGATTGGGTTATGCACGAGTACAGCCTTGGAGATCAGTATATGGCCAAGGAAGGAATTGTCAAGGTAATGCTTGGTTATTTGTCATCCTTGGTTTGATACTCTTGTTTGTGAAGTATGAAAAGCTTTCTTAGTATTTTTTTTTTTTTTTTTTGTTGGCTTAGAAAACAGGATTTATTATTATTAGTATTATTTGTTTAAGCTAATTGTTATTTTATAAGTAACGTAAGCTAATTGTCAATAATAGTTCTTTCCTGCTCAACAGATAATAGCACATATGCTTGTGGAATGACATGCACATTTCCGGGTTTGTTATCCCATTTTTTTCATTTACAGCCATCCATTGATTTGGTTACACTTCAGAAGTACAAGGATTTGTCAAACCAAAGTTGTTTACACCCACCGTGTTTAAAGACGGAATTCCCGATTTTTTTTTTCTTGTATATTTGAATTTGTGAAATAATATTCTTAAAACTGATGGGATGAAATTCTTTCTACCTCTTGCGTTTTTTACTGGCTGAAAGTTATTTTGTTGTTGTTGAGCCTGTTGGAAATACCATAAAAATGGATATTTTGGGTGCTGCAAATATGGATAATAAAGGTTCTCTTTTTCCCCTCTATTTCTACCTAGCAACAGTTTTTTTTCTTTCATCGTCCAGCTTATACGTTGTGTTGAGAAGCATAGGACTGAAACATTGCAACCATAACCTCCATTTATAAAAGGTTTCGTGTTGGTGAAGTTTTATGTTCTTTTGAAGCCAGCATAGTTTTTCTATGCACATACTCCCTCCATCACATATTCAATTTTGTAGATGTTCATTTTTTTCCCACTTTCTAAACTGAAAGTATACAATTAAGACATTCCAAAATTGCCCTTAAAAAGTTGCATCCTTCAAAAATATGGAAACTTTGTTAGAGTAACTTCTGGAACTGATTTTGTTCAAGAAACAAATCAATAATTTCTACTGATACTCATCAGGAAATAGAGGGAAAAAAACATAGAAATTTACTGAAATAATTGCCTCTTTTGATAATGGGGTTTACGGTGGGGAGTCGTATTTATTGGTAATACTATTTCCATCTCTGTTCCCGCATAATAAAAACCATTGATGATGGTGTTATGGTGCCCTTACTTGAATTCATTCCCGTCATGTTGATCTTGCAGAACACATATGTGCTCTGTATGATTTTCCAGAAGGAGGGCCTAGGGCCAAGAAATGGTGCTCAATACGGAGCACCATTTAAGGAGGAAGAATGGAATTATGATGAGGATGACGACTCTGCAGAAGCTGTCACTTTAGCTGGTTCGTTGCCTAGTAGCAGTAGCGGTTTGGCTGCTATCGACACCAAGTTCTCGGGTGGCACAACATCTGAGTCATGTTTATCTGAAGCTATGCAGTCACAATGTGAGGGGTTTTCTGCAGTTCTCAATAATGATGCCTCAAATGAGTTATCTCAAGTATTGGGCAATAGCATTCTTCCAGAAGTGCTTACTTCCTTCAAAGAGGACAACCCTGCGATTTTGAGTGAAGATGACAAAAATAAGGTGAGTAACAATTCATGTTTCGGATCCAGTGCATCTGCGATTTTAAAAATGCCATATTTTCAAATGTTCATGTTCATTTCATGCTTACACTGAGCTTTGCACATTTTTCACTTGTCTGATCTTGTAGATTCTTGTTTTTCAAGGTGGTAGTTGCGTTAACCATATTTTATTTAAGAAAAAGAAGTATCATTCATCTCTGCATAGTAGTGACCAAAACTCACTTGTGAAGGGTGACCCAGATGGCTGGATTCACTGTGTAACATTTAGTATTGCTAATTTTGTGTCTATCCACATTTCATTCTATTCTTTTCTTTTCTCAGCCCATTTTGAAAGGCAATTCGGAAAGTAATGTTAAAGTTGTACAGAGCAAGTCAACCGTTAAAACTTATATATCATTTGATACGATACTTCTTTATCACAGTCTAGAGTTTTATAACACAGTCTCTGTAATTAATATTATACAGGTACTTAACAAAATCATAAACATGTGTGGCACACCACGTTTCTGTTTCCTTTACAGTTTAGGTAACGCAGCATTTTTGTTTTTGGATTTACAATCTTGCTGTTCTTGTTGTTATATTCATTTTATCTTGGATAAGCATCTAATGATCTAATTTTTCCTCGCCTTTGTCTAACATATTATGGATTGAACCTTCAAAGTCAATTTTCATGTGTACCACGTTTCGTTAAAAATAACTGTTTGGCATTTTGACAATTGGCCATTCTGTGAAAGCAAAGAAGAAAGATGAATCTTGGTAATTGCCTTATTAATAGTATGTAATACGTCTCCATTTGAAACATTGTTTGCTGTCAGAAAATCATTACTGTTATGGTATATTTGCGAATGCATTGTCTTATAGTTTAGATTAGGTCAGTCTGTCTGCCGGAATTTCTGGAGTTGGGCTTCTTTTTTTTCTTTTTCCTTTTTCTGTTCCTTCTTCTTTGCATTATAACTGGCCTTTTTCCTAATGTACTTCTCTTTGCCTTTTGATAATCCTCTTTGATATCTTGCATTGGACGACATAGCCTTTATTTCTTGGGAATCTATCGTTTCCATTGGGACGTTACAGATGAATTTCTGAATGTTTTACAGTTGATCATGGTAGCATTGTCTTCTGTGAGTTGTGCTTGCAAATTTCTTTGAAGCTTTAATATTTACTGAGGTATAATATATTTTATTTTATGGATTTGGCAGAATCTCAATCCTGATGAAAATACACTTTGTTTATCTGATATCATGGGAGATTTTGAAGATTTCTACTATTGTGAGGGAACTACCTGGAGTCTGGACGACGGTTTTTTTGACATAGCTGATCTCGATCTCCCACTGGACGCTCCTCCTACATAAAATTCTGTCCCAAAAAATTTTATTGTAAAATGTATGTTTACCATTTGCAATTTTCTTCTACATGCTGGGTTGATCTTCAAATTTGTACTGAATAAATAAGAAACAAACTATATTTAAATACTTTCAGTGGCATTGCTTTTCTGATCAATTTGGTTATTCCTTCTTACCTTGCGAGCTTGTATGTATTTGATTGTCTTTCAAAAGTGACATGTGCAGAGTTAGAACTTCCCAAAATTTGAAATCAATCTGTTTATTCCTTATTCTGTTCCTTGGATTTTGCAAGGGTTACAAGCTGAAGGGCATGGAAGCTAGTCGGGAACTCTTTCGATGAAGACAAGGATCGAAGTGCAGAAGTGTTTGGGTTACAAGGTAATAAGGCATCTCTCAACGATGCCGTTTCTACCAGGGAGGAACGGATGCCGTTTCCATTCCGGAAGAGGTGCAAGCAACGCTGTCGTTTAGTCTAATTTCTTTTTAGTCTTTTACGTTGTCGTTTTGTATTGCAATTTAGTTCTAAAATACTCTGAATTCTGTTATGCTCCTTCCAGTAATTGTTTTACACGTGTAAGAATATTCGGAAGTTAGTGGACATTGCGTGACACTACTGTCCGCAGTTATCCATTCCATTTCTCCATGCTTCTTTCTTACATATTCATTCATTTTACTTTCAGACTTGGATTTCTACACAATCACAAGCAGCACCATAGTAAATGAATAATATGGATATGAGCAATTTATAACTAAAATCATCAATCCGCTCCACCCCCAACAACCTCCATGGTCCTGAAAATTCTTTAAAGTAAATTAAAAAAAAAGCCATCTTTTTTGTTTTGTTGCCTCGTGGATGAAACTTGAATAGGTAGCTCTAAGAAAAATGCTTTGGTCATGTTTGAAGGAAAGAGTTCGTGAAGTTTCTGCAGAACCAAACAACCTGACATCGATGCCTTTCCCACGGCAACAAGTCACCAATATCTCTCTCTCTGTATAAAACTATAAAAATTAGATATAAAAAGAATAAAAAAAAAAGTTGAACAGAGAAGAGAGCAAAAGGAGCCAATCAGCCAACCAACCGTTACCCAACTAAACTCCAAAAATTCCCCCCACGATTTCCAAGAATGACTTGACGTTTTTAACTCTTCACTCACTCTCACACTCTTACTTTCTAGGACTCCGTCCCTGACTCGGGCCCGGAATGGACCCTTCCACCCGCCACCACCCCCAGTCTCGCCGCCGATCATGGTGTTGCTCTTTCACGGCGCCGCCTCCTAGCCCCGAAAACCTCTCTCTTTCTCACCTTAAATCCTTTCCCTCCAACAAGTCGGAAATCCTCTCCAAACCCAGAGCCAACTCCGTCCCTAACTCGCCCCAGAACTCCAAATCTGGTCTGGGCCTCAAGGGGCGGACCCGGATCGACGCCCGCCGGATCTTGTCCCCGGGTCGAGTGTCCCCAATAGACTCCGATTCCACCGTGCTTTCCGTTCAAGAAGAAATCCCCGCGCCAGTCGATTCCTCAACATCTCTTCCCAAAGCCCAAAGCTTCCGGGCCCCAGCGGCGAGCTCGTCCCCAAGCTCCCGAAGTGCCGACAATGACACTGTATTCGACGTGAGGTTGAACTTGCGTGGGAAGAGCGGTGGGTGCCTCGTCTTGGAGCTGAACTCGGAGGTCCTAAGCGCGAGTTCGGATTTATTCGCTGGCTTGATCAGTGAATATAAGAGGAATTCGAGCGGCTCGTCTTCGAGGCGGAAGGTGTGTAGAATTGAGGTGCCGGATGTGGAGAATCTCAGGGTGTTTAGGGAGACAGTCGAGCTGATGTTCGAGGACGATATTCCAAAGCGGCTCTTGAAGATCGGTGTGTATCGGTGCATCGATATACTCGAGGTTAGTGGCATTTTGTTTCTGTGTTTTGTTCTTTGAATCGCGGTTTCTTGCGGGTTCTTGTGCTTGTAGTAATGCATAAGAGGCGATCACTATGTGATTCTTGCGCTCTTTTTATGGAAGCTTTGCTTGGTTCTAATACGTGTGTATCAAAGTATATATCTTTATGTACAATTAGAACGCTTGTATTTTAGTTAGACTGCATGCATGTTGCTTGAAAGAGTATTTGTAAGACTGGGGTGGCTGTGAATTTGATTGGTTAGAACTGTGTTAGAGTGAGATTTTGTTTTGGAAGGAATGTGGCTTTCGAAGACCATAATCTACTGCAAAATTAGCTTTTTCAGATTGCTTTTTTGTGCCATCAATCTCGTCTTTATCTTCATTAACTTCAATAAAATTTCTTGTCCCACCTGAGAACAGAGAAGATGATTCTTGTTATTTCCTTGCAAAATGTGTATTGGAAATTGGATGGATCAACTGTGCAATTGAGAAAAAAGAAAAAGAAAAAAAAAAGAACTCTTCAAAATGCATCTATTTGGACGAAAAGTTTTTTACTTTGAATTATATCCCAGCAAGTTACATTTTTCATCCCAATATGATTTCTAGAGTTAGTTTGATGTGAATCATACTTTTCAAAATCTAGATAGAATTTTTATTTCACATTGTCATCAAGCATGAGATGATATGCATTTTCGCTTCCGTACCTAGTTGACCACTGTTGGGTTTTTTTTTTCATTTGGGCTTCCATGGTTCTGTGCTGCATTGTTTGTTTCAGAAGCTATCTAGCTTAGAACCAGGCTGCGCCACCATTAGGGTGCCTATGAAGAGTGAAGAATGATCAAATGAATTCAACCTTGTTCTTCTATCAGATGCGAGATGTCGAATGGATGCTGGAACATATGAACAGATGAAACATGGATTAATCTTTTTGAGTACATAGGAAATTAGATTATAAAACATGGAAATATCTTTTCTAGTAGATAGGAAGCTAGATTCTGTCTTTGGTCTGGGTTTGGTCGCATGATTTGTGAAAAAGGGTTAATCAAATGTAGCCCGAGCTCAAATTTGCATGCTGGAGATTCCCAAACTAAAATTTTCAATTAATAAAAACTAACTATTCTGTCGAATATTCTCTTCCTTTTGGATTTGATCAGATTTTCTGGCGAATCTAAAAGGGTTATTCTAATTTTCTTAGTCTCTTCCTGTCTGGCTTTTCCTTTCTAAAGAGGGTAACTTCTGTCAGTTACATTGAAAGATTAATAATATCATCACCATCTTCTCATGTTATGCTTAACAAGCCTTTTGATGAACTGATTAGTTGTAAAAGGCCCATCCTTGCATAAAGTACCAGTAACATTGCAAAGTTCTCTGAAAGTTCGGTGTTAAGAAAGCTTCTGCAAAATATGGGCTATGATATCTGTAATAACATTTGCATGCCTGCTTATTATTTCTAGGTATCAGCAGGTATCATGTTCACCAAGGGGGTTTTGTCCTGTTTAAAGTACCTTGAGGCTGTTCCTTGGACCGAGGAAGAAGAGGAAAAACTGAGGATCCTGTTTACAAGATTTAAGTTTGATGATGCAACAACCAGAGATATTTTATCCAGACTGTACGCTCGTGGCTCGGTAGATTCCCATCAACATTTAGTGAGACAGCTTGTTTTGTCTATCACCAGTTGTACCGATGCCAATGCTAGGAACGAGCTAAAGTCATTAGTCAAGGGTCTCCTGTGTAGAAGTTCAGTCTATGAGGACCAATCTGACCTCAATAAGGAAGACCTTTACATTGCTTGCCAGTCATGTCTGAGTTCACTTTTCAGCTTGTTTGAGGAGGCCTCTGGTACTATCTCCCATGAGAGATTGTCAGAGAAGGAAAAGGATAGGCCGTTGATTGAACACATCTCAAGACAAGTAGATAACATCAATTGGTTGCTAGAAATCCTGTTTGATAGGCAAATGGCTGAGGAGTTTGTGGATATGTGGGCAGATCAAGGAAAGCTGCTTATAATGCACGAGAATTCATCTCCAATGGTCAGGTACGAGCTCAGCAGGGTTTCAGCCCTTCTATTCATTGCCATGGGGACTAGAAAACTGCACTGCCGTTCAGAATCGAGATCCAGACTTCTCCTGGCATGGTTTGGCCCTATGATGCTGGACTTTGGTTGGCTGCAGAGATGCAGAAAAGGGCTCGACGTGAAGGCATTGGAGGAAGCAATGGGTCAGACGCTCCTTACTCTTCCTTTGAAGCAGCAGTATGTGCTGTTTATGGAATGGTTTCAGTGTTTCTCCCAGCATGGCACTGAATGCCCTAATCTGAGCAAAGCCTTCCAGATTTGGTGGCGACGCTCATTTCTAGGAGGCTCAGAAACTCATGCAATTGAATCCAGGTAACAGGCAACAATTCCTCTATCATTCACTCGTGTGTGGTATTGCAGTAGAAGCGTAGGTGAGAGATTTGGAGAAACATCTGGAAGTCAATAATATCTAGATCAACTGTGTAGATTTGTTGTAACAGCTCTTAAGTGGATAATATCTAAGTGCATATATTGGCATCTCAATAATTTCTATGAAATCATCCTATACCTTGTTGTGCATGTCTGCAAAACCCAGATGAATGTTAGAGGACCCAATCCCCCCACAACAAACAAAAGAGTAATGTTACTCATCATCTCTTTTCTCATCATTTAATGATATGATATTAGACGATTGGAGACTATTTATCATGTTTTACTTGTGAACTTATCATTTAATGTCATATCATGGGATCTTGAGAGAATGATGAGAAAAATGATGATGAGTAGAATATACAAACAGCAAAGAAATAGAAAATACTAGCACTCCCCTAAATAATGTTTGTTTCTTTACGCAGTATTGCTGCATTATTTCTTCTGACAATTGAATGACAATAAGGCATGTTATGTATATTCCTGTGTCGATCCAACTTTTTTTCTCTTGAACTATCTTCCTCTTTCGGCTAAGTAAAACCCTCCCCAAAATCTTCCTCAGATATTTATCTTGTTTTTCCATATTTATGTAGTTTGTACATGAAGTCAAATGACTGCGTCAATCGGCGTTACTTCTTTTAAGAGCATTCTCATTGGATTAGTTAAAAGCTAAATCCAATGAGAATTTAGCTATTAGGTCAATAAATTGCACACATTGAATTAGCTATATTCCAAATATAGCTACAGTAATATCCAAACTAATTTCTAAATTTGGAACACACTATTCATTCATCAAATCCTTTTTATATTATTTATTTCTCTCTCCTTTTAATATTAATTATTTATCTCTTTATTTTAAATGACAATTGAAAAAATATAATTAGAATACAATTACAAATTAATATATAATATTATAAATAGTAAAATATGATAAAATAAAATAAATTTATAATTAAAAAAATTAAAAATTTTTCAAAATTATTAATTACTCATTACTAAATAATGAATAAATGGATAATTCAATTTGGAAATTTGATGTGAATAATCAAAATTAAATTCATCTTATATTATTTTATTGTCATATAATGAAAAAATGGTTATTCCAATGTGGTGATTTATAAAAATAGAATAGTTAAAAGTTAAATTTATCTTACATTCATAAAAAATGTACTTTAATTTAACCATTCCAATGAAAGTGCTCTAAGTACTACGTAAGAATTTTATCCAGACACATAGCAAGGTCTCGTGTGGGTGGTTGGAACTGGAAGACTTGGAACGGTAGAAACAACCATCAAATCGTACGGATTGCAAAAAGCTGCGGGCCCCAACGTTAGAAACTGTTCCACGCATTTGTAATGGTGTACCATGACAACCAAATTATATTTCCTGATGGAGAATCGAGATTTTATAGGGATGTTTCATCTGCAGTTAATCAACCTTTGCAAACATGTCACGCAGCAAAGCCACGCAAGATATAAACCTTGATATCATGCATCAAGAGATTAGAATATGAGAAATGACAGTTATAGTCGTGGGTACGTAAATGTCGTACAATCATTTTGAAAAAGATAAAAGAAAAAAAAAAAAAAAACTAAATAACTTATTTATAAATAAAAAAGAAATATTTTACATTTATAAATATAATTGAAGATGATAAAATGTAAAATAAATAATAATATTTCTCATATTAAAATAACTTATTCATTTTTATGATGTGATTATTAATTCTTTTTATAGAATTTATCTAAGAAAATCCCTAAATATATATATATATATATATTTATATATATATTTTATGAATTTTCAAATTTTTGGGGGCTAAAACCCCAAGACCAAGTGCAGGAAGATTGGAATTCATATACTGGAGAGAAACAAATTGAGGATGACATGCAAGCCAAACATGAAAAAATAAATGTGTTTTTTTACCATACAAAAAGCACTTGGAGAAATATGTTCTTGCAAATCGTTACACTCATGTTCAATTAAGCAAGGTCCCTTTTTTTAGCCAAATATGGAAGTCCTGATACGAGATTTTGAATGAAAAAAACTGAAGGGAAGACAGAATTCATTAATTCCACAGAGTAAATCAGACTTTAGGCTCTGCATTTGCTAGAAATGGTAACACTTCTGATCTGAAATTCAAGAGAAAGATCATATTGAATTCAATTATCCTATGCTAAAAATGAGTGCTTTTATAAGGTAATGACGTTATATGTATAATATGACGAAAGTATTAGGTCATTTATACCCTAAAATTTCATGATAATTTATCGTCTAATAAGATTTCCAAAAGAATATAAAATTATATTAATACACTGAAAAACATGAAATATTATTGAATTCATACTTCGTAACTTTCTACTAATTTTGCCATACAGCTAGGACATAAGATCATTTTTTTTTAATATCTCTTCTTATGGAGTTTAATATGTATAAAAATGATATAGATACAACTATGTTATCATTTTTACACAACTTTGTAATAAAATCTAAAAAATAAGTTTAAAAAAACTAAAATTTAATTAAATTTTAAAATAAAATAAAAAGTTATATAGAGAAAAATAATAATATTTTTATAGAATTTATTTGTAGATGTAATTCTCCTTCTCATATAAAAATAATTGCATCATCAGTGTCTCGTTTCCTTGACCATTTATCTGGCATCAGTCATGATCATGGAAAATAATTAGTCATCACGATTGACGAAAACGACGAGGTCATGCATAATCATTCTTATCTCTCTCTCTCTCTCTCTCTGTTTTTTTTTTCGTCTTCAAATTGAGTTTGATATTTTGTTTGGGCCTTAATTTTATAACGTGATTTTGATATTGATGCCTATATAAATACACCTGACACTAAATGTTGTATGGTTAATTTTTTATATCTATCTCTTTTCCACTTGAGGCCTTCAAAATCAGGCAAAAACTTGAGGGAACGATCCGTGAAAGTGCGAGGGATGGGATGAGCTAAGTAGTTGCCACATTTTGGTTGAGATTCCAAAATGATTCTTTCGGTGGTGTGAAATCAATGTTTCCTGGTTTTGTGTTTTTCTATAAGGTTTTATGCTTAGTTTTACCATTTTATTAGATATTGGACATATATTGGCTTCCATACTTGCTGCCAATTGAATGAAAAAAGCCATTTTTTTTTCCTAAGCCTTTTTCTTCTCTGTTATTAGATCATTATCTTCTACAACATAGCTCAAAGGATGAAAGGTATCTTTATTGTTGTTTTTGTTATTATCATTATTACTTCTGTTACTGAACAATGAGAAACAAATGGTGTTGATTTTTGAATAAGTTGTTGAAGTCACATGTTGTATTAATATGAAAATTGAGTTATGCATGTTTTGGTATCTTTGTAAGTTCATTTAGATTTTTAGATATGTTATTTATGTTGTATTTGATCATTTTGGTGAACATGCATAGTTTTGCTACTGGAAAAATGGTTTCATCTGATTCACTAGCACCCATTGATGACTCCCAGTCTATTCCTCCTGTGCTTCTTCAATTAAATTCTGCCATTTAAAGATCTCAAGGAAGCTTGTTGCCTCCACAAGGGGCATTTTCTTCAGTTGGACCTCCACAAACACTGTATAACATGAATTTGCATGGATATACACCCAAAAGTTCATCTCTTTTCAATCAAACATTTAGAGGTGGCAAACTGAACAATATCATTTCTTGTTTGGGAAGTCTTCAACAAGGAATTGTTGATACCACTACTGGGTCTGATACTGTTTTAACTGTAGAAAATGACAGTGGTCTTAGGCCTTCATTATTTGTGCCATCAAACTTTGCAAATCCTGTTTCATCTGATCAAGTTCAAAATTCACAAATATCATCCAGTTTTAGGAACCCGAATGTTGCCAGAACAACAGCAATTGCAAGTTAAAAAAACTTGACCTACAAAAGTTCCAGCATGGCTAGCAATCAAAGCAACAGTCATCTGGCAAAAATTTGTTGCTAATTTTCTCACTCCAAATAGCAAGAAGTGTTGCGTTTTATCTAGACTACATAATTTAACTATGAAAATGAAGCAGCAGCAGCAAGTGCAGCAAATTACAGGAGGGAATTTAATCAATAAATAATCATTAACGGTACAGTCTTATGCAAGCAATTTGTGTTTCAAGTGTAAACAGTTCACAGTCCCCAACATCAACCTTGACCTTTGCCACTAATTTTGTTGGGCTTCTCCATGAGAATTCCATGAACTCTCGGCATTAAAATCAAATGAACGGTCCAAGCGGTCCTTATGCTAGGACCCCTGTTTAGATGCTATGCACAAGCTCCTCAACCACTCTTCTGCCATCTCAACTCAATCCCTCTTCTCCCTTCTTATCTCCAGCTCCATCCTCTTCTAACAAACACCCGCAAACTTCTAACTTAACATCATCAGCCACAACAAACAATGTTAATTCAACAAATTCACCAGCATAAATCCCACAATAGAACTCAGCTCAGTCAAAGGAGGCCAAAGATGAATGCCAGAGCTCTGTCGAGAAAATTCTACAAGAAATAGTCCAATCATCATAGTATAGTAGAGAGAATAACATCATCTATATTGGATCCTTGGGGTGTAACATGAATAGTGTGAATGGAAGTAGCCGTTCGCTGACCAATACCAAGTCTTTAGTGGGGAATGAAGTTGTCAATAAAAATTTTGGAGTTCATGGTGGAGGGTTTGGGAACTTTGGTGGCGAGTTTGCTGCTGCTAGTGGAATAAGAACTGCCATGATGAATAACTCTGGCACTTTTACCGAAAGGTTAGGCTTGCCATTGATGTCTCAGGGTGCTAGCCTGAACCTTCAACAATAGGAATTGGCTAGCAGGTTGCTTAATGGACTTGGAGCTGTAAATGGCTTAAATAATCTCCAATTCAATTGGAAATATCCCTAGAGAGGCTTATTTTTATTAATGACAGGTATTGTTCATCACGAAAGTTGCTTGTGACTCCTAATCTGACTCTTCATTTCTGTGGTGACACAAGCTGTTTGTGCCATAGATGCTTGAGAATGGTCACTATGTTTGGGACCTTGGTGTAGTCCCTAAACACTAAGGTCCGCGAGCTCGCCTTGATGATTGTGATGACCGAGTGGGCCTTGCCAACTTGCTTGGCCTTGAACTTTCGTGGCAATGGAGGGTCCCTAGGTTGATAAAGGTTTAGCGTTTAAGTGATGGAAGTGATGACGATGATGATGCAATCGAGTGATCTAAGTGTTTTGATGAATGTAATGCAATGTAGCATGACTTGAGCTTGTCCTTAAGGATGGTGCCGAATGGGTATGAGCTAGGGTTGGATGGGTAATGTGAGGTTAGGGTTTCGGTGGCCAGGGCAAACAAGTGTTTTTGAATGATGGCAATTAGGGTTTGCATGATTTAGGGTAATGGATAGGGTTTTGGAATGATTGGAGATGAAGAAAGAAAGATTCCTAAATGGTAGGAATCTAATAAGGAAGGATGGGGATTCGGGTTTGGCAAATAAGGTAAGTCTTGGTTGACTTGATATAATGTAGGGGGATTGAGAGATTTAAGGAATTGAAGATGGAATGGCAATTCCTTAAATCAAGGGATTGGATTGGGATGAAGTCAATGATTCCTAAAGTATAAGAATGACCTTAATGGGACTTTGGGATTTCGGCTAGGGTTTATGGGGAATGAAAGAAGGCTAATTATGGTAAGTGGAAATATGGAATATTGGTTTTGGCGTGGGGAAGGATTAATGGTTGTTTGTTTGGTGAGAAAACTCAAGAAAATATAAGAACAATGCAAATAAAAGAAAAATGAATGATGGAAGAACAATAGAAAACAAGAGAATGAATGAATAATACTCAAAAGATTGGATAACTTGAATCACACATATTCAAGAATTGCAAGGTGTAATTCTCTTTTTGGGATTCACGAATTGAACCCAAAAGAGCCCAAATGCAAATGCATCGAAATAGACCTCAAGAACAATCATAAGTGTTCCAAAAGAAAATTTTCAAAAGGTGAAAATGAAATGGCTAAGTGCCTTATTTATAACAAAAGCATAAGAGGAAACCCTAAAGTGGTTCCTTGAAAATGATGGCTTGGGTGGGCCCCACTTGGCCCTTGGTATGCCTTTGCCCATGGTGGCCTAGGTTGGCCCACGACATGGGCAATATGCTGGTTGGCCTAACTTGGACTAGGTTGGCATGGCACTGCCCAGGCTGGGGGGCTGGGCGTTGGCCTGTTGCTGCTGGTGTTGGCCTGGCATGGCCCAAGCAGGGGCCTGGGCATGGGCATGCTGCTGATGGCACTGCATGGCCCGGCATGGTCCTAGGCATTGACACCAGTGTTTTAAATTTCGTATCGTACCGGCCGGTACGGTCAAAAATTTTCGTTTCGGCCGTCCGGTCGGTACAGGTATTATATCTGTTCCGTACCGGTTAAAATACCGGCCGGTACCGGCCATTTTGGACTAATTTCGGCCTGTACCGACCTATATTTCGGCCGATACCGGTCGGTACCGGCCGATATTTCGGCCTGTATGTTTTTTTTTTTTTTTTTCGTTTTTTCAAACTACAAACTTATTTTTTAACCCCTAATTTAGATTAGACTATTTATAATTTATATATATATATGTATTTATATATAATTTATTTATATATAGACTATTATTTTGAAATGAAACGTTATCCTGAAACGCTATTCCGAAACGGTACCGGTACCGAAATATTTCGTTCTAGTGCCTTGACCGGTACGACGTTCGGTACGGTATTCAAAACATTGATTGACACGGTCTGTGTGCCCTGCCTGGGGCGCTAGCATGGCATGCGCATGGGCGTGCACAGGGGCTTGCACATGTTGGGCTATACTAGGCTGTGCATGGTCATTAACCTTGCTAGGCATGCGCATGTTGAGCTGGGCGCAACCAATAGCCTCGTTGGGCACCATGTGCATGTCAAGGCATGGGCCACGACACGCATGTGGGTTGGTCGTGGGGCTATCTAGGTACGTCAATGGCAATGTCAAGGGCTTGTCTTGGCATGTCCTTGACATGGCCAAGACATGGGCTGCTCGGCCATGGGCTACTTTTCTTGGGGTCTTGACACGCTACCACTTGGAGGTTTCATGCAAAGTTACAAGATTGATCTCCCACTACTAATGAATATACAATTACAATCTATAACTAAAGAAGTGGGTCTTCTTGACATCCCTTGCATCATGCCGTAGCAACTGTGACCCATCTAACTGTTACTCAATTTGGGGAGTAAACAAGCCTGACCTGTCTTGCTCTCTAATTGTTAGTGCAAAAATGTAAGTCCCTTTTTATTTTAATTCTCTAATTTGCACCTCTGGGTTTTAGGAAATATAGTGACTTATGAAAATTAGTGTTCGTGGCCATAAGCTTTATTGATGAAGATCAATGAATTTGATAGCGATTTCCAGTTCCCTTTTTTTTTTTTTTTTTTTTTTTTTTACCCTTCCTGAAGTTCTGTCTTGTAATGGTTATAAAGCATTGCTACCATTTTAAAGTCAAATGATTAGCTATGTGAAATGTCGTCAGTTCTTTAATTTTCATTCTCTCCCCAATCTATTTTATGTTATCAAATGATGTTTCATTAGTTACTACATACTGCAAATATGATTCAAATTTGTGTTAAACATAATATCCTCGTTTATGCTTTCATAAAAGAGAAATGTTCATGCTTTCATTTTTTTATTGGCACTAGGTGTCCAGGAACATCATTCCGACTAATCCCGAAGGTGCACAAGCCCTTAGTAAGGTGTTTTCTGCAAGTGTACCTCGGTAATTCAAGGGAAAAATGCCCCTAGAAATTGTTTACACCCAAGAGGATTTGAATTTTAGACTTGGGGGAGCATAACCCAAGCTGCCTTACCACTTGAGCCAACCTAGGGGTTGAAATGTTCATGCTTTCATTTGGATAACGAAAGAAAGAATGATACCAAGTGGATATACATTTTAATTGCATATTGTTCACAATTCACGTACCAAGTAACAAGGATTTGTAAACTTTGGATTGAAGCCTTTATTGTCGAGTGTGAGGACCTCACAAGGACCAAAAAGACAGTTACTTCCCGCAAGATGTAAAGATGTGTCCCGAGCAGGAGATGGAGATACCACACTAGATAAAGCATGCTGCGTTTTCATTTCCTGATTATTCTCTCTAACGGCGAAAACTTCCTGGAAAAAAGCCCCTATCTCCTTTTTTCTCATCTCTTCTGGGGAGATCATGTTGATGCTGCATGGGTGGTTTTACTTGTTCTTCTTGCCACCAGCCAGAATTCGTTGAATCTGAAGGCCTCTGCTGAAAGCTTGGTTGAATAACAGCCTGGTCTGGAACTCTGAGACGAATGGGAACCAGGCCAGCATGGCCACGGGCGCAAAGATTACTAACCCCATAATGTATTCATAACCTCTTGCTAGAGCTTTCACTGATCCCCACATTCCAATGCCCTTTACGAACGGCCTGCATGCCTGTGATATCTGTCGTACAAAGCCAACACTTCAATGACTAGTTAAAAACAGACTGCTTGTTTCTCTAAAATGCTTTCAACTCAGAGAAACTAGAAAGTGCAAAATTCATTCTGACGTGGTTTCAAACCAAAGATGCAAGAATATAGAGAAACTATGCGGACTGCAGAGAATGGTTTATAGGAAAATAAAAGAAAAAGAAAAAAAATAAATGAGTCATGTACCTGCAGAAGTGCCCATCCTGTTGGCAAGAATGCCAGCAGGCTCGCAAAGATGTCTCCGACTGTGAGATTAACCACAGTAAATAGCACAAAAACGGTGAATACGCATCCGATAAAAAGGACTAACTTCATCAGACGGAACATCAGCTGGAAATCTGCACTGAATAGCTTGCTTCCCATCGACACGATCTGCAGTCCAATATTTACCATCCAATGAAATATAAGTCCAAGCCATGACCAGAGACAAACTCTTTTAATTCAGATGAAGTTCTTGGAGGTTGAGACAAACCTTTAAGATGACCACGACTGCTACAATGACCAGCCAGGACAGACCATAAACCTGCAACAACATAAAAATAAGTAAATAAATAAATAAATCGTAGGAAGAAATTTTCTTTACTGGGAAACTATTTTTATGAATTTTCAAATCCTCAAGTTCACAAGATCTTTTAACCCATTCCAAAACAATTTTTTCGTTTGATCTCATCTATGGTGGAGAAAAGCAGATGGCAGCAGTTACTTATTCTATCTATCCAAAGAGTCCGAGTTTTGTCCATGAGCTGTAACCAGGTGCTTCCTCTTTATGTACCGTAGTGCATCTATCATAGCAGCACTTGGATCCTAATTTTATTATTTTACTGGCACTTTACAGACATTGTTGCAAGGAAATTGTCAAAATTTTAAACCAAGAGCAAGAGCTTAGTATACAGAAGGATTGAAGTTTTTAGTGTAACAATCTTGCATCTTTTCGTGGAACAAAATTCATGGAAATATGAACTAAATGTCGATAGCCAACTTACTTTAATGCTTGTGTCTTCTCCTACTGCATGTAGATGATATACAATTCCATACTGAAAGACAAAGAAGCGCAGAGCAAGAACAATATCCCAGAACCGACCAAAAAATCCAGTATACAGCAGATGTTCCTGTTCCTCATCCCACCAGGATTCCCAGCTCTTGTTTGCTGGCACACCAATTCCGCCTCGGCTCGTTATCCACTTTGTCCAATCATCCCAATCTTCCACTATCTTCTGCCATTCAAAGCCTGAAGGGTTGAAGAGGAAAGGAGCAAACAACCAAGAAGCCACTAAAAACCACATGGAAAATGTGAGGAGGGTATAAGATGAAGAATCAGGAGCAGCTGAACCATACATCCTATAAACTATAAGCAATATCATAAGCTCCAACCCTTTCACAAAGTGGCTCCTTGAATACAGCCTATAGTTCTCTGCAAACTTCTCGTGACGAACCACAAAACCACGCCCAGTTGCTCTGTACTTTGCCCCACCATGCAGAATGGTGCGCCCAAAGTAATGGACCTTTGTTCCAAGTGAGAACGTGAAGAAAACTGCAGCTAGCTGCATCTGCATGATTATTATGTCACCTAATGCAGTTCCAAACCCTCTCTCCAGTCCAATCTCCATGACCATGGGCAAGGCCATCAAAAGACCTATTTGAACAAGAGATTGCGAAGCCATTGCTGCCATTAAAGGATCATCTCCCTTTTTCCTGGCAAACCTAACCATTTCCTTCTCCAATCCACTCAATGACAGGTAAAGTTTGCCATATAAGTAAACATAGACTGTAATGACAACCATCTGCATAACAAGAAGAAAGTGTCCTTTTTAGCAGATGAAAAATTGGTTAACTTTCTAAATGAAAATCTAAGCACTTAGCGATGAGTTC
The DNA here is from genome assembly GCF_001411555.2 of Juglans regia. Taxonomy (NCBI): domain Eukaryota; kingdom Viridiplantae; phylum Streptophyta; class Magnoliopsida; order Fagales; family Juglandaceae; genus Juglans; species Juglans regia. The sequence continues at coordinate 11,895,830 of NC_049901.1, read as the reverse complement.
TCCTTCATATTCATGCTTGTCCTTTACATATTAAATTGATGTAAATGGTACACAACCTAATTTCACAAAAACAGGACGGATTTGGTCACCTATATCCAATTTAAATTTACTTTCTGTGGTTATTACCATAGCACTGACGTAGAATCCTACTGTCGTGAAGTAAAACGACAGCATGCGAAAAAAGTCAAAACGATGCCCTAATCGATAGATATCCCTGCTCAGCGTCTGCTCTCCATTACCACAGGCCACTTTTGCTTCAAAGAGTGAGATTTGGTTGAGCCCGACATCTCTACCCTTTCCAACTTGGATATATTCATGATGAGTAACATTCCCTCGTCTTAAAGTTGAATTGAAACCTGCATAGGTAAAGCACATGTTAAGAAGTATTATCTCTGAGAAAATGAAAGTTTTGAGGACGCTACCAGCAAATATGTCTTCGCTCAGGTTGATGCCACGAGAAGCCTTGCTGATGCCACCACGAGTAATGTGGAATATTCTATCAAATACGTCCGGATGACCATAGTGGAACCGAACCCTACGAACAACGAATACAGTAAAGCCAAATATAAAATTTTGTTGCACCATATTTATTTAGATGATTTTCATGACAATGGCAACAACAAGTTAGTTTCCCATTCCAATATATCTTGTATACTAAAAACTGTCCAAATATTGATAGTAGCATGGTCTTGGGGGAAAATGTGAATTCCAAACATTGAAAGAGTGAGTGGATGGGTGGGTGTGTGTGTGTGTGTGTGTGTGAGAGAGAGAGAGAGAGAGAGAGAGAGAGAGAGAGAGAATTTTGAGCATCCATGACAAGCTTTTCAAGTAATCTATGGGTATAATATACAATTACAATCACCATTCATTCATCCCAACTCTGTTCTCACTATGGAAAATGTCAAATGAATTCTGGCTTGCTGTTCAAGATGAGGCAAAAACTTTAAAAAGTAATTGCCTTGGGAACCTTAATTAATAAAAAAAAGAAAAGACAAGAGAGAGAACATACTTCAAAGGTCTTGCAAGCACTCTTTGGCCTATGGTAACAAATGACGTTTCTTGGTTTGACATAAACCAAGCCAATGAAGATACACTGCAGTGCAGATGCTAGAATGTTTAGAAATAATGTTGTATTGGATCTAAATATTAAGATTAAAAAAAAGCTCTGGATAAATGGACTTCATCCAACCTTCCAGTAAAGATATGCTCACGAACACCCAAAATCGTAGGTGGACGCACTCCATGGTCCTCATTAAACTCTTCCAGAAGGTTACGCATCTTAAAAGCTTCTTCCAAGTAATTATCCTATGAGAAATTGACAAAGTAAATGATCACAGTTGGCCCAAATAATAGATAGTGGAACCATGATGACTTCAAAATTCTATTGACTAACCTGGTTCATATCGATGGTCTGGACAGCTTCCCCTCTAGTAAAAATTATAGCATGGTTCTGATTTTCAGGCTTCCCTTCTCCTATCTTTGCCGATCCTGGCAATTTTATCCGATAGATTTCCTTTACACAAGATACAACAATGGTCAGTATTGTGATTGTAAATCAAAACAGTGGTTTTGTTCAGTGTTTGAAAGAGTAATCACCTGATCTAGGTGATCAACACCTTTGACCAATACAGAGTAGTAAACCTTCTGTACCTTTCCGCCTTCTCTCTCCTCAACTTCGTCTATATATGCCACACGAAGAGAGGGATTACTGTACAAAGAAGGACCAAGAATCATATTCTTGAACACAATGAATGCAGCATCAAAATCCTCAAAGAATTCAAATTGCATAACACTATCAGCTTCATCAGATGGAGAACATACTTAACCATCAAATTAAGAATATCTGTTGCACGGCGATCTCCACTGCGCTTCTGATTCCCATAATTCTGACATGTAGCAACATATGTGAATTTCATGTCAGCCACAGCCTCTAATTGTGCATATAGCGATCTCTGACTTTTCTTATCTTCCTCTGATGGAATTGTGACAGCCTTGTAGCCTTCAAGTATCTCTGATTGTGAAGAAAAGAAAAAAAGAGTTACATGCCAACATAATTACCTCCAAAAGACAACATACTAAAGTAGACAATATGCTGCATCTGAGGAGAAAAAAATTAAGTTATAAACACACATCAACAAAAAGCAGAGGCCACAGGTACAGGCATCAGGAAGCCCATGCTTCACACATGATTATCACTCTTAGCCAGATGTTAAAAAAGAAAAAGCTAATATACACTAACCTTTTTCACTAGCCATGTCGAGAAAAGCCTGAAGCTTCAAAGCCCGTCGGTAGTACATCATCCCCCTAACTGCAATGCTAAAATATACTTAGACTGAAGACCAAAACCAGTAGATGTAATTAATTGAGAGAATAAAGCATAAATACCTGTTCTGCACAGAGTTTGTCCCCTTAAAGAGACCCAGTGACGAAGATGCAATATGTTCTCTTCATTTTCCCATATCTCACTATTGTTTTTGCAATTCAGTCGCTCCATGAAGTTATTCCACTCATCTAATCAAGTCACAATATGATTTCTAAATTAGTAAGACCAAGCAAAACGAATTCACTTTAAACATAGTTCAGGTACACCATTAAACAGTGTTAGAGTGCATATTCACATATCACAAACCTGGGAAAATCTTTTGAAGGTAATATATGACTGATACACCATCTTCATTTTCCATCTCAAGGTCAGCTTTAGAATAGACAGTTTCCTCGCTATAGTATGGAGTCAAGACACTTTCAATGGCAAGAAAAATGATTTAGCAACCATGTGACAAGGCTAATAATATAATCAAAAGATTAATGGCTTCATCTGCAATTCATGAAACAATTTATTGGAAACTCAAAAGTAATTGCAGTATCATAAAGAATAAGTTATGACACATTCGCTAGGCATTTGTAATTGCATCTAATATGGCAAGCAAAATTTACAGAAACTAACACAGGTGGGTACCAATAATTGATATAGACGCACAAGTAAAACTCATAGGAGTACTAATAATTTTTGGCAAGTATAATTCTGTCCCTTGATAATTAACCCACTAGTTGGTAACTTTCAGCAAGTATACTTCTGTCCCGTAAAAGTTGTTATTTTTCTATGAGCACATGTCTAGAAGCAATACTTCAAATGTCTGATTTTTTCAGAAAGAACCAACCAAGACAGAGTAGCCAAATATTTGAAGCCATCATTTGAAATATATATCAGACCTGAATGACAAATATTTGAAGCCATCATTTGAAATATATACGAGACCTGAATGAGAGCATTTTACGAACTCGTGGAGCACGTGGCATATCCATGAACAATGAATTTGTGAAAAACGCAATCCTTCTGCGTGCTTCAAGATTTGTTGGTACATCAAGGGCTGATTCCTTCACCGTCAATAGTATATAGAGGCGTCTTATCTACAAACAGTGGCATGCAACAAAATTGTGTAATGTCTACAAAAAATCAAATGTAGAATTTATACTTCCATTACTATTAGTAATAGTAACTTTTAATAATTTACCTGTTCTTCCCATTGTGCAGTGACTATAGGAGGGAACACTATAGCAGGTTTGGCATCAGTGCCAGCAAAAAGTTGCCTTCCAGAATCCTTGGTGCTATGACCAACTTCTACCAGTTCACTGAATGACATATATTATATGAGAGAAAGCAAGCACCATAATATACGAATATATCCAGATTTTACCATTAAACTTCTAACATAATTTCCAAACAGACTGATTGCAACAAAGTTAACCAACCGGATCTCATTCACCATCATATCACGAGTAACTACTTCCAGCATATCTTGCAGCAACAACACCACTGTATCTTTCTTGGATGGATCGCTGTCTTTCTGCAAAAGGAAAGGAAGACAGGAGTTTCAATTATATGATGGTCATGCATACACAAACACAACCACAGGCTATGACGAGTAGTTTTTCTCCAAAAACTCACCAAGATCCCCACAAGCTCCACAAATGTCTTGCAAAGAGTAGGCAAAGGGCCCATTCTGAAATTTACAAGAAGTGCATTCTTTGAAATGTTACTTTCAACTTCTTTGAAGATGATGCCCATTATCCTGTTAATTATTATGCATTAGTGTCAGCCAGGTGGAAGAAAATTGGAAATCTTGAAATATAACTAGGATATACACTTTATAGGAATCACATAAATTAAATTTGTTTATTTTGGGTATAGAATCTAGGATTGGTTGAATATATACTTTACAAATTAGTAAACAAGAGGTGGCAATAACAACCTTTTTTCAGTTTCGCCAACCACCAAGGCATTCAGAACATGCTTGAAAGATTCATAGCATTCAATCACAGCACATTTCATATATTCATCCGCACATATGCGCCTCCAAAGATCAGAGTCCTTGGATCGAAATTGAGCAGCCATATCCAATGCTATTGGGATCTTCAATGTAGACAAACAGTCAAAATAAAAAGCAGTGACAGATACAGTATATTTTGAAGAAGGATTACACTAACCTTGCTGGCAAGCAAAAAAGGTGGCCACTGAATTATTTTCAGGCTTGGATCCGATGAATAAGGAACTATCAAAAGATCCATTTCCCTGCATTTAAAAGGAGCCACTCAGTTTAACTGCATGATGAATAAAACGATAGTATAGGTGAAAAACAGAAAACTGGTTCAAGGGCCTTTCCTGTCACTCAGTAGATCTTCCTCACGGAAACTACATATTACTTCATTCCATAACTGAGCAAATTTGGCAGCTTCACTTCTCCTGCTTGTCGTGATCTATAAAAGAATAAGATTTTAATTAAACATGAAGAGTACACACATATGTCTCTACTCAACTTAGGGTAATTAATAATATACAAAAGTTTTGAAGGCACAAGTGCAACCTCAGCAAAACGCTTAGATAAAGAGAATCCCCTTTTCTGTGACCTATCAGAAGGCACCAAATATGTGTTGAATGCGCCAGGTAAGGACTGGAACCTTGACCTTAGCATGCCAAGAGTTCGAATCTGTAAAAAGAAAAAAAGAAAATAACATAAACTGGCCTCAAAGCTCAAGTCAAAATAGTTGGTCACAAGTCTACAAGCCATGGAGTTGTTGCTATGCCACTATCATATTTTATCTCATTGATCACATAAAATTAAATCAATCCAAGGGTTTCCTCAGTAACATAAGTGAGATGCATCAATAGCCAAATGATACGACTGGAAGACTAAGCTATTCACTTGAATTAAAAGAAAATGATGGCCGTATGTTAATATTTCTTAATTCTGGAAAGAGTGTGCCTGTTAAAATTGGAGAGAGAGAGAGAGAGAGAGTTTAATGAAGCCTGGAATACCAACCTAATAATTCACTGACAATGTAGCCATCAAGCAGCATATAGTTTACCAAGATGTAGAGATAAATATAGAATGTCATGTAGTCTTGATATGATACATCTCCCACTTCTAGAAATTCTCTTATGCCTCCTTGACAGTTTAATGTGGGAGGTAAATAACAATGACTTCAGTAAAACTCAAAATGAACAACCCGAAAGTCCACATTTCGATTCTGTAATCCTTGATCCAACTATCAAGAGCACCAATATTGAGTTATGCTACCCAGGTATTGTTGGAAAATAAAAAAGGGCCCAATTAACCTAGCTTTGGCCAATCTTTTGTGCTTACAAACAAAAAATAGAGAAGTATGAACGCAAAACAAAATGGGCAGATAATTCACCTTAAAGGATGCATGATGATCCATCAAGTAATACGATAAAATATGTCATGAATAATTTAGGACAGAAAAAAATACAAAGAAAAAAAGATCATTCTAATGGGTCACCTCTCCTAGACGATCAAAGGCCCCCAGAACACCACCATATAAAGTCGAGCAAATAGCATACCAAAGTTGAGTGTCCATGAAATAGACCTGCATTGAACTTACAATGTGATATGAGATGCATTGCCAAAGGACACTGTAGGACGTGTCATCCCTGACAAACTGAACAAAGTAACAAAATATCAGACTGAAAATCGGAAAGATATAGTAACACATACCAATATCACTGGTACCCAGAGTGCCACAAGTGCTCCATAATTCTTTTTTGCTGCATTGACAACAGAACCTTAGCATAAACTGGCCCCTAAGTTGGAAAACATGAAAAGAATGAAGAAACAGCATATAGATACCTTCAGGGAAAAATTCATGCCAGTCATAGTCAATACGATGAATATTCATTATGTCATGTGTCGGCTTCACCAACGGTTTTATCTAGACAAAAAGAGACAAAGTGCTTAACTTAAAATCCAACCACCTCACATATCTCTTTTACATAGAAAGATTAAGAATCACCGCCGACCAATACCTGGACAAAATAGCTGAATGCAAACTTGGAACTCAGAAGTACCAACCAAAAAATGGTATACCTGAAATCAGAAAATTATCTACACAAATGAAGCAAACTTCTACCCAACAAAAACTGAAAAACCGAACTGTAAATCATTGGATAAAGATTAGTGTGTTTCCACGTCATACGCACTTTATCAGGGCGAATTGACTTTCATGCATTCCCCTCCCAACATATATTCTTGGCTGCATAAAAGTAAGAAAGCGATATAACAGTATTTATTATGGCCTGGGGATGCTGAAAACAAAAGAAAAAGTAAAAGACACACAAACACACACACACATATATATATGGTGCTCTGCAACCAGGATCATTAGAGTAGCTTCAGATTAACTTAGTAAAACTAGATCTGTGTTTTTCCAATTGGTATTCCAAATAAGGGAATTTTTAAGTGAATTTAAGTTCAACCTGTTATGTTTGAAGCCTCAGCCAGGAAAAATTTATTTCTAATCCAATGGTGTCAGTATAAAACATGACAAAAATCTGTGAAAAACAGAGACACAGAAAAAAGAAGGAAAAATTAAATTAAATTGAAAAGAATGCAACATTACTTGATTCTCAATACGTTGCCCTTTGAAGTACGAATTTAACTATAAGAGTACACTCAACAGATTTTAACCCATCTCCTCTATTAGTTATCTTTGTTGACCCGCAACATACAAGAAAACCTAAAGGTCCTATGTTCACGTGCTAAGGACTTTTTTGAATGTGTTTTTAGTCAAACATCTACTTGATGGGGAGCAAGTTAATTGCTTCACAACATAACCAACATAAGCGCATAGATTCCACTCTCCCACGCGCACAAAACTTTTGAAACACTGTCTGCAGTTGTGAACAAGGCAGAATATATTTTTTCCCAATTTCATACAATATTTACTACAGTAGATTTCCCAGCTACTTTCATCTTATAGTCTCTTGCAACTGGCTTGCTTAACAAACGCCCAACCAGTTAAGAACTTGGGCAAGCCTAAGGAATGATGATACAAGACATGCAAGAAAACATAGGATATAAGAAGCGCAGAGCAACAGAATTACCTGTGACCACCACAAGAGGAACCTAATGATATGCCAATCTGAGTTTTCAATCCAACGACGGAACATCGGGAAGACGAACAAAGCAGCTGTCAGTAAATTTGGGAGCAAATAGATGGCTACAGCCATGATATATAGAGGGGAAATGCCTTTCACTTCACCAAGAAATGACAACATATCTTTAATGTTTTTAGGAGCCATTTTAGATGAGTGCAGATAAAAAACCGGAAGAATGATGGCCCATGCAAGACTAACGATTATTTTGAGAATATTTCTCAACACATCAGTGAACCTCCACCTATGATATCCTGGGAAGTTCAGAAAAAGGTCCAAATTACCTAAAACAAAATAAAAGAAACAGATGAGAAAAACTGTCAGCTGCAAAATTGAAGTGGCATAAAATGCTGTAACTTGCTTCAAATACAAATACCATCTCAGCTGAAAACAATAGCAGATATAGGAGTAAAGCAATGATCCAACAGCTACATAGAAACTAAATAATTCTCCCTATAGTGGGAGGTGGTAGTGCATTTGTGAGATTATTATTTTCGTTGGCTCCCATGCTAACAACTTTCTTTTGTGGAGAGTCCTAACTATACAAAGCTCATATCAAGTCCCATGCCTGAGCAATTTGGGATCCTAACCCTCCTCCTTTGTGTCCCAATCAAAAAGAAAAACAAAAACAGGTGAGTTCAACCTTCCCAGTTGATGCAATTAAAGTAGCAAATGGACTTAATGTGAAATCTAAGCACCTATAGATTAAAGAAGGTGATCAACGGAGACTAGTGCTTTTGCTGTTGTCTCTGCCACAGCAGCCTTTGCTGGTTTGTTTGGATGCTTGGAATAAAGAAAAGGGACTAATGTGATTTGGCAACAATGGCTTATCTATAATAGACAGTCTCAGAGGTACATCTTTCTCGTTGGCCAACATGCTATTAGAAAATCGAATATAAATTGATCACATGTTAAATGTATACGTAAGCATATAGATGAGTCCTATAATTTATCCCTATGAACTGACACCATGAATTCCACATATACATCACTCACATGGTCTACCCAAATTGTTTTTCACTTTCCAACAGGATCCAAATAGGTCCAACTTGGAGAAATTAAGGAAAATCTACCTTATTTGAATCTTTACTTTGCAAAAGTTCTCAACTACAACAGATAGCCACAACATCCCATAATTTATAACTCATGAGAAATATATTTGAAAAACAAGGGGAAACCCCAATTTCCACTTTCAAAATATAAAGTATTTTACACTTGGCACCTAAACAACCAAAACGAGCACATTGCACCCTTAAACGAACAAAAAGTTGCAATGCCCACCCTTTGTTAAGATCCAATCATCAAGATTGTGGCACACTGCCTATTTTTACCTATTTTGCATCCACCTTAACAGCCAAAATGGGACAAGGTTGCTATCAGTTTCTAGTAGTTAGAGGGTGTATTGTGTCACATGTGGTAGTTTGGAGTGCGAAGTGTAAAACAACCATGGTTCGAGGGTGGAAACTGTACTTTGTCCAAGAAACAAGAACTGTCAGTTTTGTGAAAAAGACATTATAAGTTCACAAATTTGTCAAAATAAGTGGGAAAGTCTTTGAAAATCAATGAAAGAGGCCAGGTAACTTCCTTTTGAATGCACATTCTGCCTTATCTAAGGATGCATCTTCTTTTACATATTTATCAAAGAAAGTATCTTGTTTTACAAAGTGAGATTAAAATAACAAGGCTCCAGAATAATGCAATAGCCACAAAATGCAGAAATGAAAAATAAATCAGGTTAGTATCCGGTCCTCAAGAGCATTTATTTTATAGATAACATCTAAAACATTTGCAACTATATAAGTACATTTGGAAACTGGATATTATTTGAAAATATTTCTTATGTGGAAATCCTGCTCATAAGTACTGCTACGTATTGAAGAGATCTTATTCCAAGAATCAATTAAATTTCTCTCCTTCCTTCTTTTTGCCAACGTATATTATCTACTTTTAGACGCTGATTCAAACATGATTGACAGAATTATTCATAACCGGAATTCATGTTTATTTTAAAGTACTAGGATAAATTACAGAGTTCTCTCCAAGTTTAAGTAAACGTTGTCGCTAGCACTAACTAACTACTTTACAGTATAAGATGCTTAGAAAGAGAGATACAAGCAGCATATATTCAAAGTGGCTATTTATAATGAATTAATAATAATTGAATATAAATGAGCATTGCATATGTAAGTGAGCATAACATACATTGAAGGAAACGAAGAACGGCTGCAGTGATGAATATCGTGGATAGATCGAATAGGACTTTTGCTTGAAATATATCTGCTAGTTTAATCTTTTTCCAGGCAATGATGATCATTCCCTGTAATACATATCAAAAACATTGAGTATAGATACATGCATACTAAATATGAGCCAACAAAAGAAACTTCAGCCTAGTATTTCCAATCTGTAGCAATAAAGTACCTGTAGAGCCAGAATATAAAAGGTCCACAATCTATCAAAACTTCGAAAAATGTGCCAAAACGTTCTGGTCTCAACAAAGTATGATTTGCCTGTGGTTCCAGCTTTTTCCCTAGAACACTTCATTCCCTGTATAGTAGTTATTCTAAGATGAAGCCACAAACTAATTTCAGAAATGTGGTAGGAACTTCTCAGAGGATTAGAATACCTGTACTATATCACGTGTTGATTTAAAAAAATCACCATCATCACGCATAGGCCAACCAAGAGAGAAGCAATGAGACGACCTAGAAAAATGCAAGGAAAAATAAAATCTTCAAAAAGGAGAGAGACCCAAACAAGCAATAAAATCTCAATATTCAATCAGCAACTTGATATCAAGCCCATACGAACCAGAAGTACTCATTCAAATCATCATAATTGCACCAGGCAGTGTGAGAAGCTCTACCATTTCTGCTCTTCTCGGCTTCCTGGCATCAGCAGCATTCTCATATCAAAAATAAAGAACTGAAGTTTGAACCAGCAGATATGATTTTGCAAGAACATACCTTTTCTATTACACGATACAGGGGTGTTATAACCTTCCGCAGGAATGCCTCATCATCACCACCATAAGAAGGCTTAATATTTTCACCAGTGACAATGCTAACATTTCCAGCCAATAGGCCATGGAGTTCGTAAGCCATCTGAAAGTAAAGTCTCCATCATTATCAAAAATGTAATAATCTATAATGAATACAATGGATGGAAAAATCAGATGAAAAATTACCAAGAAAGGAATTCACACAGATGAGAGCAGTACTCACATTATGAAATATATAGCATAGACATTCTGGCATGAAGCGAATGTTAGCTGCTTCTCCCCAAATAAGAAGATATAATCCCATGTATAGCAACTTTCTCTGCTGAATCTCTTGCTGACCTTGAGGAAGCCTATAGGGAATGGGATTTGTCTATTTTAGCATTAAGTTCCACATCATGCATAAGAGCTCAAGTTGAACCTGTAAAAATGTAGATATGGTTATCTCACCGTAAACTGTGTTTTCGTCCCAAAAACTTGCACCATGTTTTGTAATTCTTGAAGAGCTTGTTCATAACTGCATCAACAGCACGTTCATCAAGCTGCATAAAAATTCAAAGAAATATCAGAAAGGTTTAGCCACGGCCAATATTTTAAAATCATACGTAAGGCAGGCTAGCCATATAAGACAGCGCTCGGGGTTTATGATCGTGAGCCAAAATAAAGCAGAAAATCTCATGAAACACTGTTCAGATTGTCAGTAAAGTAACTAGCAGATGCATACGCACATATCCCACTTCAGTTCTAAACTTCAAAGTTGCTCAAGCGTTTAAATGCACGAACAGCCATATCACCGTCCATCATCAAAGGGACAAAAGAAACTACAATTGCTGGGGCATAAAAAGTGTAGACAAAACTAGAATTCAAAAATGAGAAATTGAGGCATGCCTTGTTAAGAGGTTCAGGCTTGGGATGAAGCCTTATATGAGCATTAGCAAGTAGCAAAATCAAATTCTCCCTCTGGTTCCTGACATTGTCTCTCTGTAGTCAGAAAAAATAAACCAAATGCATTAGACACTTGTTGAAGATCTTAAAGTGACTCCTAGGCCTATCCAACCATCGTATCTATCTTTTTCTCTCTTCTCGGTTAAAACATGCCTGGAACCCGAACATGGCCCTCAGCCAATCAAGTAGGTCTAAATCTCCTGCTTTCTGTCTGTGTTGCTCAAACGCACTGGGCCAGCTCAAGCCACGAGTGTTCCACAGTGCAGCCACAGCAGCCTTAACCTGGTATAAACAGAAAGCAGAAAACTTGAATGCCACCTCAACTAAGCATAAAAAAACAAGACGCTGTCGACATTAATCACAACAGGGGAATACCTCTTCAAGCTGCATGATAGACTGTGAAGCCCCGGCGGAATCCAAAGGAAGAATATTATACGGTGCATAAATTTCTGTCTTTTCTTGGACATCTCTGGCGGCCGCGATAATCTGCTCATAGAGACATTGTTGCAAACAAGCTTATGCCATCGGATAGTGGGCGTTTCAAAAAAGACTGACGCGGGCAGAAAATCACCCGATTTCAGGACAACATCAAAATAAAATGACAATTAATTAGTCTACCTCAGGAGCAACTTCTTCAACTTTCTCAGTTTTATTAACAGCACAAAGCACTTCAAATAGCACTCCAGCTGTCTGGTAAGCTTTTCCGAGTTGAGCTCTGTCGAGAATTGGAATATAATAAGTATATTACAGGAGCTTTCAGTCCTCCACAAACAAACGAGAAAAATAACAAGAGCAGAAGTATAGCAATTGTTTAAATACCTGTCTGCCTGTTCCCCTTGGTCCAGAGCACTAACATAGTGTTTATAGTATTGCTGATAAAAGCTTTCAATTTCCCTTGCATCCGTCTTCTTCACCCGAGAGGCAAGACTAGAAGCATTGTCCTGAGTCAAAAAAGTCGAACCAATTCTCCTTACGCTTCAAATGGACTGTGAGAAAAGATTAACTCCAAATTTCTACATTCAAACTCTTCACTTCTGATGGGATGTAATATTTTCCCAGCTAGTTTGACAAAAAATGGTGTATTGTACTAGATCAAAAAATAAAATGGTATTCATCGTCGAGCTCAGATGAAAAAAATGGTAGTCACCCATAATTATACTAATTGTACTATAACTACGGCCTCAAGACTATACTCCTAACAACCCAATTGAAATCTGCTTTTAGAAAATGTCGAGAGAAAGGAAGGGAGGGTCATTCTGGCAGAAAAATGCACGGTGAAATTATTATTTACCTCCCAGTTATCCTTTTACAAGGTATCAAATTATCGCTTCAATTCGAAACATAGTATAATCATGCCTTCAATCTGGTGGAATAATGAAGTTTACAATTTTCCATAAAATTTCACTCAATAATGAAATAGTATCGGTTAACTGGGAGAAGGGGAAAAAAACATGGTAAAACACTTGTGAACCGAGCCCATTCTCAAACCCATAAGAAAACCACGGACCTGTTATTTTCATGAGAGCGGGTAAAACCGTAAACGTCCCCAGTTTGCCAAAACCCCTTGTTGCAAGTTGCAACAGGTGGATCCGGATGGACGCTTGTTGGATATGGATAGTTCGATGAGATAAAAGAATTTTATAAATAGTAATAAGATAGTTTATGTGTAGTAGTGAAATAGTTTAACATTTTATGAGATTTTGGAATAGAAAAGACAAAAAATTGAATAAAAAATATTATAAAATTAAAATATTGTTAGAAAATAATTTTTTAATATTAGTTTTGTTTGGATATTTAAAAAAGTTGAATTATTATTTATTTTTTGTTTGAAAGTTTAAAAAAGTTGTAAGGATTAATTTGAAAAAAATGTAATAATTAATTTAAAAGTAATTGTATTTGTGTGACGTTTGGAAAGTAGAAGAGATCAGAATTTTGTAGTTGAAACTTTTTCCAAACAAATCCCTAATAGATATGATCATAAAATAGTTTATGATCTGGTAAAAAAAATGAAAAATTATATTTATCATCTCCACATACTATATTTTTTTTTTCTCTTATCAAATGTGTGGTAAATAGATGATTAGTGGAAAATTTTAATTAGTTTAAATAGAATAAAAATTAAAAAATAAGTGTGATATATAGTGTATGAGAATGATAAGTAGCAAAACTCATAAAAGTCCTCATAACTAACTCAAAGATTTAATCTAGTCTATAGTTAACAGCTAATCATCGGCATAAATCTACAGGAAGCTGAAAATTTTCAATAGTTGTGTTTAATATTAAATGAGGAAGAAAGAATAGATTAATCAACTCTCATATAATAGGTTAATTAAGTTTAATACTTAGCTATAGGGGTGTATATCGACCTATCTAACTGGGTAAAAAATAACGGATCATAACTTGAGAATCAAAATCTTTGCTCCTAATGATCTACTGGATGAATGCACGCTCGTCCCTGACCTTCATTCATCAAGTATTTGAAATGGAAAATATTAGTGGACTCTCTTAAAATTATTGTTCAAAACTACCGTTCAAATATTTTAATTTTCTTATTTAATAATTAAAAAAATAACTATTACTAAAGTTGTATATTTTTTTTAATAATTCAAAATATTAAAAAAATTGAAATGAAGTGGTATGCCCAACAGTAACCGCTAGGCGCCCACTAGCATGATACATTTAGAAATTAGAATTAGTAAAAAAATTTATAAAGTATTAGATTTATAAAAATAAATTTATAAAATAGCATGGTGCAGAGATATACTTTATCGTAAAATAAAATTTAAATCTGATATATAATTTTATAAGACGCCATCCCTCTCCCCGGCGTTGAGACGTAGGACCGCTCGCGCTTCGGGTTGCAATCACTGTTGCCTTCATAAACATCACGGTCCTCTTTTCCTAAGCATCCGAACACGTTACATACTCCCAAGTACTAATTTATGAAAAAATCTATTCATCTTTTTTTTTTTTTTAATCTTTTTATTATTTTATAATATAATATTAAATAATAAATATTTTATAATGTAATATTAAATGATAGATTTACAAGTAAAATATAATAAATAGTTTCTAATTATCTAATATCACATTATAAAATTAAAAAAAAATGAGGAGATTTGAAATAATAAATAGCATTACCTACTCTATAGGGCTTATGTTAGATCACTTTCATTGGCTTGGTTAAAATCTAATTTAAATTAAATTTAGCTAATAAGACATTTAAAACACCTCCACATTGAATTAGGCATGTCTATATAAATTTAGACATTAACTACAGTAGCTCACCAGATATGTGGGTGTACATGAGTAACTTAGCCAAACACTATAATATTTATTTTTTACTGTTCTTATCAAATATGTAAGTGTTTTTTATAATTAAGAAATTTGATTTGATTTATTAGTATTAAGTATAAAATGTGATAAAAATAAATTAATAATATTTTATTATTATATAGAAAGTAAATAATAATACAATATTGAAGCTGAATTTAAATAAAATAGCTAAATACAAATTTATATTATATTAGTTAAATTTTAAATATGCATTTGCCAAGGAGGATGCTATTAATTCCGAAAACAGATTTTTTTTAAATGAACTTAACTTTTCAGATCAATCAAATTTAATTTTGAGAAAAAGGCCAGAGAAGTCAGTACCCTTTCTAACCGTTGCAGGAGCCCTGTCTTAAACTGCCTCACGCCACGCCCGCTTGAGCTTTGATCCAACCTGTGCGCCTTCTCAAACGCATAGAATCGACCTTCCACAATAACCAACCAGAAATGTACTTTCAGAAAAGCTGGCAAAAACATACACTTGCAGTCTTGCAGAAATCACTTTCGGCACACTCGCAGTGTCACACAACCGAATTCACAACATCCACATTCACCAAAACCCTAGTTACAAACACGTGCATGCATACATACAGACGTACAGATAGATCAGGGAGATATAGAGAACTTTACAGAGATAAGAAACTCGAGGTCGCTCGCTTTCGATCTCGTTAGCGACTCGGAGGATGGGAGCAATAGAGGCAAGGGACGAGGGGACGACCTCGTTGTCGAAGACCTCCATGGAGAAGGTGGTCATGGCAGCGCTGCGAGATGGCTTCCTCGCCAGGGCCTGTAGGACCGACTCGGAAGTCGACATTGCTGTCACCTCCTCAGTCGGGGAAGGAATTCACGTGTTTCCCTCTGTTTTAATCTCTACCTGCCAAACCACAACAAGAAACAAAATCAGAACTAAAACGTTTATGCGTTTGTATATATAACTCGATAATTGAACCCTAGCTAGCCGCACGAAAAATCAAGCGCTCTCACGATAAATATTTTTGAAAAAATGAGATTCGAAAAATGCTCCATTTGGCAGCAGAGAAACGTAGGAAAGCAGAAGAAAATTTGGACGGTACTGGTTGACAGTAACTCGAAAACGAGGATGTTAACAAGTAATCAGTATAAAAATTAAAAAAACGGTCGTCATATATTTAACTTGGATTTTATAGTACGGGAGAGAAAAAGGAGATGCTCAAGATAACGACCACAATCTAGGTCCCCGAAAATCTTCAGGAGAATTGAAAGAACGAGGTCTATTTTGAGAGATCCTGAACATTACAAAATCATATATAATCCATGATCAGATTCAGGACCGGATCAGATCAATTACACGAAAACGAAAAGCAAAACACGGAACGTCCAATTCTTTCCATGTGCGATAAAGACAGCACGAAAGATGGAGCAAAAACTGAACTGAATATTTTTCCTCAATCGCAGACCGGGTGATAAAGCAGCTTACGTTTGATTAGCAGGTGCAATTAAAATGATGATCCAGCTGATGCTAAATAGTGCCTTCGTCTTTAATCCATGCAGGAGCCATGCATGCATGCACTAAGAAAAGCAGAGTGAGATCAACAAGGAAAATCAAAGACGAAAACTTAGTGGTAATGATGAGTTAATTAATTCTCTTGGACGAGAAATGAAGCGAATTAAGAAAAGCAGAGTGAGATCAGGGGGAGACCGATGGTAAACCTACCGGTGGATGGAGTTTCGACGAGGCAAATTAAAATGTCTTGCTGATCAGCCAAATCAAGTCGTTAGAAAATAAATGGAGAGAGAAATCGAGAGAGAGAGAGAGGTTTTAGTGGGAGTCCGTACGGTTGGCTGGGGGACAGATGGAGGAAGGGGAGAGTTGAAAGAAAGGAAGGAAGGAAGGAAGAAAAAAAGAAAGTGCGAGGGTGGACGGACACCGATATTGGAGGCACGTAAATCGTTTTGAATTTGAACGCTTCTCCGTCTCTCTTGCCTCTGCTAGTTACAGACATACATACATACAGAGATATATATGTGTGTGTGTGATTGGAGGTCCGTTTTTCTCTTACTCTCTCTCTCTCTCTCTCTCTTTTTTAATTTTTAATTTGTTAGGGATCCGTAATTTGCAGATTGCTTGTACGCTGTAAGTTACAACAGTCTGTCTCCCTTGCTTGTACGCTGTAGTTAGGTTATAACAGTCTGGACATACGCACCAATTAAGGTCAATTTTACAAGTACCAGCTTTCTCTTCCATATTATTAACCACCTCGCGCGCGCTTCTACTCAACCGTTTAGGTGCGCGCGGTGCCAAGTGGGCCGGAGGGAAGAGAGCTGGCACGGGACCACCCCGTACGTGTACCCACATCCTCACGTGCAATGCAAGCTGAACGTACAATATCCATCCATCGCTAAATTATTACAATATATGCACATATATATAAGTATAGATTACATAATTATGTAGTGTATACGTTTGGAACTGATAGCTTGAATGTATGCCATATACCATACTATACGAATTATGAGTCGTATTAACGTCTTTTCGTTATAATTTACCAATTTGACATTTTTTAAGTAAATTTTTATGTTAATCATTAATTTTAAATAAAGAATTATTTAAATTTAATTAATTTATAATTACTATTATGAGATTTTAAAAAAAAATTAATCTCTTCCACTCCACGCCAGATTATATGTCGGTTTTTAAAAAAAAAAAAAAATTATTTACCAAACAATAATTAAAAATTATTTCCTTCAGTGGCTTGAAAGTTGGACTCGCTTTGGGCCGTGCCCATCCCTTGTAAGTTCTAATTAAGCTGAACTTGCTTTGGGCCACGCCCATCCATTTTGAGCTATATATATGGACCTACTATCATCAGTTTTACACTCCTCTAAATCTCAATAATTCGTTAAATGGAAATGAGCACACATGATCATTGGGCTTAATTTCATGTAACTAGTTGTAATTGATATATATGGAGCCCATTTAAATATCATATTCGTCGAGAACTAGAGATCAGGTTAGAGAAAAGTACTATATATATATATATATATTAAAAAACATTTTAATAATATTTTATTCAATTTTCATTTAAAATCATCTTATTTCACTATCGAAATCTCAGCTTAATCATGAAGTTAGGGGCAGAGATATTCTTGCGGCCATCATCTGGAATATATTTGCCAAACTTCTCCTCCTTCAACTCCTTGCACCCAAAAGGGGGAAGAAAAGCTCAGGTACCAAATTGATTCCAAGGGAATTGACATGTATATGTGTGTATGTTATATATAAATGCTACTGCCACATAAAAGATTACATAAAGATAAATTTATAAATCGATATGATTTCATATGATACATTAAATTTACTTTACAATAAAATAATTTTACAATCTAATATATTACGTCCAACCACATCAATTTTTAAGTTTGTTTTTGTGAATGTAGCATTATATATATAAACAGATAAACTATTGTAGCGCTCAAATGTACAAGATATATATTATTAATATTTCTAAAGGATATATCACTATTATGTCGTCTAGGTCATTGACATGAGATTTAGGTCTCATTTATTTTTACAAAATTTCATATCTCATATTATATAATTATTATAATTTTTTTAAATTTTTATATAAAATAAAATAAACAATTCAAAATTTTTAAATTTTAAATTTTTAACTTTAATCACAATTCATTTTTATCTCATCTTTGAAAAACAAATGAGGCCAGCTGTATTTTTATCACACGTTAATATTATATTGGGTTGTTAAAGAATTAATATGCTTTCTTTAAACTTTTAGTGTGATGATCAATGCTCATGTACTTACCTCCGATCATTACACGTACGTATCCACGTAATTTAGATTGATTTAAGAATCTACATATATTTGTTTAATAATCCCGTTGGAATTATTCTTATGATCATGAGTTTATTGGTACTTTGCTGCTATCTTCTAATTATTACATCATATATTGAGTCATTCAATTAACTTGAGCTCCCATTTTGGAAGTTTTGAAGAGAAAGCAAACCAAGCAAATTCTATGGAAAAAAGCTCTTTAAGGCAATCGAGTCACCCTAAACAAAGAAATTCTAGACACAGAACCCAAACTCATCACGCACGTTTTTCTTTTCCTCTCTGACCTATAACCAAGTATAGATTATTTATTTGACTCGGAATTTTTGTTTTTCCGAGCAAATTCCGGATATAATGTATAATCGTTGAAAAAAATTAACATTAAATACAGTATTAAGATGTATAAATTTGCCGCACTTATTTTAAAAAAATAAAATTTATTATTAAAAATTAATTTTTTATGTGAATTTTAAATTTATTCATTATTTTTAAAATGAATGAGCGATACTAATTCGATACCTTATGATTATAAAGATAAATTATATTCGATAATCAAACAATACACGTCTACTTTTATATTTTTATTTGTTTTCTCTGTATGGTATAGAGCTGTTGACTAGAAGAATTCATTTACAAATATCATTAAAAATCTCTCGAAGTCTATAAATTAGGACACGAATTAGCTAAATCGGTCACATTCTTGTAAAAGTGCTATCCCGATTTATGAAATGTTCCGTCCAATAAACATTCATAATTTGATGGAGTCTTTTTATTGGAAAGGGTTTGGGCGCGTTAAATCATGTTTGAAATGTTTATTATATTTTATATAAAAATTTAAAATAATTATAATAATAAATTAAATTAAATTAAAATAAATTTTCAATCCAAACCGAAACTAAGGTCCGAGAAATTCTAGGTGCATCATTTGTTCTAGTAATGCCTACTACTGTTCCATTTATTTTATTATTTTCCAATTTTATCCTGTGGAGAAAAAAGAAAGAAGAAATACGTAAGCTTTATAATTTGTTTGACAAGGAAAATATCGAGTAGTCCAAGTTACGACAGTTTCCAAAGCAGCTGCTTGCTCAATGGGACTACGTCAACCATCGGGGTCAATTAATTGCCCCCATGCAAGTGTACGGAAATCATGCCCCCCCTGGTCTCTGAACAAGTCTTTAATTAATTTCCTTGTTCTTACAGACCTGGTTGTAGATAAGAAGACGACTCTTTCTCAGGATTGAACAGTTCATCAGGGTTACAAACTTACATTTTTTCAGATTTTTTTAGATTTTTTGAGAATAAATATGTTCTAAATCTCAAACAAAATATATAAATATAAAAATTAATAAATTTTAAAAATCTAAATTATTCAGTTTCTTCAAAAAAATAATGTTTAATATCAAAATTGACTATTTTGAAGAAATCGATGACTTCGGAAAATAATGAGAAACTGATAATACAGAAGAGATTGGAATTTGGACTGCTCGGCTAGCAATGTTGGCCAGCGAGGGGAAAGGAAAGCCACACGTAAAAAGGGAAAGCCGTCGGTGACTACAAATTCCAATTGGGAAAAGAAAAGATAAAGTCAAACGTCCTCGTCTCCTCGATTCATCCCTTCCTTACAAGTTACAAGTTACAACCAACAATTTTATGGATAACGTTGGATAGTCCGCCTTCTGTTTAGAAAAAAATAATAATGTTGAACAAATCTCGAGATTGTATGATCGAGAGATAAAATTTTTTTTAAAAATTATATATTTATCTATTTTTTTTTGAAGAGGCTACACAGATACAAATCATTTTCCTAATTTTAACACGTACAAGCTTTTATTTACATTTTACGTACCAAGATAATTAAAATAAACATTCAAAAGTCTATCTATCTTAAGTTGTAGTTGAAATTATTATTTGAACCCCTTGAGTAATCGTAGAGTATATGCGTGCAAAATATATGAAGAACAAAATTTAATTAAATTAATAATGAATTTAAGGTCGATGTATATACAAGAGTTTAATTAATTAAGAAGTAATACTATATACAATCATCGGTTATATAAGTTTCACGTTTTTTTTTTGAAAAATAGTGAATAAATTATTATTTTTATTTTTATATAAATATTATATATACTCGCTTTTTTCATAAAGAGTGCACGATACTTACGCTATTTATAACTGTAAATATTATATTTTCTAAGTAGATTTTATATTTTAAAAAAAATATGCGACGCTTACGCTATTTATGATTATAAATATTATTTTTTTAAAATATAGATATTCAGTGAATTAATTTCTAGATCAGGATGTCCACCTCCATCCTCAACAATTTTAGTCCATGAAAACATGGAATTAATGCCATGACGTTTTTGATTGGTGAAAAGGATGCTCCAATTTAATTAGCTAGCTAGCTTGTTCGGAGTTGTAATTTTCTATTTATATTTTTGTCGTGTTTTTGTTGATATTTTGTCTTCTTCCTTGAAAGAACCTTCTTTACATGAACCTAGACATGTTTCTAGAAATCAAATAAAATAATAAAAAAAAGGATGGATTGCGTTGCTCGCAAGGTAGTCGTATAATAATGCTAATACATAATCAAGTGTGCAATAAGGTGTAGCTGACTTTTTTAACCCATGGCTCCTTCCTGGCCCATTCCTAGATACCATGAAATTGACGTTAATTTGCTACATGTAATGTCAATTACATGAATCCAAATCAATTCCGGTAATTAAGACAAAAATGAATGTGCATCAGAATGGCTTGAAAATGACATTTGACAATCCTCTATCTACCTAGGAGAGTTGAACTTGAACTTAAGATCTATATAAGGATCCTTAATTAGAGAGAGAGAGAGAGAGACATCATCGATCTTAATGTTTGGATAGAATTTGAAGATTTCAAATGAAAGAAAAATAAACACATCAAATATATTTTATAACATTTATTACGACCGGTGTTAATTTTTCGATTGTATTTATTTGAGAGAATCTTAACCTATTTTTTGTTTAGATATTATACAATATGCTGAGAACTGAGGACGTATAACTTTCGTGCTTTCCTATTATTTTGTATTGCATGAGTTTATATTATTTATACTTATTCTCAAAATGAATTCATTCTACTTGAGTGAATGGACCTTTCAATAATGAAAAGCCTCTCTTGGTTTAAGTTAAAATAGTATTTGGAGTAGTTATGGTTTCAATTTTATTATACATGATGAAGGCTAGGAAGTATTTATAGCTAGCTAGGATATTATCATTGGATTAATTATATATTTCCTTTAATTAAATTCCGTCGGGCCAATTGTTATTTTTTTTTTTCTAATCAAGCATGCATACTATATATAAAAAAGAAAAACAATAAAGTTTAGAGAGGGTCTTTCCCACTATCAATATACAAAATATTAGAGGAAATATTCGCTACTGGTATGCTACCGAAAATTGAGTTGGTAGCTGCCCATTGCGCCACTGAGTGCGCGAATCGATTTTGAGATCGATCAATTTTTTTAATGCTCCAGTCTCTATGAACTTCCAAGATATTTGCAATATCTTCAATGATGGAGGTGATTTGCCAGTCTGTTAAGACTCCATGGATTGAGGATATCACCAATTGTGCATCTCTTTCTAATAATGTTGACGATGAATTTTGATGTTCAGCCATTTTTATGGCTAGCTTTGCTGCCAAAGCTTCCGCAATCACTGGGATTGTGGTAATGTTTTCTTTTGTCTAGATCTCGATTGCTTGCCCTTCTGAATTTCTACTGACTGTTGAGGCTATAGAAAAGGTGCTTCTTACTGCAGCATCAAAAGAGATGCTGATCTAACCGATGGTGGGATTTTACCATTTCAAGTCTCTTTTTGACAAAGATTTTTCTTTCCAAGCATGCAAATATTCTTGATAAGAGTGATTCAGTTGCTCCTTTGCATTGTGGAAGGAAAGACTAACTTTGTTGTGGACCATATCATTTCTTAGGCGCCAGATAAAATCCAAAATCAGAGTAGCAAAAATTTGGAAATGATGAACCTCAAGAGGAGTAAGGCCTAATTTTGACATTGGATTTATGATGAAAAGTAGCCAATCCTTCATAAAAGATATGGCCAAAGAGGAGAGATTAGTCGTTTGGATTCGCAAGTCATCTCAGCTCATCTCAACTCATCTCACTACTATTCATTACTATTCAGCAACTTTAACTCACAAATCTCACTATTATTCACAACTCATCTCATTACTATTCACAATCCATCTCAACTCATCTCAGCTCATCTCAAGTCATCTTCGAATCCAAACGTCTCCTAGTGGCCAAGTACTTTTGACTCCAGAGTATTCTCGTGACTGGACACTCGATAAAAATGTGGAGAAGAGTTTCTTCTTGCTCTTCACATAGAGGACAGCTGAGAGAAATATTTGGGATGAATCTTCTAATACGATTTTTTGTTGGCAAAATATCCCAAACAATTTTCCAGATGAGGAGCTTGTGGCGATAATGGATTTTTAGCTTCCAAATTTTCTCTATTGGGAAGCCAAAGAGATTTTTCCGAAAAGAACTACCAATATTTGCAGCCAGATGGTAAGCAGTTTTAACAGAGAAATTCCCATTTTGATTTTTGGTCCAGATCATGCTATCCATTCTTTGATTGGAAAAAGGCAAGATGATTTTTTGAATTTCCATTATGCCATCAAACTGGAACAAGGTGTGCAATTTTTGGCGATCCCATGTAAAGAAACCTGAAGCTTCGATAATCAAATCAGAAACTTTGAGCATTGGTGAAAGATTAGTGATATGGTTTAGAGGCTTTGGCTTGAAATTTTCTAAGGTTGGTATCCATGGGTCTAACCAGACTTTCACTGATGAACCATTAGAAATCTAGAAGCACATACCTTTTTCAAGTAGAGGTCTTGTCTTTAGTAAACCTTTCTAGAAGCTTGAGTCTTCCATTTTTACCGTTGCTTGCCAAAAAGAAGTAGATAGCAGGTATTTCTTTGTTAGT
The DNA here is from genome assembly GCF_001411555.2 of Juglans regia. NCBI lineage: Eukaryota > Viridiplantae > Streptophyta > Magnoliopsida > Fagales > Juglandaceae > Juglans > Juglans regia. Next base: position 11,872,295 of record NC_049901.1, on the reverse strand, counting down.
AGCTTGTGCCACAAGCTGATAGTTGTATGGCTCATTTCTCATCCTATTTTTGCTAACAAAACTAAATTTATATCTTCCATTAGCCGAAGACCCAGACCTCCTTCTTTTATTGGTTGGCATATGGATTTTTAAGATTTCAGGCACAGCTTGCGCTTCTGATCATTTATCGTTCCCCACCAAAAGTTTTTGAAATTGGTGTTTATAGACTTCCATACTTTTTTTTTGAGTAAACATGTGTCAATCTTCATTAAGAAAGGACTTATAAAGTTGATTTAAAAAACAAATCAGTTACAATCGTTAATGACTCCCCAGTACACTTTCGTGACTGACATGGTCTAGTCCAGACAGTAAATCTCTAAAGACCTAAATCTTTAGAGAAAATATCCTCTCTGTCCACGACAGAGATTACAAAGCCCCATACCCTGACTAAGCAGGGTAGGGTATCCCAAACCCCAACAACTCCGTCAACGCGGAGGGGGGACTAATACTCCATTCGGACCAAAGTTCGAAGGTACTAATTTTTTTGGATTTTTATTTAACCTAGAGACTACATTACATAAAGAAAACTACAAAGAAAAAACACTGCAACAAAACAGAACACAGGGGTTGCTGTGGCTCGTGCAGCACACGCGCCACTCTGGGGAGGGAACCGCCAGTCAACCATGGAGGTCCCGGACTCACAGACTCCAGAAACGCCACACGTGGTGTTGGCAGAGGGCTCCCGGGTGGTGCGTGGAGGCCACGCGCCGGACGTCGCCGAAACTTCGAGCCGCGCGTGCGGGCTACTCGCCGCTCCGTTCGGTGCCGTATTCGGTGGTCTTTAAGATCGGCGGCAGGGCATCACCATGAAGGGGCGCGTGCTGGCTTGTGGCGGCGGGAAGACCCAGAACGGCGATTCACACTTATTTCTCCTGAAAAAACACAAAACAAAAACTACATAGAAGAGAAGGGAATGAGGAGGAGGAGGAGGAAGGGAGCCGAAGCTCCCACCCCTCAAGCCGGATCTATGAACGAGTTCTTGGTTTCGGCAAAACGAGAGAGCGCAGAGCTGGGTTTAGAAACATGTGTATTGTCATTTGATATGTGGGAATTGAGCTTGCTACTGATCTGATAAGCATTATTCTACCTGTTTGTAATAATAATTTGGATCTCCATCCTTCAAGCTTTTTATCTATTCTTTTCGGCAGTTCTTTGTATTCTTTTTTCTTAGATCTATTAAAAGTAGTTGGAATTTTCAAGTATTTTATTTTGGCTGTTGATTCTTTGAAAGGCATCGTGTTCTGGATTATCATCCGTCGTTATCATCCAGCAGGGCAGCAATCCTGTCCCATTTTCCTCCAATGAGACGCCAAAAAAATAAGAGATTATTCCCCATCTTCAATGCTTCTCATCTACATCCATAAACAAGATATTTTTTAGAGATAAAGACGGTGGTCTCTCTCTCCATGCCAGCACAATTAATGCATATATATATTATATTATTTTTTAATATATATATATATATAAGAAGTAATATGGTTTTATTTTAAAAAGATTCTATAAAATTAAATCTATAAATTAATATAATTTAAATTTATTTTATAATAAAAATAATTTTATAATTTAATATATCATATTAAATTATGTTAATTTATAAATTTATTTTTATAAAATTTATTTGTGACTAAAAGACTTATATATATAAGTATAAATTACACGAAATTATAGAAAGTGTGTAAATTTGTTACTTTATTTGTGTTGATTATCTTTCCACTTATACTCAGCATTCAAAATCTTCTATCTTAGCACGTACGCACGTTTTTTAATTGAGTAATACTATTTATTATTTTTATTTTTATTTTATGATATATCATTAAGAGATGTTTAGATTTGAAGATGACTTGAGATGAGCTGAGATGAGTTGAGATGGATTGTGAATAGTAATGAGATGAGTTGTGAATAGTAGTGAGATTTGTGAGTTAAAGTTGCTGAATAGTAATGAATAGTAGTGAGATGAGTTGAGATGAGTTGAGATAACTTGTGAATCCAAACAAAATGAATTGAAAATTATTTATTATATTCTATTTATAAATTTATTATTTAATATCATATCATAAGATGATAAAAAAATAATAAAAATTAAGATGACAAATAAATTTTTTCTTTTCAATTTCCTTCCGACTAACACATGTTTCTGGTCATGTTGAAAGACACTGGCATGCATTTTATTCCCACCAAATATTACAATAAATATAGCAGCAGCAGCAGCAAACACCATTTCATTTCTTCTTAATAGATCATTAATAAAACCTGCTCCTAGCCAGGAGTCTCTTGTTTGCCACGATGGATTGCATTTATGACACAAAGAAATTTGTCAGATTCTTTTTGTTTTTAGACGCATCTGGAAAAAATTGTACGCGAAGTAATAGGACCCACAGATTCTATATTTGTTTACTTGTGACTAACCAAGATGGATGATATTGCAGCCAGACAGATCATCATGGGTATTGTTTTCTTTCATAAACGTGGTCGTTTTAGAATAATGCTGCAGTGGGGCTTTGTTTAGTTAAGTGTACTATCATGCATGGCAATAGTGGGGGAGGTTTAATTAGATTAGTAGTTGATGATCTAATTATAGATGGCAAGGAGATTAATAAATTGCATAAGGAAACTAATCCATCTCCATCAACCTAACCACCCTCCTAAGTACCTGCCAAATGACCTCATTAAACGTGAGCATATTGTCATTAAGAGATAATTATTTTTTTAAAAAATAAATTATATTGCATATAGTTGTTTGTAAATACCATATGGAGTAGTCTCAACCTCAACAACTTAAGACTCCCCACCCATTTCATGTACATTTTCTCTTCATCCATCTCATCATGTGTTGTCCTTAATGAAGTCACTAGTTCCATGTTAATTCTCTCACTATTATGAATTGAGATTGGATTATCTTTAATTCTTTGTAAATTGAATGGCCACATTTCAGAAGAGAAATATTAAGATCTGATTTGGATAGTGAGATGAGATAAAATAATTTATAAATAATAGTGAAATGGTTTGAGTTGAGATGTTTTACGAGATTATAAAAAAATAGAGACAAAAAGTTAAATAAAAATATTATAATTTTAAAATATTGTTAAAAATATAATTTTTTTAATATAATTTTTGTTTTGAAATTTAAAAAAATTGATTTTTTTTTTTTTTTTTTGTTGTGTGTGTTTAGTTGATATACATACATACCATGATATTCTTCTTTTGTTGCTTAATTTTATAATATCGTAAGGATGATAGTGGGGTATGATACGGATTATAAGACTTCAAATCCAAGCTTAGACGCAAGAATTTACAAGTAGCTCTGTATATCATTGTCAACTAGAAGGTTAAAGAGATGCAAGTCCCATCAGAGAAAGAAAGAAAAATAAAATAGAAAACTCTTTAAGGCCAAATAAATATTCTTTTTAAGTAATTATATTTCTAGAATTGTGAATTCTGATGTAAAGCTGGAAATTTAGGATCGTTTAGATAATGATATGAAATGGTTTGAGATTATTTAAATAAAATATTAGTAAAATATTTTTTTTAATATTATTATTATTTTAAAATTAAAAAAAATTAAATTATTTATTATTTTATATGAAAATTTAAGAAAATTATAATGAGAAAAAAAAATTGATTGAGAATGTTTCTGTATACAAATGAGAACTTAAGTGATGATTAGCGATGCACTGCAGGTGATAATAGCAGAATCAAAATTTTTGTTTTGTTTTAACAAGTGTAATATTTAATCAAAATAAATACATAAAATTGATATTTTTTAACCCTTTTAAGAAATCAAATCTCATTTTTTTCTCAAATAAGTGAAAAAATGAGATTTAAAAAAAAATATCATGAAAATTGTGATGATCACATTGAAATAGTATGCACAAGGATATGAGGTATCTCAATGCAAATGTGTTCCTAATTTTAATAGTTTTTTTTTTCTAGGATCATTAATTAAATTGGATATATTTATTAATCTTGTTTATCCTAAGATCTTGTTGAGTTAAAAAGATATAAAATGAAAGTTTTGTCAGGAATTAAATAAAATATTATTATAATATTATTTTTATTTTAAAATTTAAAATTTAAATTATTTATTATATTTTATATAAAACATTTTAAAAAATTATAATAATTATATAAGATAAAATGAAATATTTTTATTTTATATAATTAAACCTTTATACTTATTTTTTTTGATTTTGAATCCATCAAAATTCAATTTATTTAATTATTTATTTTTAATGTTTAGATAACGATTGGACATCTTGAAGACATGAGCCAAAACCCAGGTGGAGGAACTTGAGAAACGAGTAAAAAGCAATCTCGATATCGATCGTTTGTACTGCGCAGGGGCGCTCAAAAGGCCAGCACGACAGGCTCCAGCAGTGCACACTCGCACGGCCCGTAAAAATCACACGGTTTTGTTTGGTTTTCAATCTCTTTCCTTTTCTCTCTCCGCGGCCATGACTCATGAGCGAGAGAGCGTGATGCGTGAGTGCGAGTGCGAGTGCGAGTGCGTGATTGCTGGCTGCTGCCGCACAATCATCAAGGTAGATTCTCTTTTTCTCGTTTTCTTTTTCTTTCTATTCTCTCTCTGTTTTGTTTTTATGAATCATCGTCGACGTTTATCATCTCGACAGCCAAGAAACCGTACAAAAACGCACAGAGACAAAAAAAATTAAAAAAGAATTAAACACGTAAACTGGGGAAGTAATCAGAATACGCACGCACGCAAGCACTCACTGACACAAACACATATATACACAGTTTCTCTCTCTAGCAAAGGAAATATCCACGTCATTTCCAACCACCGCCTGCCGAACCCATTCTCTCTCTTGCTCTATCTCATCCTATCTTACCCCTTCCTCACTGTAGCTCGTTGGCCCCTTCCTTACCCACCCTCTCGATTCTTCTTCTTCTGCTTCTTCTCCGTATAAATTACCTCTACAAACTCCTGATCCGAAGTTTATTCTCTTTTGAGAGTCTTCTCCTCCTCTTCTAGACTCTGTCTTTCTTCTTTGCTAGATCAGCACCTAAACAAAATGCCTGCTTGGTGGGGAAGAAAGGGCAGCAAGAACAAAGGACAGAAACCACAATCGCAGCAGCAGCAGCAGCAGCAGAAAGTTGTATACCAAAACCCAGTCAGCAGCCACCTCAATCTGTCCAAATTGTCGATCAAGAATGAAAACACAAAGGGCAAGGATACGGAAAAGCCCAAGAGCTTCGACGAGTTATTGCCGCGTAATTCGCCGCGTACCAGCAGGGATTTTGGCGGCTTGTCTGGGTTCTCGGGTTTTGATTCGGACAGCGGCGAGAGGAAATGCCATCCGCTGCCTCTGCCGTCGACTTCGTCCGGGAACGATCATATCCATGGGGTTGTGCTGGGGTTGGGATCCGGGTCGGGTTCGGTTTCGAGTGTGAGCTCCTCTGGGTCCTCCGAGGATCAGTCAGTTGCTCAGGAAAATGGTCAATTCGGTAATTTCAGGTTGGTTTTGGGGGCGTCGATTTCTAGTTTTGGAGCTTTGGATGGTTAGGTTTTTCGTTGTATTTGGATTTTTAATTCCAGGCGTTTGATTCATTAAATTGATCGTCTCTGGTGTTATTGATGATGTATTTACTTCGATTGTTTTGAGCAATTTAGCAACTTTAATTCAATTGATTTTGTGACAGAGGCACTCTGTCTCTAGAGGTTTGTCTGCTTGCATATTGGGGGGTTTTTCTGGTTTGTTAAAAAAAAAAAAAGAAAGGGCGTACAGGTTTGCCGTCGGTTATGCTCTGTCAGCCTTTTAAACCGAGTTTTGTTTCTGCTGCTAAAATTTTTCCTTGTCAGATCTTGATAGCTGTGTAATGAGGCTTCGATCTTTACAACTGACATACACCGCGTGGATCTACTGTCGGTTTTTTGCTCTGAGCTTTCGAACTTAGTTCAGTTGTCCATTCCTGTATTTTCTCTGGATGTCATCCCGACAACCTAGCTAAGTATTTGCCTTTTCTTGGTTCCCCGGGTAAACAGATGCGTATCCCTGAAAAATGATTGCGCGTTGTGGCGAGAAATGAGGCTGTAGCTTTTGCAAACTCTTTTTTATGTTGGACAATCTTGATCGCGTGCGTTTTCTGCTTGAAGCCAAGTACTGCCCATTGTTATTCTTCGTTGCTTCTTAAATTATCATTCGTTTCAGTTCGTATCTTCCATGTTACACTGACTCCATTAACTTCTCCCCATGAAGAAAGATGGCCAGAATTTGAAGATAATGGAGTTCACTTTGTCTTAGAATTGGCTTATCAAAAAGCTGTCTCTTAGATTTGAGAAATTAATCAACATTTAACAGTGGCCTTCTATCCTATACATCTTTTCTCTATAAAAGTGAAGGTCTAGGGTTGGCTTGTCATTGATTTGGAATTAGATGGTTAGTGATTATTCTATTGTCTAACTTGAAAGCTGAACAAATAGTTTCAATTATGCTTCTTTAATTAACGCTATTTTGATTGTAGAGGACAAGGTGATACTAAGTTGAACATGAGGTCGAGAAGCCCTGGTCCGGGGTGTAGGGGGCCTACAAGCCCCACGTCGCCTCTTCACCCACGATTACGCAGCTTGAGTCTGGAGTCTCCAACAGGAAAGCAAGAAGACGGGAAGAGTCAATGTCATCGTCTGCCTCTTCCTCCAGGTTCTCCTACTAGCCCTTCTGCCTTGCCTAGCACCAGAACAAGTGGAGGCTTGGAAAACACAGTTTTTACAAAGTCCCAGTGGAAGAAAGGAAGGCTACTAGGAAGGGGGACATTTGGGCATGTATACCTCGGGTTTAATAGGTAATTGAAGTGCTTAGTATATGTCGCTCGGTCCTGAAGTAAAATACAATTACACCTCCTTTGATTAATGCAGTTTTATTGACACCCTTGGTTTTCAAGCTCTCGTGGTAGCTACTTTGCAGCCATCTTCTATCAGATTAGTCACATGTGATGCAAGCAAACCCACAATCTCACTCTCACATCTCTCTCTAACCATATACCTCTGATAATCAACCTATTTTTGTATGATTGATTTTTATTAATGGTTCTAATGGGAAGTGAATGAAATTAGGTAATTAGAACAATTGCATACAACAAGGCTTGTGATTAGAGAAATTGAAAAACCCCAGGGTGTCAATAAAACTTTTTCAATTCTTAGGATGTGTGTATATCTTACCCGACAATAATTGAAGTTAATAATGAGTGTTAAAGGGAAAATGCATGCTTATGGTCAGATTCAAAGTCCCTTGACTTCATAAACTAGGCTAAATTTTTTTATATTATGCTGTAACTGTCAATGTTAGCAGAAACTTTTTTCTTATGGAAACCACACACACATGCCTCTTAGTATGTTTCCTTTATTATGGAAATAAGAAGGGAAAATCTAAGGTGTTATTAACAACAAAAAGAAACCATATCACCGATTCACCAGATAAATAACAGAAGAAGACTTATTTAGCTTTATATATTTTGTCGAACAACTCTATATGTTAAGCATTTTTTGTTCAACAGAAATTCTAGACTCCATGTGAGTTTCTATGCATGTACTGGGGGTGGTCTGTCATGTAACAATCTTTCTTTTTTTGATAAGTTGTAACAATCTTTCTTTTGATATATCCATATGGACATGAAAGGACTCTGCAGCCATGCCAAGGAAAAAAACTCTAGAAAAAGAGTAGCATTTTTACTATTTTCTTACTTCCAATTGATCTGTTTGCAACTATGACAGTGGAAGTGGGCAAATGTGTGCAATAAAAGAAGTTAGGGTTGCCAGTGACGATCACGCATCAAGAGAATGTCTCAAGCAACTGAACCAGGTAACATATTTATTAATTTATTTATTCCTTAGTTCACGTTTTAATCGAATATTTTATTTTCAACAGGAGATAAATTTGCTCAGTCAGCTTTCTCATCCAAACATTGTTCGGTACTATGGAAGCGAAATGGTAAGAGTTGATCTCATAAAGCCGGACACAGTTATGTAAATATATATATATGAGTATATATATATATATATATGTATGTATATGGAGAGAGAGAGAGAGAGAGAGAGAGAGAGAGAGAGAGAGAGAGAGAGATTTCACGTCCAATCTATGTAGTTAATTGTGAATATTGGACCCTACTTTTGTTATAACTCTGGATTATCATGTTCTCAGGGTGAGGAAACACTTTCAGTTTATTTGGAATATGTCTCTGGTGGCTCAATCCACAAATTACTTCAAGAATATGGCCCATTTAAGGAACCTGTTATTCAATATTATACCAGTCAGCTTATATCTGGGCTTGCCTACTTACATGGAAGAAATACAGTACACAGGTACTGGGCGATAATTTAGAAGGTTCAGCTTTGTTAATTTCTTTATGATTATTAAATGATATGTTTTTCCTGGCAGGGACATCAAAGGGGCAAACATTTTAGTGGACCCAAACGGTGAAATCAAGTTGGCAGACTTTGGAATGGCCAAACATGTATATTTATCTTTACCCCCAAACATAAGTTTACTTGTAAAACATTAGGGAGAAAGTCAGACGCCCTTTTATTTCTAAGTCAATTAATCTGTTTTATAATGATCCAATGAAAGCCCAAACCACATTTGGACTCATACTTTGCAAGGACTAGTCAAATTGGAGCCCATTGGAATCATAATAAACCACAAGAATTTCTCCCTCACAAGCAGTGTCGGATATGTTTTATCACACACTCATAATCTAGGGTGTTACATCTCAAAAAATATATTAGTGAAAATTAATCCAAATATTTGAAACTAAAATAGTCATACTATTTAACTGGTCATACTATTTAAGTTCTATGTCTCCCCCCTCCTCTGTGTGTGTGTGTGTGTTTTCTATTGAACCAAGTAGAATGTAGGGAATATAATCTACGATCTGAAGCAAGCATGCAAATTGGTGGGCTACAAACATATTTTTACCGGTGAACTTTAAGAATAGAATGTATTGTGTTCTTTTTGTTATTGCCTTCCACTAGTGGGTAAAAATGATTTCTGATTTTTGGTGGTTCTGATTCAGATGAATACTTGTGCCTCAATGCTTTCTTTCAAGGGAAGTCCTTACTGGATGGCACCTGAGGTATTCTCTTTCTCTCTCTCTCTCTCTCCAAACCCCATCTCTTCTGGTAACAGATGCACATATTATCCAAATTTTTTCCCTTTTAATTTTTTGTGTTACTAAGTCGTGTTCTACTCACGTTCCTATCTTGTTTTCTAATCTCAGGTTGTCATGAATACAAGTGGCTGTGGTCTTGCTGTGGATATTTGGAGCTTGGGATGTACAATTCTTGAAATGGCTACATCCAAACCACCATGGAGCCAGTTCGAAGGGGTGCGGCAAAAGTTATTCAGAAATTACTTTTTTATAGAACTTATTTTGTTACGCCCTTCTTTGAAGTGTTCGTAGGACTGAGCCATTATGTTATGTTGGTTTAAACAGGTGGCTGCAATATTCAAAATCGGAAACAGCAAAGAAATCCCTGAAATTCCTGAATTCCTTTCAAATGATGCAAAGAGTTTTATCAAGCTGTGCTTGCAGCGAGACCCGTCGTTACGGCCAACAGCCTCACAGTTACTTGATCACCCCTTCATTCGAGACCAGGCAACAAGTAGAGTAGCAAATATGAATGTGACCAAGGAGGCCTTCCCTTATATGTTTGATGGAAGCTATACACCGGTAATGGCCTAAGATCCTTTAAATGATGCATGTTTGGAGTTGAATGATTCTCTTTGAATTTATACACCACTGTTGTTAAGAAATTTGTTTAGGAAACTTTCTTTTTTAACTTTGAAATGTGTTTTTATGGTATAAGAGCTGTATTATTGACTCACAAATTAAGCCTCGGTTTGGATTTACAATCCATCTCAACTCATCTCACTACTATTCATCAACTTTAACTCACAAATTTCACTATTATTCACAATCCATCTCACTACTATTCACAACTCATCTCAATTCATCTTCGAATCCAAACGAAATGATTTTTTCAGACTATGGTTTGCAGAGAGAGAGTAGTACATCATCTTCATAATGTTCAGGACTTCCACTGATGAGTGTTTGTGCTTATAAATGGTGTTTATGTCTGTTTAGGCTTTTTGGTAAATTGAACCGGAATGTGCATGCTATGATTGCACTTATATTGAAGACTTTTAACAGTAACTCTTGACGTGTTGGTCTATATGCATATCACCGAAAATCAACAACATTGTTTGTTCAATCTTAGTGCAATTTGTGTGCATGGATCAACATGTAAATTCTATTTGATATGAAACTGAATGCTTTTCGTGATCCTTACGTGATATTGCCATGAGACTTTTAGAGTTATCTTCTGCAATGGACATTTTAGCAAAATAATTTCTAGTTCCACTGTCTTTTCTAAAAGATCAAGAAGTCTTCTGTGGCCACTGACCTCGATGAATACAAGCCTATGCACCTTTAGTTATTTTCATTCATCAAAGTTGGGCTCGAGTTAATCTCTTATTTACTTCAACTTTCATGAGCAGACGGTGTCAGAGCTCCATTCCAATAGGGCAAATACCACTTCGAGTGATAGAAATTATGCGACAATGCCAGTGTTTTCCACTTCAGGAGCTATGAAAAGCCCGAGGTACTAACATCCTCCCGTTTTACCCTCATTCACGCTTCATAATTGAATGGCATTATGAAAATGACATTGCTTTTAAATTTGTGTGTGTGCAGGGATACTATAAAAGCGATTACATCTCTACCTGTGTCCCCCTGTTCAAGCCCCTTACGACAGTATGGACCTGCGCACAAGAGCTGTTTTCTTTCCCCTCCTCATCCATCTTATGCTATGATGGGACAAAGTGGCTATAACTTGAATGAGTACTCCTCGTACACAACGATTAGACCAAACAAAACATTTACTCTTGACCCCTGGCAGGAGATCTCCTTATATAATAGAGTCCGTACCCCTGGTGGATCACCAAGAACAAGACCTCTTTGAATATGTAAATATGAGCAAAAGCATAGAACTTCCCTAGTCTCCCCCGGAATGTTTTATGGATTAGAGCCACACTTTCTGTATTAGGAGGATCTAGTATTCATGCTCCTCTCTTTTTATTCTTTCTGACAGTTCGGCAGTTCAATTTTGCCACCTCTTTTTAGGAGTGAGAGGATGCTTTCAATGTATGGGAAGTTGAAGAAGAGAGCAGTAAGAGCACCAAAATTTCAGTGTATGGGGGGCAGATGATGATGGATGTATTGATGTTGTAACAAATTAACAATATCTTGAAGGTTGTAAATGGACGGTGGTCTCCTTTTTTGTAACATTAATTATATTGTATATATACTTTATTAAAAGAATAACAAATTAACTTAAATGAAATAGAAAGAAAATTATCCTAAATCCAACGGAAGAAATGAAAATAAAAGGAAAAGAAAAACCAACTACATAGAAGAACTTCAAGAAACTAACTATATAAAAAAATAAAAATCTATTTGTAAGCGATTGACGAGGGCCAACCAATCGGCCTACAGCTTGGCCAACTCCATGGTGGCCCTTGGCAAGGCCATCCATAAAGGGGCTCATCGTCAAGGGAGCAACACGGCGTGTTCATCTTCCTTTCGGTTGATATTTTATATTTTGTTAGTTTTTTAACATTATTTTTCTTTTGTATACTTTTTTTATTATAAACTGGTTGACATGATATTGTGCCGTTTGGATTTGAAACTCACATAAACTCATCTCATCTCATCATTACAATTTTTTTAAATTTTCATATAAAATATAATAAACAATTTAACTTTTTTAAATTCTAAAATAATAATAATATTAAAAATAATATTCTAATAATATTTTATTTAACTAATCTAAAATCATCTCAATTTATTTCCGAATCCAAATGAGACCTGAAGAATTTCTCTCTCCTAAACAATAGGGATGTTATACACTTCCAATATACTTCTATAAATAGAATCTCAAGGAAGATTCAAGTCATCCCTAGACATATTTGAAAAAGTCTAGTCTTTTTTTTTTAAAAAAAAAAAAAATTAAGGTCACATATTCAATAATGACCCATTCTCACTTTTATTAAAAAAAATCACTTATGGCTGAGGAATACCCAAAGAACAAGGACCCTGAGATCTTAAACCTCAGGAATAAAAAGTCCCAACATCCCAACAAACAATCTCTCGTAACCAAAATCAAAATCAACATCTAAGAAAAGGAATGCCAAGTTTATCCATATGAATAGTATCCCGAATAGGACCATGCATGAAAGTATCATCACCAAAATCTGAATTAACCCCTCGCGTCCCTTGTTTAGCCAGAAAGTCCGCTGCTATGTTTGCTTCTCTAAAGATGTGTTGAAATCGAATATTGAGCTCCCCAACAATAGTTGTAATTTCCTCTCAAAAATCTCAAAGAAACCAATACTTATACACTCCTGAAGCCAACCACCCAACTATGACCATTGAGTCTGACTCTACCAAAACATCTTTCAACCCCAGTTGCCTGCACAACCGAAGCCAATCAAGGAGAGCTCTACACTCTACAATAGTATTAGTAGCATGACCATAAGAATGAGCAAAACCCGCCACTACTCCACCATGAGAATTTCGAATAATACTCCCCCACCTGAAATACACGGATTCCCGCAAGAACCTCCATCAACGTTCAATTTAACACGTCCTCTCTCCAGTGGTCGCCATGCAATTAATTTAACTTTTCTTGTAACAACCGGAATAATTGGACAACCTAAATCTTCCAAAATCACATGGTCAAGGGAGCCTTGGCACCAAGAATTTTTTATCTTACTTGACATTTCACTAATTAAAATTTTAATAGATCGAATAATAGCAGATGAATTAAAATTCATACCTTCCATTCTAGCTACACATCGAGCTCTCCATAAAGCCCGGGTAATAGCAATAGGTAGAGCTCCCCGAAGCCAGCCAACTTGCGTAGATATGGAAGCTCGCTGCCACCAAAAACTCATCATACCTTCCTAGTTTTGAATCTGTGGAACTCTCATACCACATGTAGTCGCAAAAAATTACTATATTTTTTGAGCTCCTACTCCCTACATAAAATGTGATTCAGTGTCTCCAATTGTGATTGTTCACAACACTCACACTTTGAAAAAGACTAGTAAAAAATACAATTAAATCTTTATTGTTATCATTATAAAAAGTAAGATATTTTATAAGATCCCGTTTAGATAGTGAAAGTATTTTATCTCATCATTACAAATTTCTTAAATTCTCACACAAAATATAATAAACAATTCAACATTTTCAAATATCAAAATAATAATAATATTAAAAAATAGTATTCTAACAATATTTTATTTATTTTTAATTTTTATCTTAACTCATCTCATATCAACTCACTATCTAAATGACATCTACATACCATTTATAAGTAGCCCTTTAATGAAGGTACAAGTCATGTATGAGCCATATTCCAAAAATATTAGTTAAAAGTGTTATTAAAACTATATTAGAATAACTTTTTTTATAAAAGAAAAAGAAACTTCTCCCAAGCAAAGGGAGATCCTACGTACTATTTGTAGTCGTCAAATCAAAAAGAGATTTTCTTTGAAATCAAGGATATAATATGTAAAATCGGAGAAAATAAGAGACTTTTGTAAAAAATTGAAAACTCAAGGACTAAATTACAATTATCTTTTAAGAAGAATTATATTGTTAAGTTGGTATGTAGAGCAAGCCTAGTAAAATATTTATATGATATAATTTGATTTGAAAAATAAATTTTAAAATTTGAATCTTATAAATCAAATATTTTTATGTAAATGATAAGTATGACAAATAGATATGATTTCTAAAAAAGAATTGGAGTCAACTTCAAGCAAATCCTATTGGGACGAACAAACCCTTGAGTCTGTTCGATTATGGGAAAAATGATAAATTAAAAGAGAAATATTTTAGAAAGATTATAAAAAGTAAATTTATAAAATGACGTGATATATTAAATTGTAATATTATTTTTATCATAAAATAAATATAAATATTGTAAATTTATGAATTTGATTTTATATAATAAGTTAACTTTCTTTTTTTTTAGAAGATATGGTCTCGTTTGTATTCGTAACTCATCTCAACCTATCTCAACTCATCTTATCTCATTATTATAACTTTTTTAAATTCTCATATAAAATATAATAAACAATTCAATTTTTTTAAAATTTTAAAATAATTTTTTTAAATTTTTACATAAAATATAATAAATAATTTAACTTTTATTCTACTATCTACATACTATCTCAATCTATGTCAACTCATCTCTAAATTCAAATCACATCATAATTTTGTGTACGTGACTATGCAGGACTTCTCAAATTAGAATTATTGGTTCGGGGACTATGTATCGAACTCCTTTCCCTCGCTCGGATGATATCCAAACCATTTTCCCTCTCGCGAGTCTCCCTTCATCTGCAACCTTTTTAAAGAGCTTTCGAGTCTCCATCGCTAGAAGGGCGAGATGCCGATTGAAATGCCCAAAGGGCTGCCGTTCTCTGTCGACACATGGAGTTATTATTCCCACAGAAAGAGGCACCACTTCTTAACCCATGCCCACAAAGACCACTCCTCCGGGATCTCCACTCACTTCTCTTTTCCTATCTACTCCACCCTTATTACCAAGATCCTCGTCCTTCAGCACTATCCCCAGGTTTCGTTTATCTACCACTTTTTCTCGACATTTCTTTCAGACATGGCCACGTACTTTGTTGTTTGTTTAATTTTGTTTTTTTTTCCTCCCGCAGCTTGATGATTCGCTGTTCGTGCGTATAGAGGTGGGACAATCTGTGGTCGTTTATGATCCTGATGGGGCTTTCACCGTCACGGCATTCGATGCGAATCACTGTCCTGGTAATGATTTTTTTTTTCTAGTTTTGATCATGTGTTTCATTTTTTCGTTTAATTGGTTTGCTAATTGTTTTTGGAAACTTGAGGTTTGTGTCTTATTTTTGCATATTTTTTATCTTGTATGATTTGCTTTATGAGTTTGGTTGATTCAATTTTAGTTTTGAATTTCCATTAGGAGTCTTATTTGAATTTTTCTCCGGGATGGATTTTGTGTAAGTTCCGATTATTCGTTGATATGGTTTGGTAATGGTATCAATTTAAATTATTCACCACAGAGTTATGTTTGTAATTTGAACTAAATTACTCGATCTTTCTCTTGGTGAGAATTAGATTGAAGTTTGATAAGAAGTAGAGAACTTTAATAAAATAGGTAATTGGGATGAAGCTGGGTACTTTTTGTCCTTCTTGTCTGTAGAGAAGGGGGATGATTAGTTTGTTCTTTCTTTAATTTTTATAAAGACTTCAAATGATTCAGGGAAGCTCTATTGACAGATCATCCCTTGTCTGGCATGGATTGTGTATACTTCAGGAGCTGTAATGTTCTTGTTTGAAGGCAATTTTGGTAATATCCTGCATACGGGAGATTGCAGACTCACACCTGAATGTGTACAAAGTTTACCAGAGAAGTATGTTGGCAAGAAAGGAAAAGATCCAAATTGTCGACTTGATTTTGTGTTCCTAGACTGCACATTTGGTAGATGTCATCAAAAATTTCCCAGCAAGCATTCAGCAATCAGACAGGTACCCGTGGTCTTCATTCTGTTATGTTTTTTTTGGTAATCTTTGAGGTGGGCTTTAGTATGCTTCCGTTTGTCTGAATTGTGGCCCCGCTAAGTCCTGTGTACTTATATTTTGATTCTCTTGCTTTAACCCGAAATTTTTCAAAGTGTAAGCTTTTTTCAGCTGTAGATACATATGAGCATTGGGCATAATCAAAATCTATCGTCTATCTTGAAAAAAACTATTCCGGGGTAAAGCAAAAATTCCTGCCTGTAATATTGTCTATCTTGCTCCTATGTAGTTTCTCTGAGAATTTGTGTGAAAACTATTCCGTTGTTTGCATAATCTGTAGTCTTGTGAGTAATGGGCTTTTTGTCCTGTAGGTAACATTCATTTAGGAACCTGATTTTGAATCTCATCAATGATAAAGATTTTCTTGTATAGGCCTATTTTTAGCGAAGTTACTTTATTTCCTCTACACTTTTAACTGTGCAGAAAATCCCCAATTTCATATTGAACTCTGATTAGGTCAATAATAAATTCATGCTGTTCTTCATTCACAATGCATTCTTGTGATGCTTATCAGTCCCTAAAACACCAGTGCCCAGTAAGGTTTAATCAGAATTTGGAAATGCCAGGACACAACATTTATCTAGATTGGCAGTAGCGATCAGTAAGTGCATCTAATTATAAAAGAAAGATTGCTTTTTCAAGTTTCCCTCAATTTATAATCTTGGTTATTTTTAGCCTCACAAAATTGTGTGTTTTATTGTTGTTTCATTTCTTTTTTGGGTTCTTAAAATGTATTTAGGTGTATTCTTTTGTATACTCCCCGTGTACACAGGCGACGCCTATTTCATTTGTATTAATAAAGTTATTTTACCCATAAAAAAATGTTAGCCCCCATTTCATCTGACATTTGTAGTTGTCTCCACAAAACAGGTTATTAATTGTATATGGAAGCATCCAGATGCTCCTGTGGTGTATCTGGCATGTGATCTTCTTGGTCAGGAAGAAATACTGGCAGATGTGTCCCAAACGTTTGGATCCAAGATATATCTTGATAAAGCCAATAATCCAGAATGTTTCCAAAATCTTACACTTACACATCCTGGAATCATCTCTGAAGATCCCTCTTCCCGCTTCCAGGTATTTGATGGATTTCCTAAACTGCATGAAAGGGCAAACGCAAAACTTTTGGAGGCCCGAGCCAACTTTCAACCTGAGCCTCTCATAATCCGGCCATCAACACAGTGGTATGCATGTGAGGACGAGTACTCTGAGAAAGAAAACCAAAAAAAACTGAGATTGAATGGAGCGGTGAGGGACCAGGTTGGTGTTTGGCATGTTTGTTACTCAATTCACTCATCCAAGGAAGAATTAGAATGGGCCCTTCAACTTCTTGCACCAAAGTGGGTTGTTTCAACAACCCCCAGTTGCAGGGCGATGGAGCTGGAATATGTTACAAAACACTGTTTTGCCACTCAATTAGCTTCAAAAGACCCTATCTGGAAGCTTCTCGACATTGCCATGGAAGATTCTGTAGACGTAGATGTATCAATCAAAGCTGTTACTGGTTCTCCAGTGGCTGAAGGGAGCACACAAAATTATGTCGAACCTCAGTTTGAGCCAGTAAAAGTGTCTACTAGCTTGAAAGGACTCATAAAGTTGTCCCCTCAGAGCAACAGTGTGACATTATTTGGAAAGGCAAGACTTTGTCTCCAAGATTTTAGTTTTTCACATGAAGAGCCAAAAGTCGTAACTATTGACAATGGCACTCCACAAATAGCTGCCAACAAATTAGACGAATTCTCTTTCAAAGAGGATGCGGAAGTGAAAAGCCGGAAATCAGAAAACAAGACAGGTATAAATGGAACTGAAGCACAACGTCAGGGGTCAGTGGATAAAGAAACAGAAGATTGTAAGAGTGTTCCATGTTCAACAATTGGATCTTCAAAGAGCTTTAATGAAAGATTTAGAAAGTTGTACAGGTCAATGAATGTCCCTGTGCCTCAGCCTCTTCCCTCCCTAGTGGAACTTATGAAAGCCAACAAGCGAGCCAAGAGGAAGTTCGATTAATGAAACAAACCAATCGACTGTTCTTCACTTTGTCCGGACTGACAGATACAGAATATAAAATACAGAAAGGAAGCCTGAGATTGGTTTACTTTCTCAGTTTCTACCACCCTACAGGCTACAAGGAGGTGGTAAAGGGCAAGAATACATACGACACTAAAAGATTTGGTGCGTAGCCATACGATTAACCCCCATTGTTTTATTCGTGTTGGTAGGGTGAGTGTATTTTAATTTTTTATAGCATTGATTCATCCCCTCTATGAATTAGGATTCATATTGATTGTGGAAAAGGGGCGTCTGGTATTGTACTGTCACAAACGCATACGAAAGCATGTAAGATCTCAACAATAAAAATAATCGGAATAATATACTTTTTGACATTTATTTTTTAACTATGAAAAAGTGTACAATCTATGTTAAATTACGACAATCAAGATGGTTGCTGTCTACTAATTCACCTATTTGTCATTCATCATTACTATAAAAGAAAAAGAAAAAGAAAAAGAAAAGAATCATATGACCTTTTGGATGAACTTACTAAAAGCATCCCTTCATGTCTAGTTTAAGAAAGAAACTACTGAAGATGTCGAACGCTAGCTGGGGAACTGGTAACCAAAGACAATCTGAACTCTAGGACGGACTTTTCACAGCCACCAATAAACCTGAAAAAGCCACTACTTTCCTTTATTGATTGATGTTCTAACTGTGGGTGCCCATTAATAAACATCCACTACACAAACACGTTTCTGATACTTTAGTTGATGGCTAATGCTAACCAAAGTTGTGTGAACAGTCCCATTTAGAAGACCTCTCCAATTTCGTCGACTTTCCTTTTTTTTTTCTTTTTTTTTCATGGCACTGTGGTGGATGTTGGTCTATTTAGTTCTAATGCTGTTCTGACTTTTGTGGGTGGCGAACCATAAATCCATTGAAACCAACTCCAATAATTTTACATCGATCCTTCTCCCCTCGAAGTTGTAAGCTACGCAGGCAACTTGTCAACCACTTTTTTTCTTCCCTTTTTCCCCAGGAATTTTCCCATGACATCTTCTTTTCTCTTCTTTTTTCCTTTCCAACCTCCCAATCACTTTCGGATGCTTATCGTATAGTAAGTACTCCGCAAACAACATTTTTCACAATGCTTGAATGCTTCCAATCACATAAATTAAAAACCTCTCCTTTGGAAATGTCAACACGTACTCTTAATCTCCATCTCTCTTTTCTTTCAAGGGTTGAACTCCGTATCTCTTTAATCTTAAACAATTGAAACTACCACTTGACGATAAAGTATTGTTGTTGTCACCCTCTTTGTAAATTTTCTATTTGAGTTTTGACACCTCAAATAATTAAAATATAACCATCACATAATATTAAATGGTGTGTGGTGGAAAAAATATTACGTTAAATCATATTTGTCTAACAAGCTTAAGCTGATATCTAGAGATGCATTTAGTTTATATTATGATACTGTTAATAAAATGAAATTAGTTATCGATTGACTTGTAATTTAATTAATACCATTTCATTATAATGATAAAGAGAATGGTAAGGTCATAAAATATAAATTTTAATTTCACGGGTACATCTAATTTTTTTTTTTTAAAAAATGAGAAGCTAATATATTATTAATGAAATTAGTGACATTATCAATATTACCTTGCGTGAAGCTACATGTTATAGAAGGAAATGACATATGACTAAAGCAATTTTTAGATAGAGAAAAAGAGTGTTTTTTATTTGAATTATGTTTTCTCTAATCTTATTGTTAGGTCAATACATAATATTTTAAGTAATTTTTAACTTAAAGAGGTTAAAGTATGAAATTATATAAAATAGTTTCTCTATTATTGAAGATAATAAAATCCTGAAAGAAATGTATAATTGCTAAAACAGTTCCTCTTTGGAACAGATCGGGTATTGTTGTCCGTTTAACACCCACCAATCCAAACATGCCACGTTAGCGCATTAGAAGTTAAAGAAATGAGATCGATCACATGGGATTGTTACTGAGAAATCAAAGTGTGAAGCTTATGAATTTCATCTGCTGTTTTTCCCTTCACTCATCTTGTATTAGAAATTTTCCTTGCCTCCAGCCACTGCCAAACGCGGTCGAGCCGCTGCCAGATGCCTCCGATCCTTGCCTAGACGCCGTGCCCGCTGATTCCCTTCCCTTTTGAAATGGTAGATTTAGGAGTGTAAAAAAAAAATAGTAAACTGGTAAACAGGACCGGGATCAAGTTTGGTTTGATCTGGTTCTGATTTTATTTTTCTTAAAATCGGTTAAAATCGATCCGATTTTATTTTATTTTTTTTCTAAAATCCGATTGGATTGGACCGAACCGATTCATATATATTATAATTTTTATATATAATATATAATTATATATAAAATAGTTTTGTATTATATGATAAATTACTAATTAATATAATGTTAAATTTTAAAATCTTATATCATTATAGTCTATTGTATTAATAGTTATATTAATACTATATCACTATATATTATAATATATTATAACATATCACTATATTATATACTATAGTCTATAATACAATTATAATATATTACGATATATAATCACTATAGTATTATATACTATAATATACTATTATATAATGTAGTATATTAAAATCGAAAAATTAGACCGAACCGGACCGGAATCGGTAAAATTGAAAGTACCGGTTTAAGAAATAACCGGTGCGGAATCGATTTTTAAAAATATAAAATCAGTACATATTGATTCGGTTCCAAATTTTATAAAAAACGGAACTAAACTAGACCCGTTATACCTCTAGATTGATTTATTTTATCTCCCTCATTGATTTGTGTAAATTTAAACATCTGTTGAATCTACACCTACCTAGATGGCACATATTGCTCACCAAAAAATTCACGGGGTTGAGTAAAGATGGGGTAGTCGAGGTTCCCGGTGGTCGATGGGATAGAGGGTGAAGAGAGGGGGTCGAGTGCAGGAGAAGACTGATGCGTCGGGATTTCCTTTCGCGTGCGTGTCGCGTTACCACGGTTAGTCTCATGGGTGGCCTACGTGTCAAGACACCATTGGAGGGTGTTATTTGGCCGTAACATTTTCTCATTACTAAATTAGGACAAAAAAACATATTAAATTTCAAATATGATTTCTTGAACAGTTGAACTGAAACCGGTAGCATCAATGTTTAAACAAACAGAGCTTCTTTGGGCAGGTGGCACCGATAATCGGTAATTAACGGAGACGAATCACGAGCTACCACGTATACAGTCAATCAGTAAATCACGGTACACGCATAGCAGGGGATCACTCCCTCTCCCCTTCCCGCTCGACGAAATCGATCAGTCTCGCTCTCTCTGTGCTCTCGCACTCTCTGTGCTCTCTCGGTCTCCGTCACTCTCACTCTCCTTCCCTCTCCGAACTGAGCTTCATAATCTCTCTCTTTCGATCTGTCTTCTCCCTCACGAAAACCCTAAACCGAGCTTTAGAATCTCTGTCTCTCTCCTTCCCTCTCTCCCCTTCAATCTGTCTCACGGAAACCCTAAGAAGAAGTTCAGAATCTCTCTCTCTCTCATTCCCTCTCTCTACCTTCGTTCAAGAACCTGGAACTAAGACCCCGAAACTGTATTGCAACTTCACCGTCGGAAGACCTCACTCAGGTACCAATTTCCTCCAATTTTCTCAGATTCCTAATTTTTTGGCACATGTCTAATTTTTTGTAATCCCTAATTCTAATGGTCTGTGTTTTGTGTGAATTTGTTGTAGGGTTTTTGGCTTTGATTTATCACCATCTGCTCAACGACAAACCAGTCAACCAGTTTTCCATATGGTCTGTGTTTTGTTGTTTTTCTCTAGTTTTCTCTAGTTTCCAATTGTAATCTAGAATGAAATGAAAAATCTGTGTTATGCCTATACACTTTGTCACCATCTGCGCATGCTCCTTTGCCTTGTGCCAATGTATGATGCATGAATCTCGAGCATTACCCATACCCAAAAGCTGCCATTATTGGGCAAAGATAAATATTGGCCGAAATTAAAATCTCATTTGCTAAACATTTAGGTTGATAAATTTGACCATTTCGAACGTTAAAGTTTGTGATTTTAAAGGTAGTGCTTGAAAGAAATGGGAATAGATCACACATGAGTTTCTCAATGATAATCATGAGTCTAAGATAATGTAACTACATGATACGTTAGCTTGGACCCATTATTATTAAGTAATGTGAAAATTGAAGGAAAATAATATGCATGTGATTCGTGATTTTTTTAAAGGTAATGTAAGACTTATTTTTTCAAAATGCATCCCAAGAAACTATCAGATTATCCATGTTAGAGGTCCAATTATAAAAAAAATAAGTTGCAAAACTACTTCCAGTAACACTCTCGGCCACTAGTTGATTGATTACATTGTTTTAGGGATTGATTTAATATTGATTACATTGTTTTATACTCTCTAATTTTTTAGGGATTAATTTAATATTGATTACATTGTTTTATGTTGGGATGAAGGATTTTGGGTGGAGTTCGGATAGTGATGATGTTCAGATGGTAATGACTAGAAACTGTCCACAAGTTGTGAATGAAACTGTTGAGGATGAAACTGTGGATAATCAATGTGATGTGAATTTGGGAGATGGATTGAATATGGGAGATGGCGTGAATTTGGGAGATGGCGTGAATTTGGGAGATGGAGTGAATATGGGAGATGGAGATGGAGTCAATGTCATTTCCACTTCTAGTAGTGGACTTTTTGAACCGTTCATTGGGAAGGAATTTGATGAATTTGAGGATGTCCAAGCATTTTATAAGGCTTATGCAAGACGAAAAAATTTTGCAATTAGGACCAACTATACACAATTATCGAGAGGAGACAAAAAATTAATTGGTGTGCACTATGTTTGTACAAGGGAAGGATTTAGGCGTGAAAGTCTCAAACAAAAAGAAAGACAAATTTCCGAACCAGCTGAAACAAAAATTGGGTTTAAAGCTACCATGTGTATAAAAAAAGATGGTGAAAGGGGGTAGTTTGCAAGTTTTACCCTCAACACAATCATGAGCTACTCACTCCAAGAAGTACCAGTATGCTACGTGGACATAGAGGAGTCACACGCGTGCAAAAAAATCTCATTCAGACATTGAATGAGTCGGGTGTACCGACAAGGAAGATAATGTCGGTGTTAAGCAAAGAAGCAGGTGGTGATTTTAATATTGGTTGTATGGAAAGGACGTCGAAAATTATTTGGGAAATAAAAGAAAAAAATTGTTTGAAGAGGGAGATGCACAAAGGTTGTATGCATACTTTCTTGAACGACAGTGTAAAGAACCTGGGTTTGTGTACTCAATGCAGGTCGATGAGAATGGGTGTATGGGAAGCTGTTTTTGGGCAGATGCTAGATCTAGATCTGCATATCAATATTTCGGAGATGTCTTCACATTTGATGCGACATACCTCACAAATGTTTATAAGATGCCATTTGTGCCGTTCTCAGGAGTTAATCATCATCACCAAACCATAATGTTTGGTTGTGCGTTGTTAGTGAATGAGACAGCTGAATCCTATATATGGTTACTGAGAACATGGCAGGAAGCAATGCTTGGGCGTGCCCCTGCAACCATTATTACTGATGATGACAAAACAATGGCCAAAGCCATTTCAGAGGTACTCCCAAATACAACTCACCGGTTATGCTTGTGGCATATTTTACAAAAATTTTCAGAACATTTGGCACATGTCTATCACAAATTTCTAGACTTTCAAAAAGAGTTTCATCATTGTATCCATGATACTATAACAGCTGATGAGTTCGAGGAGGAATGGGTTTCAATACTAGTGAAGTATGATCTAGTAGGTAATGATTGGCTCCAAAATCTTTACAACCGAAGGGAGAAGTGGGTCCCGGCTTACTTGCGAACGACATTTTGTGTCGGGATGTCAACCACACAAAGGAGCGAGAGCATGAATAAATTCTTCAAGGATTATGTGCGATCAAGCATGATGGTGAGTGACTTTGTGCATCAGTACGAGAAAGCCTTAGATGCACGTTATTTTAAGGAAAAAGAGAAGGATGTGAGAACAAAGTCGAGTAGGCCGGTTTTGAAAACATGTTGGGAAATTGAAGAAGAGGCAGCCAAAGTGTATACAAGGAAGTCCTTCAATATCTTTCAAGACGGGCTATTCAATTGCCAACGATACAAATCAACAAAGGTTCAGCAAGAGGGTGAGAGTAAAATGTATGAGGTGGCACCTAAGGGCAAGGACAAACGTATCTATTATGTGACTTTCAACTGTAAAGAAGCGAAGACAATATGTATATGTCATATGTTTGAGTTTGTGGGTATTCTCTGTAGGCATATTCTATGTGTATTCATGAAGAAATCAAATTTAGATACTTTGTCACATCAATATGTTCTAGATCGATGGACCATCAATGCTAAGAGTCGAGCTATCCTTGAAATACCAAATCCCGAGGGGCATGTTTCAATACAAGAAGATCCGATAATGCGAAAAAGTCATTTGATGATGAAGTTTTATGATATTGCTGAACTTGGGTCACAATCAAGGTTTAAAATGGACCATCTTTCTCTTGCATTGGACAAGGTACACAAGGAGTTGCTTCTCATGGATAGTATTGAAGAACAAAATTTGGAAGGCGGAGATATGTCACGTAACGATCCCCCTGTGTTAAATTCACAAGTAATATCAAATTTTTCGCAAACTATACAAGATCCTCAACGGGTACCAACGAAAGGAAGACCAAAATCTTTGAGAGCAAAAAACCCAAGAGAGACTCAATCAGTGAAGAAAAGGCGTTGTAGCATTTGTAAGATTGAGGGTCATACCAAGAACAGCTGTCCTTTATTGGGGTATGGTACAAATATTCAAATTTTTGTTTGTATTTTAATCTAATAACTTCACTTCATTTTTATGCTTATTTTGTCTTTCATGTAGGGATGTTGGAAATATAAATGACAACATGTCACAAAGGGTGGATCTTGATGAAGAAGTATGAGGTTGGTGTTCTTTTGCTTGTTTGGCAGTTCTGTGTAAACCTCATGATGGTAGTCTTATTGTGGGAAGTTAATTTGTTTTTTATTTTTGTTAATGTTACAGGAAATGGCTGGTTCCGATAAATGCATTGTTTCCATGGGCTTAATGTTGGAGATGTTGAATTTGGAGATGTTGAATTTATGGGCTTAATGTATTTGGAGCCCGAGTAGCATGAATGAGTCGATCTCAAACCTGATCAATATTTATAAATTGATTGTATGCATGAATGAGTTTGATATGCAGTTTCTCTTACTGATTCGGTCGAAAACTTTTGTAATGGTTTTACTTCTAGATATATTTTGGAAAGATTTTACTGCGGTTATGGATTTGGATTTCTTTCTTTTCTTTTATATACTTTGGTTTTGTAGTGATTTGAGTTTGTAGCTTTCAGTAATCCATTTGTTTCTGTTTATGTGATGGCAACTTGCGTTGTAGTATGCTACTCCTTCTAAGATTCGTGATAATGAAAAATTAACAGCAGCAAAGACTATAGTCGGTCCATTGGAATATTTTATATATGGAGATTTTGATGTTTGGCGTACCTTATCAAAGTAATTGATGCGTGCCATGGGAAATGCTATATCGCAGGTGTCCTGTGTAATGCTAATCGCCAGCAGTGTTTTCTGTATCTATTTAACGTGAAATGCATGAAAAGGGGAATATCTTGAGTACTTATTTAAGTCATTTCATATAGATATTCGTGTTGAAGGTAACCAATAGCATTTCAATAGCATTTCATATATCAGCATGCAACCAGCTGCTTATAAATTTATTATCCTGATCAATATTTATCATTATGGTCTGTATATAGCTGAGCTACAGCATGCAACCAGCTGCATGATTTCAAACGCGCTCAGATCATTGACCAGAAAGCAAAACAATACATTAAATCCAATACATTAAACAGAAATCATCACATTGAAAAAATCCATTAAACTGCATAATCATAACTAGATTAAACTGCATAATCCATTACATATACATGACTATCGTTCAAACCATCACAAAAATTACAGCACAAAGCAAAACAATACAAAACCATGACAACAATAGAACTTGTAATATTTCCTTGTACTTCTTTTCCATAGCTTTGAATTTTGCTTCTTCAGCCATTACACGTGCTTGATTGATCCTGTTGTTCCTTCTTTGAGCTAACTCCAATGTAATTTTACAACAACTGTTTTGTTCCATTTCAAAATCAATCCATTGAAAAAACCCGCATTGTTTGTCCATCTTATACTTTGGACAATTGAAAAACCGTCTGCCAAAACTAGTATCTTTGGCAGAAATCCTTAGCTTTGATAGGATCCCATAGTGGCAAAGTGGTATATCCAACTCAGCTTCATCTTTTGATCTTGAACTCAAAGAACTTGAACTAGAACTAGCTGGGTTGTTATACTGCATTTTACACATCAGTTATGGTGGCAAATACCGAATAAAAACAACATTTAGATGAATAATTGTGGGGTTGGACCCCTGACCGTGGCAAAGTGGTTTGGAGGTGAGACACAACAAAACATCCATGAAATATGAGTTATTCTACAAGGAAGCCTTAACATAACTAATCTCACCTCCAAGAATTTTGTAAACAACCAATCTCACCTCACTAATTCTGCAAACAACCAATCTCACCTCCAAGAAATGTATAACTAATTGCTTAACATAAAACTTACACTAATTGCATAACTAATTCTACAAACAACCAATCTCACCTCCAAGAAATGCATAACTAATTGCTTAACATAAAACTTACACTAATTGCATAACTAATTCTGCAAACAACCAATCTCACCTCCAAGAAATGCATAACTAATTGCTTAAAATAAAACTTACACTAATTGATTCAAGATCATAACAGATGGAGCAGTTGATTTATAATAATATTACCATATCGACTTCTCCAATTCTGGTAAATATTCCAGAACTACTAACCCTAATAAAAATTAGTACACTGAAAATTACCTTCATTCCCAGGTTTGCTTGAGGGAGGGTTACGAGTTTTCTGGGAAATATATTGTAAAAAAAACCTACAAAAATAGTCAAACGAAAATTAGGGATACGAAAAAATAAAACCCTAATCTACTGTGACGAGAAGAAAAATTTCAATCCAAATCCAAAATCAATTGAAAATTAGGGATACAAAAAAATAAAACCCTAATCTACTGTGAGGAGAAGAAAAATTTCAATCCAAATCCAAATGGCACTACCTCAACGTCTTTCTTGCAGGTTTCGTGGCGGCACTACCACTTGGGTCATTCCTGGGTCACGAGAGGGAAGGAGAGTGACAGAGATGGAGTAAACTTCGAAATCACAGATTCGGAGAGAGTGAGGTTCCGTCAAGCGAGAGAGCACAGAGAGAGGGAGTGTTTTCGTCTATTATGAAGGTTTTCGGGATCGAGAGAGCGAGAGACGAGAGAGAGGGAGTATTTTCATCTTCGTTTTCATTTTCGTTCGAGAGAGCAGAGAAAGGTTTTCATTCGGGCTTTCGTTCGAGAGAGCAGAGAGAGGTTTTCATTTGGGTTAGGGAGTGTTTTCCCTATAACACGCGTGTCTTCGCGTCTTGATGTGCCGCATACGTGGCAACCGGCCATTGGTTTCCGATAAACGCATGTTATAGGAGACACCTGCGAGAAGGATTTCTGTTAAACAACAAAATGCACACGTTCGCTGACCAAAATGCTATAGTGCGCACCCAAGAAACAGCGCATCCTAGCATTCACTACTTGAAAGGGAGAGGAAGGAATTCAAACGCTTTAAAAAGAGTTTCACTTTGGAATCTAAGAAGCCGGGTCAGTTTTGTTTCACACTTCCTTCTCTCTGACTCCTTTGTTTGTGAGAAATCCAGCTTCTTAGCTCTTCTCTTTCCTCTGTGATCATCCCTCTGTAAAGATTTTCTGTATCTCTCAAATCCCAAAAAGGAAATTCCTTTTTTCGTTCCAAGCTCGATCTTCTCGCTTTTTGTCCGTTACCTTTGTGACCCATTATGGGTTTTGAGGTCTTGCCTTTGGGTTCAAGGTACTGTCTCTTTTCCATCTTTTCTCTATTGTATAATTTGTGCTTAATATGATTACTCGTAACTGAAAATGAAATTGATAATTACTGCTTTTGTTTCTTGCCAACTGATTATCAATAAAATTTTAATTTCACAAATTTGAGATGACCTATGTAGTTGTTTCGATCATTTTTTCTAATGATGTTTATTCTCTTGATCTTTGATTACAAAACGAAATGTCTGAAATCCTGCTGTACTCAATATTTTGCTTCAAAGAATCTATAGAACTTTTTTTTTTATAAGTAAACGGTAGTATAAATAATAATAGGCAAAGCCCAGGTACAAAAGGTGGTATACAAGAGATAAAACCTATCTAGTTTGCTAAGAAAGAAATAAGAAAATCATGTACATTTAGGCCATTAAAATCTACAGCAATAACCCAAAGAAATAAGGTGCGGAAAAATAAAATTCTAAGATCCTCTATAGTCCGCTCCTTATCTTCAAATGTCCGCTCGTTATGCTCCCGCCATATGCACCACATAATGCAAATATGAACCATCTTCCACATAGCTTTGATTTGTGGAGCACCACCCGGCATTACCCAGCTTGCCAATAACTCTACCACTGTTAAGATTGGTGGGATCATTTATTTGGAGAATGATAGCCCGTAGCTGGCATTAATATTGAGACTGACATTGTCAGATTGTACTTTTAACTGCATCAATATGGTTTGTGTTTGGTTAAGCATTCTCTCTTCTTGGCAAACTAGTGAGTTTTTAGTTGTTTTGAGGGAAACTTGTTTTCCTACAAGCTTGCTTTCATGTGATAAAGCATTAATTTTTTAGGCATCCTAATAAAGCTCTCTCTACCGGTTCCATCTCCAAAAGTAAGGCTTACCAAAATCTCTAAATCCTTGACCCACATTTCCTGACAGTTGCCTTTGTCTGCTACAAGAGATAACCCCTTTAAATAAGTAAGTTCCCTTCATTAAAAATGCAGAGGGGCAACCCTAGTACACAAGTTGCATACAAGAGATAACCCCTTTAATGATTGAAAGAACAAAAAACTTTGCCTTTGCAATTTCTAATGATTTTTTTTTTGATCGGTAATCAAGGTATTTTATTCCTAAGAATATGCAAAGTCCAAGTATACAGGGAGTATACATGAGAAATACCTAACTAGAGTTTACAACTGATAGTAAAAAGTCATGGACATTTAGTCCGTTACATACAATGGCCCCCACCCATGAGAACAATGTTTTAAAGAAAAAACTTTCAGCTCCTCCATTGTCTTCTCACGGTTTTTGAAGCTTCTATCATTTCGTTCCCGCCATATACACCAACACATGCAGATAGGGACCATTTTCTAGATTGCTGCGACTTGTGAATTACCATGGAGACCTCTCCAGCTAGCTAGAAAATCTACCAAACTAAAAAGCATGACCCATGATAAACCAAGTCCTGTGAAGAAGTAATCCCACATGTTCCTCGCCACCTCACAATGTAGAAACAGATGATCTACCGATTCCCCATCTTTCTTGCACATGCAACACCAATCCAACACCATTATCCGACGTTTCCTCAAGTTATTTGTGGTGAGAATTCTGCCCAATGCTGCTGTCCAGACAAAAAAAGCAGCTTTGGAAGGAGCTTTTGTCTGCCAAATGCTCTTCTAGGGAAATGTGTGCATGCTTGGGCTTGTTAAAACTTTGTGAAAAGATCTGACAATGAACTTGCCTTTCTTAGATGGACTCCAAATCATCATATCCATGGTGCCCTCAGTCATACGTACATAATACAGTGCCGCATAGAACTTTGTGATCATCTCCAACTCCCAGTCTTGGGCTGCCCTAATGAAATCAACATTCCATTCTAATGATATATATGATGGATAGGTCTGTGGAACATTTAAGTATTGATTCCTCAAAGTTCTTATTGTTAAAAGAACCTGTATTTTCTTGTGATGGTTATGGAAGCTATAGATAAGTAGATTATTCACTTTGCTACCAGCATGTTTGTTTGCAAGTGTTGGAAAATGGAAAGAAATAACTTGTAGAATAATTGAATTGTATTGGTCCTTCAACTCACCAACTATCTACATTTCATAGCTATGTTATGTTACTTTGCTGCTACTATATTTTGATCCTTGATTAAGTAAGATTTATAGTTTCCGGCTGGGACATGGAAAAATATTTATATCCATGTTTAATGTTCAAGTCCTCTCTCTTCAGCAGCTTTTTATGGTCGTGCTTCTAGAAGAAGTATTGCAGAGAAACTAAGTTAGCCGAAGGTTAAACGAGGCCTTAAGTTTTGTGAGTTAAATTGGGTTCTAGATCAGGTCTCCAGTGTCCAGTTAGTTAAGAAGAGAAGTACTTAACAGGTGTGCGGTTCTCAGGTAAGTGTGACTATATTGTACCTGATGTTGGATTTTAGCATTAATAGATTCATATCTTTGTAATCTTCTGATATTTTTTCATTTTGTCAGTTTGAATTTGCTTAAATTGAGCTCTGTTATAGCTTACAAAACTATAATTTTGTTGCACATTGTCATTATTCATTGGCATTATATGTGATTTGGTGTTGAATGCTGCTTAGTGGTGATGTCTTTAATATTATTACAAGTTGGAAGATTGAGCAAATTTGAAGGATGCAAATACTGAAGAGAGAATAATGATAGGAGTATAATCAAAGGATTTATTTTTTCCAATCCCAAATTTGGTATTTAACTTCTAAGAAGTTGATTTTTGTTGGATGTGATAATCTTATCATTGAAAGCTTCTTTTGTCCAGTTGATCACAGTAGCTTGTTTTGGGCGGAAACCAACTTGTCGTCCTATTTGATTTCTGGTATTGTAAGCTACCAGTTTTTTTGGAACTATATTAGAATTTTGTCATTCTATATTACAACCTTATGTTTGAAAGCACAATTAAAAAACGAAGAAGGAAATATAGCTATTTAAAATGGCTATTTAAAAAAAAATAAAAAGGAGATCTTTCTTGTATTGTAAGTTTAGGTTTGAATATTATAAGAAGTGAGTGCATAATGTTTGGTTTGGGGGTGGGTGTGAATATGTGACTGGTAGAACATGTGGGTTTGAACAAGTGTTCTTTGTAGATGAGAATCACGTTCATATGTAGGAGTATTTATGGGGTTTCTTGGAAGGAGAAAAGATCCTAATGGAATTGCTTTATCTCCGTAATCTAGAGGACCTAAAAAGAGGCAGAATTTTTCTAGAGTTGAAGGGCACAAGAAAATAAGCTACTTATATGGTGCCTTTTGCCATCATTACAGGTTTTATCCTATATCTCTTAATTTGATTCTTCGAGCAATGGAAATTGAAAATGTTTTCTGGGCTTTATTCTATGTTAGATTTGAGTTAGGAAGAAACAAGCATACAATATTTCCAAATTAATAATTTTTTTTGACAATTAATAAGAGTTTTATTACCATAAATAGGCATAGCCCAAGTACAGAGAGGAAGTATACAAGAGGAAATACCTACATACAGCGACTAAAAAGAAAGAAAAAACTAGAAAAACTCCAACACTTCATCACTATCCATTACAAAAGCCTTAGCCCATAGACATAGTGTTTTAAGGAAAAATTCCCTAATTTCTTCCATCAATCGTTCTTTGTCTTCAAAACATCTCCCATTCCTTTCTAGCCATAGACACCACATCAAACACGAAGGAATCATTTTCCAAATGGCTGCAATAGGTAGACACTGCCCACCATATTTCCAGCAAGCTAGTAAATTCAAATTAATAAATTTTACTTTCTCAATGGTTGAATTTACAGATTCCATAAATGTTGTCCTTGATCATGTTCTTTTTTTGCCTTTATTTGACCCAAAAGACTCTTTGGGGGCTATGCCGTTCATTGTTGATGTGCTTGGCTTTGATTTTGATTTTTTCCTTTTCCTTTTGCTTGTAGAACAACAAATAAAACTGAGCTTGAAATGTTGGCCATGAACTAATCTCATTCCACTTTTTGTGTAGGTCATTATCTGCAATGAATACTTTTGAAAACAAGGATAATGACTTGGAAACTGGTAAGTTAATCAAAGATGGAGAAAAGACAGCACGAAGTAATAGAGTGCTTAAGATACCTAATCAAGCCTTATTGTCTGGCTTCGCATATTGCATTTCGTCATGCAGCATGATACTCATCAACAAGTTTGTGCTTTCCAGCTATGATTTTAATGCCGGGATATCTTTGATGCTTTACCAGGTAGTTCAATGTGATCTGTTCCTTAGGAACTTGAGTTGCAATGTTTTCACTTTTTATGAAAATTATTTTGTTTGATTTACCTAGTGACCTTTCATAAAATGATCTGAAAACAGTTTCTAAAATCTAACGAGCTGATGACACTTAAATACTTCTATGGATGCAGAATCTTATTTCAGTGATTATTGTGTCTATATTGAGTTTTCTGGGCATAATATCAACAGAACCACTAACATGGAGATTGGTTAAGGTTTGGTTTCCTGTGAATGTTATTTTCGTCGGGATGCTCATTACCAGCATGTTTAGGTATGAAATTTTCTAGTTTGTGTGCTCACCTTCATGCTTCCTTTCGGTAAACTGAACGTTTTTTTAAACTTGTTCCTTAAATATTCTTTATCTTTTCTGCAGCTTGAAATACATTAATGTTGCAATGGTCACTGTCCTGAAGAATGTTACTAACGTGATAACTGCTCTTGGTGAAATGTATTTATTCAGTAAGCATCATGACAGCAGAGTGTGGGCTGCTCTGTTCCTAATGGTATGTTCTGTAGCTCAAAGTGTAATATGGGATTCTGTTTCTAGAATCGTTTATCATGTGGAACAAGATGATCAACTTCTTAGGTGTCATTTGGATTCGAAGATGAGTTGAGATGAGTTGAGATGGGTTGTGAATAGTAGTGAGATGAGTTGTGAATAGTAGTGAGATTTGTGAGTTAAAGTTACTGAATGGTAGTGAATAATAGTGAGATGAGTTGAGATGAATTGAGAATGACTGTGAATACAAACGAGGCCTTACTCTTTTCTGGTTTTAGTTGCTTGCATCTAAGAGTGTCTCGTCCTTTTGTTGAAAAAAAAAAAGTACGCCCACTCTTTGTTTTTTTCTTCCGTCTCCTTCAGGTTTCTAATACATGTCTTAAACAGTGAAGTCCATTTAGATATAGGGTTGGCTTGGTAGTATGCTCCCTCTAGGTCCAAGGCTCGAACCCTTGGGTGCAAACAATTTTTAGGGGCCACGTCCCATTGGTGAAAAGGCAATGATTCACCTGATTTGTGTGATGGGGACGCGCTACACAGAAGGGTTTAACTGGGTAAAAGACATGTTATGTTTGCATGGTCTCCTAGATTCTTCGTCATGAGAAAGTGAAGAATACAATAGTGTGGGGAAGAAGTAAGATTGGTGTGCCTGTTGTGTAGGATGTTCATCTGGTGTTTACGTGCTAGTAGCTGATGTTCTGCAGTAACTCCCTGGGCTAGGCATATGTTTAAAAAGATGTGTTACACAAGTACTGATATGTTTAAATGTGTCATTGGTTGCTTAGATGAACTCTAATATTATTGTGTTGATTGATGTAAATTGTCAGCAACTAATCTTGTTCTGTTTTAACTTCTCGGGAATTCAATGGCTTTACCGGATTTGTGCTTTCCTGAAGTTGTTTTTATCTGTTATATAGATTTGCTTTAAACATTTTCGTGAATTTACAAATGAATAAGTTTGAAATGGTTTTATGTCTGACTTCTGCAGATAATTTCAGCCATTTCCGGAGGGATTACTGATCTATCTTTTCACGCCGTTGGCTATGCATGGCAGATTATTAACTGCTTCTTAACTGCATCATATTCTGTGAGTACACAATTTGGACGCCTTTCTCAATGATATTTCTGTTTTTCTCAGTAACACAATGAAAGCCAGACATACATATTGGTCATTTGGCTAGCTATGCGGTGCAGTGTTGAAAAATTGGGTTGGTGGAACTATTCCCTAAATGGAGTAATTATCATGTCAACTACAATATTACTTATAAAAAAAACTACGATATCATTGTGCTCCCCTGCCCCCCATTTTTCTTCTCTTTTATTCATATATTATTTGGAGTCCATTCTCTTCCCAGACATCTTGTACATCTTTGCACAACTATCATGAGCTCTTTTTTTGTTAGAAAAGGGGCATGCTTCACCTAGATATAAAAAAACTCTGGTGTTCACGAGTACTAAATACCTGTAGTAATGTAAGCTTATCAGGATGTTGTGATAAGTGGAAAGTTGAAGAAACCAGTAACCTTGTGTATTTATTACTTATGCAGGGACCTTATAGAGGAATGAAAATATATGTAATCATTTTAATTGAGTATTAAGTCCTATGGCCTTGTAGAATTTTCTTACTAGACCTTAAACCACAAGTTTGAGGTGCCAATACTAGAGACTTGGTGTAGTGGTGGCTGATCCCATAGGTGCATGGGGTTCTTGTGTTGGCGTATGGATAATCGAGTGGTTCCTTATGTGCTGTTGCCTCTGTCCCATTTTGATTGTCCTCCTTCCCGCTTTTGGATGCTCCTTGTAATGTTCCATATGTTCCATATTAAATACAAAATATAAATAAAGGTTGGGCTATGCCTTTTTAATAAAATCTTCGATTACTTATAACAATACTCAATAATAGGAGCATTTTGGTCACATGCTTTTTCCGTCCAATGAAGGCAAATTCACCAAGTCATAAGTTGAGTAATGTTACCTTAAAAAGTAGGAATTTCTGTAGGTGTCCAACAAGTAGGGAAGGGAGTGTTAGTTTATTGTTCTAAGGGTGCATCTGCTGACCCGCTTGCACATAATTACTTTTTCTTTCTAGTTTTGGTGTAAAGATGTCTTTTATATGTTTTATTTTATTTGTGCAGCTGACTCTACGTAGGCTCATGGATACAGCAAAGCAAGTTACCAAATCTGGAAATCTAAACGAGTTTTCAATGGTCTTGCTTAATAACACCCTATCATTGCCATTAGGGATTCTTCTAATTTTTATTTTCAATGAGGTGGATTACCTCACCAGAACGTGAGTTTTCCCCCCCTTTTCTGAATTTTGTCTTCTATAATGGTATCTACCTAAGATATAATGTCATTGACACCCAATTATTTTGTTACTGACATATTGAATTAATCTTCTCCTAATGGTAATTAAAGATGTGGGATTTGCTTGAGTTAACATTACTATGTCTTTGGAGTTCAAACAAACTCCATCTAGTGTACCGATTCATTTTAAAGCTGAAGATGATATCTTCAGAGGTGGAAGCAGTTTTTACTTTAGGTTTTTCTTTGCATACTGTATTTTTGGTTGTGGAACAAAAATTTTCTTATGATGAACATCTTATTTGGTCCATGCAATCTGAAATTTGTGCTGATATTGTTGAAGTGAGAAAAACTGCATTACCATATAGCAAGGGTACTCAGATGAACTGCTACATTGTATGCCTATTCTTTTTTTAGCGTTAATTATTTTAGTAAAGATTGACTAGAAAACTTGAGTTATGCTATAAACTAGGCTCACATCCCATCCTCATCACACTATATTGATGTGGCATTGTTGATCAGCCTTTAGATCGGTCCTTATTTTTTAAAAGAGTAATGCTACATACTATACTCCCATCTCACTGCACAAAATTTGGCACTTTTATCTCCCTTGGATCATCCTTCATTTTTTAAAAGAAAAACATAAAAGGTTGGTGGGCGATGCCACCTCATCATAGCTGGATGAAAGTAGGACGAGAGTATGATACGTACAATTTTCCTTTTTATAATAATACATTCAAAGGTTGATAAACAATGTCATGTCAACACAATTGGTTAAAAGTAGGGTAAGAGTGTAGTATATAACATTTTCTTAAAAACTTGGATGGTGCCTTTTGGCTATATTGCAAGATTAACCAGAAATCTTGCACCATCTATTATTGCCTCCGTTGTAGTCCCCAACCATTATTTGCTAAATAGTAAAATATTCTGGCTATAGAGTGATACCTTCCTAGTAGTACTTGTCCACAATAAAGAAATCTTGTGTAAGATACTCAAAAGTATAATAGTTCTTTTTATCTGTCGTTCTTGTCCCATTTATTCATTTTTTTTCTTGCTTCTCCCTTCGCTCCTCCCCCCACCCACTTTCTTTCTCCAATACTTGCTCCTTTTGAGAGCGGTAGGTTTGGCTGCTTCTACTTATATATAAAAAAGGTTTGGCTGCTGCTTCTTTTCTCTCATACATTCGAACTGCTTTATGCATATGAGAAACCATTTTGTAATGAGTCCCTATAATTCATCCTTTTTTGCATCGACATTTTTTTCATATTCCTGCTTTCTACGAGAGATCAGATTGCAATATATCTCACACTGAAACATCCCAATGCGTGCGCTTTTATATCCGTCTCCTGAACATGAAAACCTGATGGATCAGCCTTGATTATAGTAATTTATCTCCTAGATAAGCATTGTATGTACTTTGCAAATAACTCGTACAATTCTTTACCTTTTACACGGGAATTTTGGACGTGCTCTTGGGCAGTGTGAGGGACTTGATTAAGCTCTAACTGTATGCAGAGAAAAGTTCTTATCTTTTTATTTTCCTTTTCTATCCTGTTGAATCTTTTGGATGTTGAATTGATTTGGCAGGCCACTATTGAGGTTGCCAACCTTCTGGTTTGTAATGACATTAAGTGGAGTTTTGGGACTAGCAATCAGCTTCACTTCGATGTGGTTTCTTCATCAAACTGGGGCTACAACGTACAGGTAAGACTAATAAATTCCGATGGGTAATATGTTATTTCTGGGTTGAAATTTGTTTTTGTTTTTTTGTTTATTTTAATTGAGGAAAAGAAAAACATTACCGAACCAGGTCATTTCTTTTCTTCTTTAAAAAATATTCGTTTTCATAGTTATTTTAGATAAGATGGCATTAATTATATAAAATGGTATATACAACATCTGTAATCACTGAACTGCTTCCTGCAGCCTTGTGGGGTCGTTGAATAAGATCCCTCTGTCCATTGCTGGCATCCTTATTTTCAAAGTTCCTACCAGCTTAGAAAACTCGGCAAGCATTTTCTTCGGTAAGTTGTGTCCATGTCATTTACTTGAGTATGTCCATATTCTTCCACAAGCCACATGACATGAAGCACGATTCAATCTTGCACTTGAGCATGACCAAAAAATACAATATTGCTCTCTGTAGGTCTCATAGCTGGAGTAATTTTTGCAAGGGCAAAAATGCGGGAAAGATCTCAAACCTGAAAAGTGGCAAAAGTTACATATCTTGAACATGATAACCTGGTTTTGCACTCTGGACTAAATTGCACAAGAGAGCTGCACTTATGTCATGAAGTCATCAGGGAGAGTTAAGTGGTGCAGTTTCCCATCAAAAGAGAGAAATAGGAGTGAACATGGAATGATCTTGGCCTATTTGCAAGTGCTGTTCTGCCCGTTTTATTTTATTTTTTCTTTTCCTTGTTACATGAGAGAACTGCATTCTCTTCTATATGGGAATGGGTTGGGTTGGGTATCTGGATTTGTTGTATCGAGGGAAGATGCT
Organism: Juglans regia; assembly: GCF_001411555.2. Lineage (NCBI taxonomy): Eukaryota > Viridiplantae > Streptophyta > Magnoliopsida > Fagales > Juglandaceae > Juglans > Juglans regia. The sequence continues at coordinate 11,835,007 of NC_049901.1, read as the reverse complement.
TACACTAATTCTTTCTCATATCTGTATATATACATTTACTGTTCTGATCTAAAATTTCGTAATCCTTACATACTAGTCCTACTTTTATCTAGTCTTCTTCTGCTTGTGTTCTCTCTAAAAAAAAAAAATGTATATATATATATATATAATTTTTTGCGGTTAAAATTATACAGCTACTAAAAAATTGATTAAAAAAAAAAATAGAATGTGCCATGTTCTGTTATATTTGTACCAAAACCGAACGGCGTCATTTTATTTGCCTTGTTACATGTCTATTTTGGATTCCGAAAGTGTTTTGTCTTAACTTTTCTCCTCTAATTATTACAATTTTTTCAAATTTCTACATAATATATAATAAATAATTTAATTTTTTCAAATCCTAAAATAATAATAATATTAAAAAATAATATTCTAATAATTTTTTTTTAAACTTTTATCTTTCATTTAAAATCATCTCATTTTATTTCAGAATCCAAACTAATCCTTAAAAATGAGAACTGTTACATCTACAAAGAAATTACACAAAAATAATCATACAAATTGATGTGACTTCATTTAATTCATTAGATCTATTTTATAATAAAAATAATTTTATAATCTGATAAATCACACATCAAGTCATGTTAATTTATGAAATTATTTTTATATAATCATTTTGTAGTTAGAGTATTTTCTTTTAAAAACCGTTCAGTGTTTTGGTGAATTTCCAAATCCCACGTAGCGACCGTGTGTGGAACGGGACTTGTGTGTATCGTGGAACGCACAAAATGATCATTTTGTGGCGCCCCCAACATCTCCGATCCTCCGTACCTTTGGAATTCTCGGTGGTCATGGAGACTAGCTCACAGACCCAAACCACCGATCTCGGTCCCGACCCCATCCCCAACAATCCAAACAACCGGAACCCTATACCTAACCGGAGCTCAACAATGTCGGGCTCTTCTCCTGTCTGGCCCACCATTGACGGTCCGCTGGGCCTGTTGGAGGAAGACTCGGTCAGCTATGTGAGGAGATTCTATAAGTTTGGATTCGCGATGCTGCCCTGGCTTTGGGCACTCAATTGCTTTTCCTTCTGGCCCGTTCTCCTCCACACTCGCTCCTTTCCCCGCATCCACCACTGTATCTCTCTTTCTCTTCTCAGTTGCTTTTTTTTTGGAATTATTTTTCATTACTGAGCATGAATTTAGGAAGGGATTAAAATAAAAATTTAGACTTTGGGGCTCATTCTTAGAAGGAGTTAGTTTTCAATTTTCAATTTTCAAGTTCTTGTTGACATCTATGGCTATGTGACGTTATGGTTGCTGGCACTGGATCAGGTTGGTGTCTTTGAAAAGTCTTTAGCTTGGTATTGATTATTTAGTCGGCATAGAGATTTTAAAGAAACTTACGGAATATCTATTGCACATTTCACAGGAACTATACTTTTGGTGAGCCAACCTTAGATGAAGGAAATGACTCGTATGGTTTGATCTATTTGGTGAAATGCGGTTTGCCCATCGGGGATTTGATGTGTTTGGTGCTTGTTGGGGACCGACCTATAGTTGAAGTGGATCAAACTTTTGGTTTCAGTAATGGCGTGAAGTTGAAATTCTATAATTTGTTAGTTCAGGAAAATACTTCCAAGGAGGGTGTAGAATTAAGATTTCACTCCTACAATTATTTATTTATTGGGGACCTCAAAGGTGCCAGCTGCATTGTAACACTGAGTCCCGAAAGGTGATGATAATCATTACGTATGTTCCTCTAAATCTGCGTCTCCCCACCCCCACAAAAAAAAAAAAAAAATGAAAACTAAATAGTAATCCCCTCTAGTGCATCAATATGATTTTGAAACTATATATCAACAGTAAGAGTCTTTGACAGTAATACCTTGTCTCAGCCATACCTATCTTCTTGTGTTTTGGACTAGTGATGAATTGCTTTTATCCATTAAGGTGGTTAAGTTATTGCACTTTGGCAAAAAAGAGATTTTCTATCATTATTTGATGAATAGAAAGATTCCATTTACTGTCAATGCTCATTCACATTCATTTAGTTGGGTTTAGATTAGATGTCATGTTGTTAAACCTTTCACCACAGCACAAGTGACCATCCTCTTACATAGAAATTGTAATTGAGCTCATTTTGGCAAAGATAGGACTGATCATTCTATGTGTAGGGTTTTGCATCAAACATTAAAGGAAATGGAATTCCCCACAACTCATTACTTAGCTCTGGCTTGTTTTATTCTACATTAGAGCATCTTGTCCTTTATCCTATTGCAAGCATAAGCTAATCCATAGGAAAGCCGAATTCAGAAAAGCCTTTTTTTTGCGAGCATGTGTTTTCACTCGAATTTTAAATGCTGTGCATGGTTAAATGTTGTGCCCATTATCTTCGTGGTTTAACTGTTTTAAGTATCCATTGCTTGAGGCGACTAGCCTTGGAGTATGTGTTTCTCAGATGGTTGATTCAGAGTGTTTTTCTGTCCCCCTTCTATTGGATCATTTCTTAAGCATGCGCATCTACTGAACTTCAATATAGTTTATGCATTCTTTTTTCCTGTGGGACACGTATGTCCATTACCCGCATCCATCTAACTGAAATATACCTTTCGGCTTTCACAACACATTCCAAGCAACTCAATTATACAAAAACTGCCAAGGTCCTTTAGACCAGATGACTTAAGGCCTGGTCTCCAAATGAGAGAATCAGGTTCGAACCCCCCACCCTCATGTATATAAAAAAAAAGTTATACAAAAAATGCTATTCTCTTTATGTTTCGTTCCTTTTTTTATTGGCACTTCTACGTTATATTTCCTTTTTGGTTGTATTAATAAACATTACATCTTGTAGATGTTGTCAGATCAAAAATTGGGTTTGCTGTATTCACAGCTATTCTTTCGTCATGGGCCCTTACTTTTGCAATTGGAGGGGAGCGTCTCTTCCGACCTGTTTGGGATCAACTTGTAATGTACATTCTCGCTGAGAGATTAGGCTTGACTGGTTGGAGCTAGTCCTATGCCCTCTTCTCGTGAATTTCATCGGTTACACACTTTGCATTAGCCTTTTTTTCACCTTTTTGTTGGGTATTACAATATACAGGTGTTCCTGATCTGCTCTATTTTGAACACATGATTCATGTAGATATGTTCTGATTGAGGCTTTCTAGAACCTTTTTGTTATGTAAGTTGATATTGAAGCCTTGCTTTACCGCAAGTAATGGCCTTATAACTGCACTATCGTATTTGTCGGCACCCAATTTTCAGTTTTCAATTTTTTTTTTTATATATATATAAATATATCACGTTATATTACTTTTAAAATAACATATTAATTATAAACTTCGGTCATATTTACTCGGCTATTGGATATATGTTGATTAAAGTATTTGAAATGCTTGATATTGAGCTCCCAAAGAAAGATAATACATAGAACTTGTAATACAAAGAGCCATAAAAATTCTCATAAAAGGTTTTTTGTTTTGCAGATTTATTCAATTAGAAACTTTTTATCATGCATAACCTTTAATTCTACAGCTGGGATTTTTAGTTGAAGCCAAGACCTGAGACAATCACACTTCAATGTCTCTACTCGATATCAAAATTTATTCTTCATTGCATCCAACAGCCAAACCAGAGACAATCGAGTCATACCCATCGGGGCAGGCAGGGCATGATCACCTTCCAACTCCACAGATTGCTTTCCCAGCGTCCCCAAATTTGCCTAGTTAATTGCCTTAACAAACGTTTTGTTGATCTTCCGCTAGCTGTCCAATCAATAAAGATTAAACAAATTGTCTGACTCTTCTCCTCCGGCCAAGGCCCGAAGATAAAACGTTGCCCTAAGCAAAACTTTCCCTCGCCTCCATCTGGACAACTCTTTAACACTAACATGCTCCTTTTGTGAATGGATGCAGCGTACCCAACTATTCATGAATATTCTCACTATATATTATATACTGGTCATCGTTTTGCACGCACACATTATCAATGCCATTAACAAAGCTAGCATAGAAATTGCTAGAAGTACTTGGAGATGGGATGAGTATCGTTTAATTCAATTATTTCTCCTACTTTTTGAACGTCATGCATGCAAACTCCTTGGAAAGATGCGTACAAAACGTATCACTCCAGTCTCCACATGAAAATGATGCTGGCCCTTTTTTTTTTTATTTACTTCTGTGTGTGTGTGTGTTTTTTTTAAGCTCTACGTCAATTGCGACTTCTTCAACAGCCTCTATATAAATCAAGGGGAGCTATCCAGTTCGGGCAATAAGTTTAGGAGATCTTTTTTTGAGAGAAGAATATGTTGAAGAAAATTGTGCGGATACAATAATTTGAAAAATAATGCGATTTAGAGGCATGTAAAACTATCTTTAAGGTGATAATTGCCCTCATTCGAAAGAGTTTTCTATCGGGTTGCAATCAATTCACCTCCAGGATATAAGTCACCAACTGCAGATAGCAATATTGAAATTTTTCTTTTAGAGTTTCTCTACAAAATTGTGTAAGTGACTGAAAATATAAAAGAATAGAATAAATAAATTCGTGAGTTTCATCTTCTATTTATAGAGAATGAAGTGATACCATGTGAAAAATCACAACTCTTAACTTGTGACTTTTCAACTGATAGTTATAGTTTAAAAGTCATGTTGTTTCTTTTAGAGACCAAGGGCCGGCATGCCATTGTTGGTTCAAAGGGGCTGCAAAAGAGACAATAGTGAGATAATAGTTTGTTTCAAGGCGCGTTATAATGTCGCTTTCTTTAAGACAATATTTGCCTCTACCAATAACGGTATGTACACGAGTTATAAGCGAATTTGCCTCTAAGATACATGAAGTCCAGAACAAGTCTGTTTATCTAACTGCGTTATGTACACACGAAATTAGATCCCGAATACCCTCAGATTTTTCTATTCAACCAAGAAATCAGAAATCTGTTCTCTCGAGAACAAACAGATTTTAACAAGTTCTAACAAGTTTTGAAGAAGTGAAAATTTTGGAAGAGAGAGAATTCGAAATTGAATTCTGGGATGCTCAAATGGCAGGCCAATGTGTCTATTTATAGATGACCAAATGTTGTGAACGAAAAGTTATGATTTTTCGTTTTGCTGAAAACTGTTCAGAATTGGTACATATATTGTGCCTGTTGCCATATGACACAACAATTGGACTTAGTCATGGTTGCCTTGTTACTTCTCCAACTAGTTGGCACCAGTTCGAACCATGGGGTGTGTGCTTTGAAAATTTTATTTTCTCATTTTCCCAAGCATTGCATTGCCCATGCCCCACAACCTTACTTGCCCATGCGTTGCACAACTTCATGGAGCAGCCTCACGCATGCATGCCTCGGTGCTGGCCGCATGCCTCTTGGAGAAGCCTCTTCATAAATCAACAAAACTACTTCATTTGGAAGAAGTGTGATTCAAAACCAGTCCCATGGATTAAATGGGAAGCTTATATCACTAAGCCAATTAAAGGCTTATGGTATGCAAACAAACACAAAACACTATAACCGTCATAAACTTTCCATAACTTCTCTCTTTTCAAAATAATTCACAACTTTCAAAATCAACCCAAAAATATTATTAATAGATATAATATATAATTAATTATTTTGAAAATATTTCCAACAGCCTGGTCAAGTGGTTGGACACCTCCCTTCCCAGAAGAAGGTCACTGGTTTGAAACACACCTATTCAACATTTCAGTTAAATTTATTTTGAAGAATTGGACCCATCTAAGTGGGTCTTCAAACGGGCCGACCCTAGCATTGCATCTCTTATTTAAATTATGTTTGGAAAGAAGGTGAAATGAGATGAGATGAAAATTTTGGGATGAGATAGATTCTAAACAAGCTCATTCCACGATTCAAATTCCAAGGGCAACGGTCATGAATATGTCTGTGTATACATTGATGTGTGATTGGTTTAAGTTTACAGATGCATTCAGAATATCTAGGACTCCCAGATTTACCAGAAGGCTCAGTAAAGGCTCCGTTATTACGGTTGGAGGAGTTGGGTTGAGACTTTGGTCCATGACCAGCAAGCATCTAGCTTACATAGGGGTTGATTAGGAACCCCAACTCCAACTCTAAGTCCTCCTCGATCAGGCATTCATCGAGGCGGCTGCCGCTGGGTCGAAAACTGGCGTTGCTCTTAGCAACGACAACATCACTACAACAATATGCGTTAAGGAGAATCATGATCATCACCAGCAACATTGCTACTAATGAAAGAGTAGCTGTTCTCCCTCTCTTAGGATTACACAACTCCATTTCAGTATTCCTTAGGATATGTTTGAGAAGTGAAATGAGATGATAATTTTGTGAATAGTAATAAGATAGTTTGTTAATAGTAATGAGATAGTTTGAGTTGAGTATTTTTTGAGATTTGGGAAAAGAAAGAGAAAAAATTGAATACAAAATATTATAAAATTAAAATATTGTTAGAATATAATTTTATAATATAATTTTTGTTTTGAAATTTGAAAAAATTGAATTATTTTTTATTTAAAAATTTGAGAAAATTATAATGATTAGTTTGAAAATATTTGTATTTGAATTATGTTTAAAAAAAAAAAAAGAGAATTTTGGTAGCTGAACTATGAAGCTTTCTCCACTCACTCACAGTACACACGGTGGACATGAAGAGTATATATAAAGTAATTGAATAGAGAAGAAAGTGGATGATGAGCAGATCAAGAATTACGAGATGCGTCGCTAAAGCATATTAGTAACTTGATTCTTTCCTCTGCGATGGCTAATCACACCCGACAATCTTAAAATCTTGTTTTTGGTTGAATAATAACAGAAGCTTCCTGTCAAAAAACAAAAAAACAAAAAAACAGAAGCTTAATAGTTTATGGCAGGGCCTTTTCGGAGGAGGAAGCCAATGCCAAATTGTCGGCAAAAAAAGTAGTTGTCACATTGTGCGCTCAGAATTCACTTAGAAATGATAACTACAGTGTAGTGTTTAAGCGTTAATATATATATATATATAATTCATATAAAAATTAATTTTTAATAATAAGTTCTATCTTTTTTTAAAAGAATTATATAATATTTATATATTTCATAACTATATCTAATATTATTATTTTTTAATTATTTAACGAAAAATTAAGAATGTAACTTTTCTTTAGGCATAAATAAAAGAAAACAATCTATTCATTATTTTAATTTTTATCATCTTTTTATCAGTTTATAATGTGATATTAGATGATAAATTTAGAAGTAAAATATAATAAATAATTTTTAATTATTTAATGACATATCATAAGATGATTAGAAGATGATAAAAATTGAGATGATAAGTAGAGTAAAAAAGCCGGACCCATTTGTCAGAAGTAAATTATTGGTGCTAGAGACCTTACCCACGTTCACTTTCTAATTAGCTAGAGACCTTATCCACGTTGTTTTATAATTTCTCTTCTAATTAAAGTGAGACCTTAACCACGTTTACTTCTGATAAATGGGTCCGGCTTGACCCCTTTATTTCTGCCAAAAGAAAAAGTTATATTCTTAATTCTTTAACCTATTATCACGTCAAATGATTAAAAAAAATATTTATGAATTTTATTTAGAAACAGTGTCCAAACCAATTTATTTACAAATTGGAACGAAACTTTCTTTTAAGGTACATTGCCAACAATTTGATTTGTAGACTTGGAATATCTAAAAAATTTTATAAATAATAATAAACAGTTTGATTTAAAATATTTTATTGAGTTTTTTTTTTTAAAAAGAGAAAAAATTGAATTAAAATATTATAAAATTAAAAATTTATTTAAATATAATTTTGTTTTAAAATTTAAAAAAGTTATATTGATTTTTACATACGTTTTGTTTGGAAAATCATAAAAATTAGGTAATGATTAGATAAAAAAAATAAAAGATTTAAAATTAAAAAATATTAAATATTTGAAAAAAAATTTATGAGAAGTTTTTTTTTTTTTTTTCCTCCTTCTTCTTCTCATTATCCAAACGGAACTAATTTTCCGTGACTTGGTCTTGGTCTTATTTGTTAGGAATGATCATACTGAAAAGAAAATAGTAATGAAGGGAGGGAAGGAGAGTGAGTACTTATAATGTACCTGAGAGATTAGGCTTGAGTCGCTTGACTAGTTGGAGCTAGTCCTATGCCCTCTTCTCGTGAATTTCATGGGTCACACGTATACTTTGCGCGCATTAGCCTTTTTTTTTCTCATTTTTGTTGGGTATTACAATATACAGGTGTTCCTCTACCCTATTTTGAACACATGATTCATGTAGATATGTTCTGATTGAGGCTTTTTCTAGAACTTTTTTGTTATGTAAGTTGGTATTGAAGCCTTGCTTTACCGCAAGTAATATCCTTAATTATAACTGCACTATCGTATTTGTCGGCACCCAATTTTCAGTTTTCAAATAACTTCAGTAGATCTTTTTTCGAGTATATTAATTTGTAAGATATATTTGTAGTTATAGGCATATACCAACTTCAAAGTCGTCGTGGAAATAACAGGAACTTCTCCGAACGATCGAAAGTAATACATCAATTCAAACACATAAACGTAACCCTATCATATAAAAATTTAAAAAAAAATCAAATAAAAAAAAAAGTAGAAAATAGGTAGTAATAGGATAGTAACCCTATTATTATTCTACAAATAAATCTACGCACCGCGGTGTTTATAGCCGTTACCAACCACCCTGAAATTTTAATCGTGGAATAAGTGTGTTTCCTTTCAGTTCTAGTACGCTTCGTTCTCCTAGCTATATCATATGTGTATTACTGCCTTGAATGATTGTGAAACCCTGTTACGTTTAGAATAATGATAGGGTTACCACTCTATTACTACCCATTTATTAATATTTTTTTATTTGATTTTTTTTTTAATTTTACTTAATGATTAAGATAGTGAGTATTAGTAAAGTTCTATATTTTTTTAATTTTTTCTTAATGATTAAGGATGTTAAAAAAATACTTAAAAAAATTATAAGAAAATAAAAAATCTTAAAATACACTTGGATAGTAAATGAGTAGTAATATGGTAGTAAGTAGGGCTATGCATCCGGATCTGGATTCTGGATCCAGATTTGGCTTCTTAAAAGCGGGTGGATATCGCTCGGGTAAACCTGGGCAAAACCCGAGCGGATACCTGGATTTAGACTTGGATATCTGGTTGAAGATATCCAGGTTTTATACCCAATTTTTTTTTTTTTTTTTTAACAAATCTTTTCAACACTTTCAAAACCTTTTTTTTAAAACACTTTTTTGTATACTTTTGAAAAGGCTTTTTTAAAGGCATGATATTCGGATTTTATACCCAGTTTTTTTTTTTTTTACAAATAAATCTTGTTAACACTTTTAAAACTATTTAAAAAATAAATAAAAACAAAAAAACTTTTCAACACTTTTTAAAAGGCTTTTTTTAGGCCTTTATGTTTATTATTTTTTATAGGCATTTTTTATATAATGAATATTTTTATATGCATTTTTTATACTTTTTTTTATTTCCTTTTCAAATTTTTATAAAATAAAATAAATAATAATAGACATCAACATACATAATACACTACATACTTTACATTGTTGCTTACATCATAATGCAAAACATCAACTTTACAAGGAACAAATAGTGAAAAATTTAAAAGTAGTAACAAAGAACTGTGGAAGAACCTTTGAGGTCAAGCCCCCTATCGTCTCCATTGTGAGCTGTGGGAAATAAAGAACTGAAAATTAGGAAGATTAGTAAAAAAAAATTATAACCCAACTGATATGCATATATATAGAGAGAAAATGAAATACTTATGGAGTGTGTCGATAAGGAATGAAAGGTTAGAGAAATGGCTTCAGTGAAGTCCTTGTTGCCATGTGCTACTGTTCATTCTACTCCATTGTTCTTCTCTTTCTTTTTTTTTTTTAATATTTTCTACTCCATTGTTAAGTTAGCATATACAATGGAGTGAACTTCAACACAAAATAATCATGTTAGCAGGCAACGAAAAACCAATACTTAGCAGGTCAAGAAGTTCACTAAAAATACTAAAATTTTTCATGGTTTGGACATAAGAGAAACGAAAGAAACCTGAATGAGACTAGAGACCAAGTGAGGCCTATTAAATTGGAGTATGTGTTAGGATTTCTGATGGGATTTCTCCATACCCAAATCTAAACCAAAAGGAAGGGAAAAAAGTTTATTGAACACAGTCACAACATTCATAGAGATATCTAGCAAGCAAAAATCGAAAACAAACTAGAGATTAGAGAAGAGAGCAAAACCAAACCAAAACCAGATCCAAACCAAAAAGGAAGGAAAAAAGTTTAATGAGCACAGTGGAGAAATTGGAGAATTTCAGATTCTTGACATACAACATTAAGAGAAATGAATAGCAAGAAAGAAAAAAATCAAAAATAGACTAGAGGTTAGAAAAAAAAAAACAAATCAAACCCAATTCCAAATAAAAAAGGAAGGAAAAAATATTTAATCAACACAGTTACAACATCCAAAGAGATAACTAGCAAGAAAAAAAAATCGAAAATAGAATAAAGATTAGAAAAAAAAATAAAAATAAATCTCAAACCTAGATCCAAACCAAAAAGAAGGGAAAAAAAAGTTCAATAAACGCAATGGAGAAATAGAGAACTTCATATTCTTGACATACAACATTCAGAGAAATGAATAGTAAGAAAAAAAAAATTCTGACAAATAGACCAGAGATTAGAAAAAGAAAAAGAAATCAAACCCAGATCCAAACAAAAAAGAAGGGAAAAACATTTAATCAACACAATCACAACATCCAAAGAGATGACTAGCAAGAAAAAAAATCGAAAATAGAATAGAGATTAGAAAAAAAAAAAAAAAAATCCCAACCCAGATCCAAACCAAAAGGAAGGGAAAAAAAAGTTCAATAAACACAGTAGAGAAATATAGAACTTCAGATTCTTGACATACAACATCTAATAACAAGCCTCAACTAACCTAAAGCCCCACCTCTAAAGACGAATCAACGACTAATCAATGCCCAGATCAGCAAATACAAGAAATTTTGCATATATTAATGGAGATTTTTAGAGTTCGTCGACGAACCAGGACACCATGCCATGATGGGTGATGGGTCTGTGTTGATGACTCTAAGGAGAGGGAGAGACGATCGAGACTGAGGAGAGAAAGAGAATGGCTTAGGGTGGGCGATACAAAATAGAAGAAACGAAAATAAAACAAAAGAACTAGATGTGAAATAGGAGTCCCATACCTTTGACGGTAACCGGCGACGACGTTCTCTGCTTTTGATTTAGGGTTTTGGCCAAAGAGAGCAAGGGACTGAGGGAGAGAGCGAGGCAATCACCTCATTTGGAATGAAAAGATTTTTCAACCTAATGCGATTTTTTTTAAAAGGAAAAATATTTGCATCAGCCTACTATTTATCACACACTCAACACACTTAGTGTATTGAGTTAAAAAAAAAATAAAAATTTGAATGCATGGTGTGTGGAGAGTGTAGGCTGATATATAGAATTGCTCTTTTTAAAATAGTGAGGTTCGGTAACCTCATGGCCTAATCGGATCCGGGTGGTTAACAGCCCGGGACCTACTGGATATCCAGTTTTCAAACCGGATCGAAAAAAAACCCGGTCCGGATGCATAACCTTAGTGGTAAGCCTATCACTACCCGTTTGTAGATTTAGATATGCATTCAAAATATGAAGGGTTGTCCTTGGGTTTCCCACAAGGCTTAACGGTTGGTTTATCAGGATTGCTGGGGTCAAGCCTAGAAGTTGGACCACCAGTAAGGATCCAGCTTACATAAGGGTTGATCAGGAACCTAGCTCCAACTCTAAGTCCTTCTCGATCAGGCATTCATTGAGGCGGTCGTCACTGCATCGGAAACTAGTGTTGTTATTAGCAAAGATAGTAGCGCCACAAAAAATTGTCCGCAAAAAAGTAGTTGTCATTGTCTGTTCAAAATTCACTTAGCAAGGATATTTTTATGGAAAACTCTAAAGTCAGGCGATTTGGTGTACCGATTGTGCACCAAATGCTGACGTGGTTGTACCATTTAATGAAACATAGAGCTCGATCCTTGCAATTTTATGCGAGTGGTCTGTAGTGGAAGTGACTGAGAAAAAAGAAGGCAATTGAGAGCATGGCAGCGTCATCTCAACTACTCCACCACCTCTTTCGACCACCTCAATCGCAGCCACCACCTCCTCCCTCCTTTTTTGCTCTTTTTCTCAGATTCAAACTCTTATTCCGCTCTACAGCCTCCACCATAACCATTACAATCACACTATCCAAATCCTCCCTCCCCCAAATCCCACTCTACAGTACAACTCATTTCACTAATTTTCTTCCAACTCCTCTATTCTCTCAATCTTTTGCCACTCTCACTCCCTCCCCTCTTCATACTCTTGGTGCATCTTCAGCCTTACAAGAAGGAGAAACAACAGAAGAAGATGATGATGATGAAGAGGATTTTGACAACAAGATTGAAGAATATGACGGTGAGGTTGAGAGTGGAAGTAAAGACCCGGAATTGGGAGAGACTGGTGGAGAGACTTCCCAAGTGATGATTGTGAGTTCTTCGTCTTCGTGAAGAAGAAGAAGGAGCTAGCCTTGTATGCACATAGCTTGGGGAAGAAGCTCAAGTGTCAATTGGTGGGCAAGTCTAGTGTTACTACTAGCGTTGCTAGGTCGTTCATTGAGAACCTTGAAGCCAATGAACTTCTAAAGTTACCCATTAATTAAAAAACAATATTTTCTTTCTCTCGTGGATTGGATGGTAGTTTGGTTATCTGCGTGAAGATAACTTTGAGTTTTCTATTCCTCATGATGATGGAAATGAAAATGAAAGAAAATTTCGTTTGTTTCAATCTTTCCATCTGAAATTTTTTGAAATATCTGACCTGCCCGTTAGCTGCCCAGAAAAATGAATGAAATTGAAGAATGTTTTGAATCTAATGGTTTCTATGTGGTTTTCGTCTTTATAAAATAATGTCTAGATAATCTTTTTTGTTTTTTGAAAGGAATGTCTAGATAATCTTGATTGGGGTTTGGGATTTTGTTTTCTCTTATTTTCTCGGCAAAAGTGCAGGCCATCACTCACATTTGCATTTGGACAGTGATATAACATCTTATAAAAACAATAAAATAACAATTAATACGCAGGTTGGCGCACCAACTCACTTGTACTTAGAAGAGCTATATTTTATACATGTGCAGCGCACAAACTTTACGTAATTTAAAAAAAAAAATAAATATAAATTTATATAAAAAAGATTAATTTTTTTAATAATAAATTTTAATTTTTTTTTAAAAAAATTACTCTACAACTATATTTAACCTTACTATATTTTAATCGTTTGACGTGATAATAGAATAAAGAATTAAGAATAGAACTTTTCTTTAAGCATAAATAAAGGGGTCCAACCAAAAGCTAGTAACCAAGCCGGACCCATTTGTCAGAAGTAAACGTGGGTAAGGTCTCACTTTAATTAGAAATTGAACGTGGGTAAGGTTTCTAACTCCAATAATTTACTTCTGACCAATGGGTCCGGCTTGACCTCTTTATTTATGCCAAAAGAAAAAAGTTATATTCTTAATTCTTTAACCCAAAAAAAAAAGAAAAAAATTAAATAAAATATTATAAAATAAAATATTATAAAACAAATTATTTAAATAAAAAATTATTTTAAAATTTGAAAAAGTTATATTGATTTTTATATACATTTTGTTTTGAAGTCCATAAAATTTTTATTAATTAGATAAAATAATTAAAGATTTAAAATTAAAAAGTGTTAGATGTTTGAATAGAAAATTGTGAAAAGTTTTAAATTTTTTTTTATCTCAATCTCATTATCCAAACCCAACTAATTCTCCATGACTTGGTCTTGTTTGGTAGGAATGATCATACTGAAAAGAAATAGTAATGAAGAGAGGAAAGCAGAGTGAGTACTGGCACAAAGCCTATATAATAATGGCAGGAGGAGTCGACGACCTTAAAACAATATTCCGGAGTCTAAAGCCAAGATTTTTGGTCAGGAGAATGAAATCGGCCTATATATATATATATATATATATATATATATATATATATATATGCAAAGGAGGTAGGTAGGTTGATCATCAGATGGGATGCATGTAATTGAAGCTAGCATTAATTTCTCCAAGACTGCAGTGTGAGATCGAGGATGCATGGCAAGTTGAAGTTTGGTCCAGGTTACATACAGTATACATGATGAGAAGCAGGCTGCAGGAGCATAAATTAATCCTAATTTTAAAGTAGCGGCACTAATTAACTACGTACACTCCACACAGCTTTAGTAGTTTAGGGATGGAAATGCCAAAGATAATGGTCACGATTAGTGTTGAAAAACTGACAAATTGTTTAGCTGTCTGCGAAGGGAAAAGGTATAATTAGATAATGCAGGTAGTGTACGTAGGAGTATTGAATAAAAAAGAGATTTTATTTTTTGTTTGTGTTTGTGTGTTTTCATTCACTTGTGACTTCTTCAACAGGCTGATCTAATTAAATAAATACAGGGTGGCCGTCTTGAGCTTAAGGAATATAGACGTACGTACGAGCTGATTTGTTCCAACCATATCATGCCTTTACAATCGATCGTTCTGGAAATTGCAGGTATATATTCTCCAACAAACATATATAGATATATATATATATAAATCCAAACATATCAACATATCAACATAACAGGCCAGATTAGTTTCACAATCATTAATTGAAGGCACTACTATGGCATAACTTGAAAAGAAACCAACAAAAAGAAAATGGCTAAAAAAAGAAATAAGCATAGGATATTATAGAAGAACGAAGTTGAATGCCGCCATTCAAATTTCAACCTTCAGCAACGCTTGTAAGAATTTGTAGAACGCACACATTCACTTGGTTTTGGTTTATATTTAGCAATGCATTTAGAATATGCAGGGTTGTCGTGGAGTAAATTCCCACAAGTCTTAACGGATGGTTCATCAGGATTCTCGGTCTGAACTGGAGCACTAGTACCAAGGATCCGGCTTACGTAGGGGTTGATCAGGAACCCCAGCTCCAATTCCAAGTCCTCCTCGATCAGGCATTCATGGAGGCGGCCGTCACTGCATCGGAAACTGGTGTTACTCTTAGCCAGGACAGCAGCATTACAACAATATGTGTTAAGGAGCATCGTGATCATCATCATCAGCAGCAGCATTGCTGGGAATGCAAGAGCAGCTGTTCTCCCTCCCTTAGGATTACACACCTCCATTCCAGTATTCCTTAATCTTTACTCACTCCTGCAGGTAGCTGATCTCCCTCCCTAGCCTTCTCCACTCATTCACAGAACACGCTGTGTGTACATGGAGAGGCCAGGTAGAGTACTCGTATATATAGTGTTGAATAAAGAAGAAAGTGGATGATGAGCAGATATCAGGAATCACGAGATGCGTCACAAAAGCATATTATATATTAGTAAATTATATTCTTTCCTTTACGATGGCTAATCACATCCCACGCTCTTAAAATCTTGTTTTCGGAGGAAGAGGCAACAGCAAATTGTCGGCCAAAAAGGTTATTGTCATTTGTGCGTTCAGAATTCAGATTAGTTACTTTAAGTGAAAGCTGATAATTAAGGTCTCTCGCTTCAATAATTTAGTTCTGACAAATGGGTCCGGCTTGGGTAGAGTGCCAATATGTAAATATCGGTCATTTTTTAATCTTATTAGAAAATAAAAATAAAAATAAAGAGTACGATACATTTATAAAGCCTTTTTTTCCCTCTTGGCTATTTAAAAAGTAATTCCTAAACTGTTAGGGTTTATTTGGAAAAACTTTCCGTCTCAAATTTTTCATTTAATTTCCTTTTCTTTTTGTACATTACAAAATATTAATATTTTTAAATTAATTATTATATATATTTTTAAACTGATTATTACAATTTTTTAAAATTTTTAAATAAAAATAATTTAATTTTTTCAAATTATCAAACAAAAATTATATTAAAAAATTATATCATAATAATATTTTAATTTTATAATATTTTCTATTCAATTTTTTTTTATTTTTTTTTAAATTTCATAAAATATTATCAAATTATCTAATCATTATTCATAAATTATTTTGTTATTATTTATAAAATTTTCAGTACATTTTATTTCTAAACTTATCCTACCGAAAAAAGAGATTACTTTTAAATTTATGGTACTATTAATGTTTTATTTATATATTTAATTTTGTCTTTTTATTTGTACTAGTCTGACTAGTCTGGTCATGTTCATACTTTTTCTAACACTGAAATCTATCAGAAGATATTATGGCACCTAAGACTATGTATAGATAGTGAATTTAATATTTTATCTTTACTTTTAAAGTTATATTTGGATAATTAGATAATTTCAAATCTGTGCATAATGATAAATATATGGTGAAAAAAAAATTAAAAAAAAATTATTTTAAAATTTGAAAAAATTATATTGATTTTTATATACATTTTGTCTTGAAGTCCATAAAATTTTTATTAATTAGATAAAATAATTAAAAATTAAAAATTAAAAAGTGTTAGATGTTTGAATAGAAAATTATGAAAAGTTTTAAATTTTTTTTTTAATCTCAATCTCATTATCCAGACACAACTAACTCTCCATGACTTAGTCTTGTTTGATAGGAATGATCATACTGAAAAGAAATAGTAATGAAGAGAGGGAAGCAGAGTGAGTACTGGCACAAAGCCTAGATAATAATGGCAGGAGGAGTCGACAACCTTAAAACAATACTCCGGAGTCTAAAGCCAAGATTTTTGGTCAGGAGAATGAAATCGGCCTATATATATATATATATATATATATATATATGCAAAGGAGGTAGGTAGGTTGATCATCAGATGGGATGCATGTAATTGAAGCTAGCATTAATTTCTCCAAGACTGCAGTGTGAGATCGAGGATGCATGGCAAGTTGAAGTTTGGTCCAGGTTACATACAGTATACATGATGAGAAGCAGGCTGCAGGAGCATAAATTAATCCTAATTTTAAAGTAGCGGCACTAATTAACTACGTACACTCCACACAGCTTTAGTAGTTTAGGGATGGAAATGCCAAAGATAATGGTCATGAATGATTAGTGTTGAAAAACTGACAAATTATTTAGCAGTCTGCGAAGGGAAAAGGTATAATTAGATAATGCAGGTAGTGTACGTAGGAGTTATTGAATAAAAAAGAGATTTTGTTTTTTGTTTGTGTTTGTGTGTTTTCATTCACTTGTGACTTCTTCAACAGGCTGATCTAATTAAGTAAATACAGGGTGCCGTCATGATCTTAAGGAATATAGACGTACGTACGAGTTGATTTGTTCCAACCATATCATGCCTTTACAGTCGATCGTTCACGTGGAAATTGCAGATATTCTCCAACAAAAATACACACATATATAAATCCAAACATATCAACATAACAGGCCAGATTAATTTCGCAATCATTAATTGAAGGCACTACTATGGCATAACTTGAAAAGAAACCAACAAAAAGAAAATGGCTAAAAAAAGAAATAAGCATAGGATCATATTAATTATAGAAGAACGAAGTTGCATGCCACCATTCAAATTTCAACGGCATCAGCATGAACGCTGGAAAACACCTCTACGCACACATGCACCTGGTTTTCCTTTATATTTCTCAATGCATGAAGCATATTGAGGGTTGTCACTATTGGGTTGCCCACAAGTCTTAGTATCAAAGGCTGGTTTTTCCGGATTGGAGGGGTTGGGAGGTGGGGTTGGATCAGAATCAGCAAGGATCCGACTTACATAGGGGTTCATCAGGAACCCCAGCTCCAACTCCAAGTATTCCTCGATCAGGCATTCATCGAGGCGGCTGTCGCTGCATCGAAAACTGGTGTTGCTCTTAGCAAGGATAGAAGCACCACAACAATATGCGTTAAGGAGCATCATGATCGTCATCAGCATCGCTAGGATTGATGCCGGAGCAACTATTCTCCCTCCCTTAGAACTACACACCTCCATTTCAATTTTCCTTAATCTTTACTCACTCCTGCATGTAGCTGATCAATCTCCCTCCCTAGCCTTCTCCACTCATTCACAGAACACGCTCTGTGTACATGGAGAGGCCAGGTAGGGTACTCATATATATAGTGTTGAATAAAGAAGAAAGTGGATGATGAACAGATCAGGAATTACGAGATGCGTCACAAAAGCATATTATATATTAGTAATTTTATTCTTTCCTTTACAATGGCTAATCCCATCCCACGCTCTTAAAGTCTTGTTTTCGGAGGAAGAGCCAACAGCAAATTGTCGGCCAAAAAGATTATTTGTCATTTGTGCGTTCAGAATTCAGATTAGTTACAAAGTGAAAGCTGATAATTAAGGTTTCTCGCTTCAATAATTTAGTGTTGAATAAAGAAGAAAGTGGATGATGAGCAGATCAGGAATTATGAGATGCGTCAGAAAAGCATATTATATATTAGTATCCTAGAGGGTTTCTTTCTCTAAGTTTCTTTGTAAACCTAGAGGGTTTCATCCTTCGGGACTGCTGTCTGTGAAGGCCAGAGAATGGAAGGGGAAATCTCAAAACTGTGTGAAGATCTGAAGCTGACAGAAGAGGAACAGAAGGAAGTGGCGATAAGTGCGGAAGATGTGAGACTCTCAGAAACAAAAAGTAAACACTGTTTTGTGATATTGGTAGTGGCTGAAAAGGAGGCTAACAGAGTTGCGCTCAGGAGCACATTATCCCGAATGTGGCAGGTTGAGAGGAAGGTTCTCTTCAAAGAAATAGGCAGGAATAAGTTCCTGGTGGAGTGTAAACAGATAGAAGACAAGAGGAGAATAATGAAGGGCCGTCCTTGGTCTTTTGACAAGAACTTAGTTTGCATGCAAGATTGTGAAGAATCAAAGTCTTGGATGGAGATGAAGTTTCAGAAAGAGCCATTCTGGATTCAATGCCATGACTTGCCTTTCGCAAGTATGAACTCTAATACTGGAGCTAACTTATGCAAAGGGGTGGGAGAGATTATTATGGTTGACACTGATAGCAGTGGGCTTTGTTGGGGTAGCTTTTTAAGGGTTAAAGTCCTCTTAAACATCACTAAACCTTTGGTGAGAGGGAAGTTTATCAGTTTGGAGGAAACCAAGTACTGGATTCCGTTCAAATACGAGAGGCTACCAAATTTTTGTTACCATTGTGGAGTGATTAAACATGATATGGGCATTTGCAAGAGCATGGAAAGAGGAAAGTCGAGCAAGGAGAGCTTTGGACAACAATATGGTCCATGGCTAAGGGCAAAGCTAAGATCAACCTCGACGGGCAGTAACCAAGAAAGGAAAGTACAGGGCAATGGCAGGAGTTTGGGGAGTGACAACAGGAAGGAAGATGACGGAAACCAGCTAGGGAAAGAGTCACAAGGAAGGGAGGTTCTCGAGGCAGAATATGTGGACGAGGCTCAGGGTGTAATAAATGCAGAAGGAAGTCCGGGATTGTGTCCCAGCAAAAGAGATCCCATTGGCTTGAAAGGGCAGCCTGACCCTGCGAACGAGGAAGGACAGGAAGTGGTTTCCAAGTTGGTAGGGGTAGATACATTCCTAGGAGGAAAAGAGCTTGTATTGGGATCAGAAGAGCAGAACCTTTCTTTTTTAAGAGAGGTCCCCTTTACTTATTTAGTGAAGCACGTGGGGTATAACACAGATGGTGGACCCATCGTGCCACCTACCAAATCAGCCTCCCTAGAAGACAAAGCACGGACTGAATTGAGAGGCTCTTCTGTTACATCCCGTTGGAAGAGAAGGGCACGTGAAGGAATAGATACGGGGAGTAAGAACATCACGTGTGATATGGATATTGACAAAGCAAAGACTGGACAAAAGAGGAAAAAACCAAATGATCAATCTGGAGAGGTGGGCAAGAAACTCAAACACGAAGCCGATGGAGAAGCAAAAGAGGGGTATAGCAAGGCAGTGGCTACTAAGCAACACTGCCAATCTCCATGAAGTTCTTATGCTGGAACTGCCGAGGGCTTGGGAACCCTCGGACAGTTAATGAACTTCACTTTCTGGTGAAGGAAAGAGGCTCGTCAATAGTATTTTTGTCTGAAACCAAGAGTAACAGGTTCAAAACAGAAAAGATAAGGAACAAGCTGGGTTTTACTAATAGCTTCATAGTGGATAGCATTGGAAGGAGTGGTGGACTGGCATTATTTTGGAAAGAAGAGGTGGGGGCTCAACTACAATCATATTCAAATAATCACATCTTTGTAAAGATTACATCTCTGGTTGTTTTCAGGTTTTTATGGAAACCCAGCCACAGAAAAGAGGAAAGAGAGCTGGAGACTTTTGAAAATGATGAAACCTGAGGACCATAAGGCATGGATCTGTATGGGGGATTTTAATGAAATATTAAGTAATGAGGAGAAAGTGGGGGCAGCCAACAGATCTTTTTCCCAGATGGAAGCTTTTAGAATGGCACTTGATGAATCCGAGTTAAGTGATCTGGGGTATATTGGCTCAAAGTACACTTGGTGCAATAATAGAGAAGGAAGAGGATTCATTAAAGAAAGGTTAGATAGAGTGCTAGTTAATGGTCATTGGCCTATGCAATTTTGGAACAATGAAGTTCATGTTTTACCTGTGATGAATTCAGACCACACCCCACTACTAGTTCTCTGCGAAAATGAAGAAGGAGAATCTAGTAAAAGGGCTAGATTATTCAGGTATGAGGCGTGTTGGTCATCGAGACAGGGCTGTAAGGAGCTAATTAAAAATGTCTGGCAGTCTAGTATTAGAGGGGACAGCTCAGTGGACAGCCTCAAGAATGTTTTGAACAAAAGTAGAAGGAGCTTAGTGGAATGGGATAAACACTCGGGGGGTAACAAAAGGAACCAACTAAGGGGAAAAAGGCTAAGAATTCAGGAAATGATGAGAATCAACAAAGGTGACTTCAATGAGACCATTAAGGAAGTACAAGACGAAGTGAATATGCTGCTAGAAGAGGAAGAGATAAAATGGAGGCAAAGATCAAAACAAAACTGGCTGAAGGGTGGTGATAAAAACACAAGCTTCTTTCACAAATGTGCTTCCGAGAGAAGAAAAGCTCAGAAGATATCCAGGATCACCAATGAGGAGGGGGTCTGTGCAATCGATCCAGAAGGGATTTGTGAGACGTTCCAAAAGTTTTATAAAGACTTATTCAAGACTTCAAACCTGAGAGATATTCCTGAAATTCTGAGAGAACTAAACCCAGTGGTGACCCCCGAGATGAACTTCCAACTCACAAAAACATGCATATGGGAAGAGGTAAAACAAGCATTATTCGAGATGAACCCATTGAGCTCCTCAGGTCCTGACGGATTCTCAGCAGGTTTTTACCAAGACCATTGGGAAACAGTAGGTGAGGGGGTTGTCTCGGCTATAAAAGAAGTCCTTGGAGCCAGCAGGAGGATGCAAGATCTAAACGAGACATACAGTGTGCTGATTCCCAAGAAAAGAAACCCAACAAAGGTGGTGGAATACCGACCCATTAGCCTCTGTAATGTAGTGTATAAAGTAGCCTCAAAAGTCTTGGCAAACAGATTAAAGGCCTTCCTACCAACATTGATTTCACCTTCGCAGAGTGCATTTGTTCCCGGTCGATTAATCTCCGACAACATAATAGTAGCCTATGAAGTTATGCACTCTATGAAGCATAGAATGAAAAACAGAAAAGAGAGCTATATGGCAATGAAGCTGGACATGAGTAAGGCGTACGATCGGATAGAATGGCCTTTCTTGGAAGCTGTCCTTCTTAAGATGGGTTTTGAAAAGAAGTGAGTTGATTTAATTATGCAATGTGTGTCCTCAGTCAAGTATTCCTTATTGATCAATGGCACACCTCAGAACTTCTTCTCACCAACGAGAGGCTTGAGACAAGGGGATCCTCTATCCCCTTATCTCTTTATCCTATGCACTGAAGCACTCGGGATTAATTTGGATGCAGTTGAGAGAAAGGGCTTTATTTCGGGTTTCCCTTTTGCAAGAGGCTCCTTGTTGGTAAATCACCTTTTTTTTGCAGACGATAGTCTGTTATTCTGCAAAGCTAACGCCCTGGAGTGGAGTAGAATGCATGGGATTCTCAACTCTTATGAGGTAGCATCTGGCCAGAGGTTAAATTTGGAGAAATCTGCCATTTATTTTAGCAAAAATGCCCCTGCACTAGCTAAGCAGGTGATCCTGTCGACAACCAAAATGAAGGAGGCAAGCCAATTTGAGAAGTATCTCGGCTTACCTTCTTATGTGGGGAAGAACAAACTCTCCTCTTTTAGACCAATCCTGGACTCCATCAGATCCAAAATGAATAATTGGAAGGTGAAGTTTATCTCTAATGCAGGAAAAGAAGTACTTACAAAGTCAATAGTGCAAGCCATTCCATCGTACTGCATGAGTATATTCAAACTCCCCAAGGCTATCATCAAGGCAATTAATTCTCTAATGCAGAAATTTTGGTGGGGTAGCAGAGGAGAAAAAACAATGGTTGCCATGGAAACTGTTAGGGAAGAGCAAAACAGAAGGGGGTCTCGGTTACAGGGAGTTTAATCTATTCAATCGAGCTCTTTTAGGAAAACAAGGTTGGAGACTGATTCAACAGAAGGATTCTCTAGTGGCTCAAGTCTTAAAAGCCAAGTATTTTCACAGAACCGATTTTTTGCATGCAAGAATTGGTAGCTGTCCCTCTTATGTCTGGAGAAGTATGATGGAGGCCAGACCAGTCCTTGAAGAGGGTTTGATATGGCGAATTGGGAATGGAAAGGAAGTCAACATGTGGAGGGACAAGTGGATCCAGCAACCAACCTCTTACAAAGTTCAGACTCCTCCGGCTGAAGGTATGGAACACTGGATAGTAAACAAACTGATAGATGACCAGAAGAAAAATTGGAAGTTGGACCTCATGAAGAACATACTCAGTGAAGAAGATATCAACAATATATCTAAGATTCCTATCAGCTGGAGGGGTATCGCGGACAAACAAGTATGGAGGTGCACCAAAGATGGGATATACACTGTGAGGAGTGCATACCATCTCCTCGGGGATATGGAGAAACAAGTAAAAGGACAAGCTTCTCAATGTGTAAATCGCAGAGAGAGCTAGACCCATATGTGGAAGTTAAAGGTCCCTAATGCAGTAAAAATGTTTTTGTAGCGAGCCTGTCACAATTCGCTGCCGATAAATCTTAATCTCAGCAAAAGGAAGATCACGGAATCAAATATTTGTCCAGTGTGCAAAAGGGAACCCGAAAGTGTAATTCATGCATTATGGTCATGTGTTGCGGCACAGGATATATGGGGAAACTGCTCAAGGAAGCTTCAGAAAATGAAAGTCAGATTCTACTCTTTCAATGACTTATTGAGCCACCTAGAATCAGAAGCAAGCGTGGAAGATTTCGAAGTTTTCGCAACCACAGTGTACCTAGTCTGGAAGAGAAGGAACGAATTGGTGTTTGAGAAGAAATTCGAGAACCCCTCCAAGCTCATCTATAACAGCTATCATAAATTAAGGGATTATAAAGATGCAAACGCAAGCTGTCCCTCCAGACACAGTGAAAGGACTCGAGCAGTAGAATGGACTCCTTTGCTAGTGAATGGCTTCAAGGCAAACTGGGATGAGGCTGTTGACAGATCAAGGTGCAAAATAGGCATAGGGGTGGTGGTGAGGAACTGGGAAGGGAAGGTAATTGCTACCATGAGATCTCAAAGGACTTTGTTTCCGGAAGCAAAGCTGGCCGAGGCTTTGGCGGCTCTAAAGGCAGTAACCTTATGTAAACAACTACAGCTTCAAAACCTCATATCGGAAGGTGACTCACTCAGTGTGGTTCAAGACATTAACGCAGAGAGGAGAGTTTGGAGCATAGTTGGTCTGATGATTCAAGATATTAAAGTAGAAATCAGAGAATTGAAATCCTGGTCATTTCATCATGTATCTAGATCATCAAATTGTATAGCCCATAGTTTAGCAAAGGATGCTGTAAAACTCTCTGAGGAGAGCATCACTCTGGAGGAAGCCCCTCTATGTATCCATCATTTGCTGTAGTAATGAAAAACAAGTTCGGTTTAAAAAAAAAATATTAGTAATTTTATTCTTTCCTTTACTAAGGCTAATCACATCCCACGCTCTTAAAGTCTTGTTTTTGGTTGAATAATAACAGAAGGATAGCTGTTTATGGATGCCTTTTCGGAGGAAGAGCCAACAGCAAATTGTCGGCCAAAAAGGTTATTGTCATTTGTGTGTTCAGAATTCAGATTAGTTGTTGCAAAGTGAAAGCAGATATTAAAGGTCTCTCGCTCCAATAATTTATTGTTCTAACAAATGGGTCCGGCTTGGGTACCACCGCTTCTGGTTGGACCCCTTTATTTATGCCGAAAGAAAAAGTTATATCCTCAGTTATTTAACCTATTATCACCTCAAATGAAAAATTTATGATCTTTATTTAGGAATAGCGTCCAATAAAATTTTGAATTCCCTTTAAATAATCATTTTAATTGAGATTGAAATATTTTAATATCGATGTACCATTTCAAAATAATCATCTTATAAAAGTTTAGAATGCTCAAGTCTATTGTAAGTTTTTTTAAAAAAAATTAAGTGAATCCATTTAAAAAAGTGAAATGATTATAAATATTTAACATATAATTATATATATATTTTCTGCCGTCGTACCATTCAAGAAGAGAAAAGCTATTCTGCCGTCTCAATGGTACCATTCAAGTGTATTATTTAGAAATTTTTTATTTATTTATTTTTTATTGAATGATTCATGAAGTAATTTTAAATATATTGATATATTTTTTTTATTTTTTAAAAATATTTAAAAATATTAAAAAAAAAAAAAACTCAAATATAAGGGAGTAGCCCGACTGATTCAAGAAAGCATTTTATAGATGCGTAAGAGTGCCAATATGTAAAGTTTGGTCATTTTTTAATCTTATTTGAAAATAAAAATAAAGAGTAGGATACATTTATAAAGCCTTTTCTCCCTCTTGGCTATTTAAAAAGTATTTCAAAATAATAATTTTTTTCATTTTACTTTTTACTTTTTCCAATCCAGATCATGATTGGTATACGGAAGTAATAGCTAGACTGTTAGGGTTTATTTGAAAAAACTTTCCGCCTCAAATTTTCCATTTAATTTCCTTTTCTTTTTGTACATTACTAAATATAAATACTTTTAAATTTATTATTATACTTTCTTAAATTAATCATTATAAATTTTCAAAATTTTCAAATAAAAAATATTTCAATTTTTTCAAATTGTCAAATAAAAATAATATTAAAAATTATAATCTAATAATATTTTAATTTTATAATATTTTTATTTAATTTTTTTACTTTTTTAAAATTTTATTTATAAAATTTTATAAATAAAATTTTAATTTGATGTTATTTCTAAACTTTTTCTATCGAAAAAAGAGATTACTTTTAAATTATTTTATTTATATATTTTGTTTTGTGATTTTATTTATATTAGTCCGGTCCTGTTTATGCTTTTTCTGACACTGAAATCTATGAGAAGATATTACGGGGTAAAATAGGAAATGAAGATGGAGAAACGTACGGAAACCACAAACTTTGGAATGAGAGTCGATGACTGCATTTAACTACTTTAATATCATTTTATTTAATTATTATAATTTTTTTTAAAATTTTTATATAAATAATAAAATTTAATAAAAAATTAATTTTTTTAAAATTTAAAATAATAATAATATTCAAAAATAATTTTTAACAATATTTTATTCAACTTTAAACTTTTATTTTAACTTATCTCAACTCAACTCAACTCAACTCAACTCAGTATTTAAACGACACCTAAGAGTATGTATAGACAGTGGATTCAGTATTTTATCTTTATTTTAAAGCTACATTTGGGTAATTAGATCATTTCAGATGAAATGTGAATAATAATAAAAATATAATAAAAAAATAATAATAAAAAATACGTAAAAAATAATAATAAAATATTAAATAATAATAGAGTGATATCATATCATTACACTATCTAAACACAACCTAAGACTCCAGAGCTCTGTAAGCAGAAAGCAAAAACAATTTTGAGACTGGCCGGAATCTGATCAAAGTATCAAAATCCGTCTGGAATAGAACAAAACAAGTCGAAATGGCTGGTAATTAACCTGGAAAGGAATTCCCACCTAAGCCGTGCCGATTACTGTTCTGGCACAGTAAATTTCAGACGGAACAAACTAAAATAAAAACAGAACCAATCTCTTTACAAATTGGGACCATACTTTCTTTAAGCTACAGTGCGTATTAGAATATCTGAACCTATGGCACATATTGACAAATAGAAGGTGAGCATCACTCATGCCACGTAGCTACGGAAGAAGTAGAGGATTGCACATGCAATACATAACAGCAGTCTACCACATCTTCTAGAAAGAAACAGTAGGAAAATCAATTATCATTCTCTACGGTTGTTGTAACAAACCAAATATTCTTTTATTCTCCTTTATCGTGTATAAATATACACATCATGTACAGAAACAAATCAATGAAAAATATTTCGGAAATTCATTCTCTCTAATATGGTATTAAGAGCCATTCGACTACCATCACCTTGATCAATGGCCAACTCTTCTTCACCTCCTTCTCCTCCCTCCACCCTCTCCTATCCTCCCTCTCCCATATCCCATATCGTTACCACCAAATTAACCACATACAATTATCTTCTATGGAAAGTTCAAATCTCAGCCTATCTACGAGGTCAATGGCTCTTTAACTATGTTGATGGTTCTCTTCCCCCCCTCCGAAACCATCTCTGCATTTGAAGATGCTTTACCCAAACAGAATCCATTATTCATTACATGGCGACGCACAGACCAATTGGTCTTAAGCACCCTCTTCTCTTCCTTATCCGAATCTATTTTAGGCCATGTACTCTCCTTTGCTACAGCCCGAGATCTCTGGGTCTCTATAAAATCCATGTTTTCTTCTCACTCCCATGCTAAGGAATTCCAAATACGCTTTCAGCTCACGAATATATCCAGAGGAGAACAATCTATTTCAGACTATTTTGCAAAAAGTGCGTCTTCTTGCCAACTCCCTTGCAACCATAGGGAACCCTCTCCCTGATAAAGAGCTTGTTACTTACTTACTCAATGGCTTAGGTTCAGCTTATGAGTCATTTATGACGTCAGTCACCACTAGAGCTGTCCCTCTCTCCTCCACTGAGCTATATCAGCTCTTGCTCATTCAAGAGGCTCGCGCCTCTCATTTCACATGAAGTTCTATCTCTTCTGTTGAACCTACTACTAATTTCAGTGCTACGAGTGGGTGTGATCAACTTGGGCGTGGATCTGCCCGAAGTGGACGGCAAGGCAGAGGTCGTGGGCGTTCCTCCTTTAATTCTCGTGGTGGCAGTTCTTACTCTCCTAATAGCTCTGCACCTCATTACACGGCTCAATGTCTCATTTGTCAAGTATGCAACAAGTCAGGGCATGTTGCTCTGCAGTGTAGACACATGTTTGATCATTCCTATCAATTTGATGCTCCAAAGTCTTTTTCAGCTAACTATACTACTCCTGGCTCGATCTCTGACTCTTCATGGTACCCGAACTCAGCAGCCACTCATCACATAACCAACGGTTTGAGTAACTTGAATATTTCATATGAGCAGTATAGTGGTGATAACACAATCTGAGTTGGAGATGGTATTGGTTTACACATCCAGAACTTCAGTGACTCCTCCTTTTCTCCTAGCTCTTATTCTATTTCATTTTGTCTTCGCAATATACTTCATGTTCCATCCATCACTAAGAATCTAGTTTCAGTTCTCCAATTTTGCATTGATAACTCTTGCTTTTTGGAATTTCACTCCTCCAATTTTTTTGTGAAGGAAAAACACAAGGGGACACTCCTCCTCACTGGTCCCACGCATAATGGTCTATACGTCTTTCCTCCCAACTTGTCTTCATCCTCCTCTCCATCCACTCATGTTGGTGAAAGAACAAGTATAGCACAATGACACTGAAGGCTAGGACATCCATCCTTAGCACTAGTCTCTCGTGTCCTACATTCCAAGTGTTTGTTGTTTTCTCACAAGATTATCAAGTTTTAGTGTCCTGAGTGTCCCCTCGCAAAAAGTCACCAATTACCTATTTGTAATAGTCAAGCCCAGTATTTAAGGCCTTTAGAGTTGCTTTGTGCAGATTTGTGGGGTCCGACCCCTTATGTTTCCAGACTCGGTTTTAAATACTATATTTCTTTTGTTGATCGCTACTCATGTTACACTTGGTTCTTCCCACTCAAACTCAAGTCTGATGTCTCTCATATTTTCTCTAATTTTCTGCCGTATATTGAACGTTTATTCAGCACTAAACTTCTTACTTTACAAACTTATGGAGGTGGCGAGTTTAAACCATTAACTCAAATATGTCAAAAAATGGGTATTACACACCATCTTTCATGCCCTCACACGCATCAACAAAATGACCTAGTTGAAAGAAAACATAGGCACATAGTTGAAACAGGACTCGCTTATTGGCCCACTCATCTCTTCCCTTTTCCTATTGGGCTAATGCTTTTGAGACTGCCATTTATTTAATTAATATTATTCATTCTCCTACTCTTAAAAATAAATCACCTCATTTTCTTGTTTACAACTTTAATCCAGATTTCAAATTTCTCAAAGTTTTGGGGTGCACATGTTGGCCCAATCTCAGGCCCTATCTCTCTAATAAATTAAAATTTCGTTCTACACCGTGTCTCTTTTTTGGTTACAATACTTCTCATAAGGGGTATAAGTATCTGGATCTCACTAATAACAGACTCTATATTTCTAGAGATGTTGTGTTTAATGAGGCATCTTTTCCTATTCAAAAAGCTCGACCCACTTCACCTAACCTTTCCTCAAACCCAGAAACGGTCTCTCTACCCGTAGTCATGCCATCTCTTCTCGGGCCTGGCCCAAGTCCAAACTTCTTTAATCCATCTTTGTCCTCCTCAAGACCCGAGTCTTCCACTTCTTCCTCTCGACAACCAGTCCTCTTTGGAACTTCTCACTGAACTCCACAGCTCCTCTCCTTCCTTCACCTCCACCTGTTTTAATCCCCCTGAGATCAACCATCATCACTTGTGCCCATACAAATTCCTCTTGATCCCGACAGTTTACGGATGGTACCGTACCTTACTCTTCTCGGATCTGTCTCACAACCACTGTGTCTGTCCCAGATGAACCATCGAGTTATTTCGTAGCTGCCAAGTTCTCTAAATGGAGAGAAGCAATGTCACAAGAATTATACTGCTCTACAACAAAACCAGACTTGGAGTTTGGTCCCTCCTACCTCTGCTACTAATATTCTTGGTTGCAGGTGGGTCTTTCGGACTAAGACAAATTCTGATGGTTCCTTCCAACGCAGGAAAGCACGGCTTGTAGCCAAGGGGTATCATCAAATGCATGGTTTGGACTATAATGAGACCTTTAGTCCAGTGGTGAAGCCGTTGACTATACAGCTTGTTTCATCCATTGCAGTAACTCGTTCATGGCCGTTGCGCCAATTAGACATCCAAAATGCCTTTTTGCATGGGTCATTGACTGATGATGTGTTTATGCAACAACCCTAGGGATTTCTTGATCCTCTTCATCCCACGTATGTATGCAAATTGCATAAGTCTATATACGGCCTCAAACAAGCACCAAGAGCTTGGTTTGCTCAACTCAGCTCTTGGTTGCTTGCATATGGCTTCTCTGCATCCAAAGCCGATCCCTCTCTTTTTATATTACAGCATGGTGATGTTCTTATATTTTTTCTAGTTTATGTGGATGACATAGTCATCACCTCTTTTAAAGTTTCGGCAATTGATTTACTCATTTTTGACTTGGGCCGTGCCTTTCCTGTTAAAGACTTTGGCAAGCACTCTTACTTTCTTGGCTTAGAAGCAGAGCACACTACTCAGGGACTCCTACTTTCTCAACGGCACTACATACATACTTTGCTTCAACGAAGTCAAATGCTTCATGCCAAGCCAATCACATCTCCTATGGCATCTTCACTCAAATTGTCCAAGTTTGACTCCCCTGATTTTGACGATCCCACCTTGTATCGGAGTATAGTAGGTGGCTTACAATATCTTTCCCTAACAAGACCGGACATTTCTTTTGGTGTGAATAGGATCTGCCAGTTCATGCACTCGCCCAAGGTCTCTCACTGGAGTGCTGTCAAACGGATCCTAAGGTCTCTTAAAGCCACTATCAACCATGGCTTGTTGTTTAAAAAGCAGTCCACTCTTACTCTTCAAACTTATTTTGATGCCGATTGGGAGGAGGTCCTGATGATCGACGATCAACGGGAGGGTTCTGTATTTATCTTGGACATCATCTCATCTCTTGGAGCTCAAAGAAGCAAAGAACGGTGGCTCAGTCTTCAACTGAAGTAGAATACAAATCCTTAGCCTCTTTAGCTGCTGAGACAATTTCGCTCCAAACAGTTCTTCGAGAGTTGGGTATTCTGCTTGCCAAAGATCCCATTTTGTGGTGCGAACATCGGTGCGACCTATCTATCAGTCAACCTAGTTTATCACTCCAAAACCAAATACATGGATATCGATTTTCACTTCGTCAGGGATCGTGTTGCTGCTCGCACTTTACAAGTTCGGTTTTGTAGCTCCAAAGATCAAATAGCAGATGTGTTGACCAAGCTATTGGTTTCAGAGAAATTTGTCAATCTCAGATCGAGTCTCAATGCGGTAGATACTCCGTTGGACTTGAGGGGACGTATTAGAATATCTGAACCTATGGCACATATTGACAAATAGAAGGTGAGCATCACTTGTGCCCATGCAGCAACGAAAGAAGCAGAGGATCGCACATGCAATACATAATAGCAGTCTACCGCATCTTCTAGAAAGTAACAGTAGGAAAATCAGTTATCATTCTCTACGGTTTTTGTAACAAACCAAATATTCTTTTATTCTCCTTTATCGTGTATAAATATACAAATCATGTACATAAACAAATCAATGAAGAGTATTCCAGAAATTCATTCTCTCTAATGGTGCGAGCAACTTGATTTGAACATTTGAAATATTTTAAAATTCTATGAATAATAGTAAAATGATATGTAAATAATAGTAAAATAATTTGAGTTAAGATGTTTTATTAAATTTTAGAAAATGAGAGAGAAAAATTTGAATAAAAATATTATAAACTTGAAAAATAATTTAAATATAATTTTTATTTTAAAATTTAAAAAAAGTTGTATTGATTTTTATATATATTTTGTTTTGAAGTTTGTAAAAATTGTAATGATTAGATAATAATTATATAAAAAAGTTAAAGATTTGAAATAAAAAAATGTGTAGGTGTTTGAAAAGATTTAGAAAATTGTGAGAGGTTTTGAATTTTTTTTTTATCTCTATGGTATTAATTCTCCATGACTTAGGTCACGCTTGGTATGAATTATCATACCGAAAAGAAATAATAATGAAGGGCGGGAAGGAGAGTGAGGACTGGCACAAAGCCTGGATAATAATGACAGGAGGAGCCGAGAACCATAAAATAATCAGAGCATACCATGCAATCTTCACCATCATCTCTGTTATTAAACAGAGGGAAGGCGCCAACTAATGCTGGTAATTAGTTTGTTATTCTTTATTTTGTTTTATGCTGAGTTATACATAAGGGCAACATTGTATTTTCATTTTATATAGGTTGTTAGAATATTCTTTTTATGTACTTATATACACGGGTTGATGTAAAGCAAGAGATATAACAGAAATTCATTCCTTTCCTTTTTCCTCTCCAATTTCTGGGTTCCCTGCTCTGCATTTCTTTTCGTTACATGGTACCAGAGCTTCCTTCGATCCCAAATCCACGCCATGTCAAGCAACTTTGATACAGAAGTTCCTAAACCTTCTTTTCCACCCAAACCTTCGAATGAAAGGTATCTCAACTTTTCAGATCCTTTCAACCCCTTTCGCATAGACAATGGTGATAACCCAGCCACTGCTTTGGTCTCGGACCTCTTAAACGCCGATAACTACGTTAGTTGGTCTCGCGCCATCAGCCGTGCCCTTCACGCCAAGAACAAGCTTGGTTTTATCAATGGTAATCTTCCAAAACCAACTGATGTTGCAGATCCTCTCCTTGAAGCTTGGGAACGCTGCAACGACCTCGTAGTCTCTTGGCTTCAAAATTCGGTACGTGCATCTGTTAAATCCAGCCTTGCTCTAGTCGATGATTCCAGAATTCTTTGGCTTGAACTTCAGGACCGTTTTACTCAGCAAAATGGTCCTCGTATTTTCCAATTGAAACGCGACCTTGCTAGCCTATCTCAAGGTCAGGATTCTGTTAGCATTTATTTTGGTCGTTTGAAAGCCTTTTGGGATGAATTAGCTGTTTATGACCCTTTACCTGATTGTGATTGTGGCAAGCTAAAAATTCTTCACGCTAGCTATGACCGAGACTGTGTTATACAATTTCTCATGGGCCTCAACGATCCTTATTCCTCCTCACTAGATCAGATTATGCTTATTGAGCCCCTACCCCCTCTTAATCGGGTTTTCTCCATGATTCAACAACAAGAACGTCAACACCTCATGCTTCACCAATCCCCCACCCCTAACCTTATGGCTATGTTGGCTAAAAATACTTTTTCATCCTCCAAACCAAATTAGAAATTAGTCCGCCCCTACTGCACTCATTGTAAAATTCAGGGCCACTCCTTTGAGAATTGTTTTAAGGTAGGAAATGCTACCCCACCTCTGTGTTCCCACTGCAACATGACTGGTCATTCCATTGACAAGTGTTATAAACTACACGGGTATCCACCTGGTCATAAACTCCATGGCAAGACTAAGAGCTCTACTGCTGCTGTCGCTTTATCTCTGCCTTGTTCCAATGAAGATCTTGATGAGGAACCTACTGAGCCCATGGCTCTCACCAAGAGCCAATACAATCAACTCCTTGCGTTGCTGCATTCTAAGGACTCCAGTTCAGCTATGGCCTCCATCTCGGTTGCTTAACCCTCAACACTTCTCATCCTATTCACAACTCCAAAGTTTCTGGTATGGTCACTTGTTTATCCACTCACACACACACACACACACACACACACCTGTTTCATCACAAACTACCCCTTGGATTATCGATACTGGAGCAACAGATCACATGATCTGTTGCCCATCTCTTTATACATCTATCACTGCCAGTATTTCCTCTTTGGTTAAATTACCTAATGGTGCGGCTGTCCCTGCTACTCACACTGGTGTTGTGCGTCTCTCGCCAACTCTAGTACTTCAAAATGTGCTTTGTGTTCCCTTCTTTCAATTCAATTTAATTTCTACCAAAAAGCTTGCTCTTAACTCAGCTTGCTGTCTTCTTTTCTTTTCTCATTCATGTTTCATACAGGACTTAGCTTCATGGACAACGATTGGGATTGGTGAAGTGAGAGGAGGCTTATATCATCTGCTGCGATTTGGTGTGTCACCCTCAGCTTTGGTTGATATTTTTCCAGCTTTTCCTCATCAAGACTAGCCTCTTAGTGGTTCTGTCACTTGCAAGGATTCCAATTCTGATTTGTGGCATTATAGGCTTGGTCATATTTCATTTTCTAGACTTCTTTTAATCACTGATCCCCTTGTACGGCAGACCATGAATTTTATTAATCAATCACCTTGTTGTGTTTGCCCTTTGGCCAAGCAACATCGTCTTCCTTTTCCAACTTCCACAACTAAATCTATTCATGCTTTTGATATTTTTCACTGTGACATATGGGGCCATCACCCCACTGTTGCAATTGATGGTTCTCGTTTTTTCCTAACTCTTGTTGATGATTTCTCAAGAACCACATGGGTCTACATGCTCAAAACCAAGTCTGAAGTAAGACAATGTATTGAGAGTTTTTTCTCCTTAATTGAAACACAATTTGACAAAAGAATCAAAGTGCTTCGAAGTGATAATGGCAAGGAATTCTCTATGATAGATTTCTTCAAATCCAAGGGCATTATTCATCACACAAGTTGTGTTGAAACACCCCAACAAAATGGGATAGTTGAGCGTAAACATCAACACATCATGAATGTAGCTCGTGCACTAAAATTTCAATCTAATGTTCCTATCAAATACTGGAATGATTGTATCCTAACTGCAGTTTACATCATAAACAGGACCCCCACACCATTACTTCACAATAAAACCCCCTTTGAAACCATTTTCAACAAACCCCCCACTTATCATCACATGAGAGTCTTTGGTTGCCTTAGTTTTGCTTGCACTTTATCTCATGGACGAAAGAAATTTGATCCAAGAGGTAGAAGATGTGTGTTCCTCGGTTATCCATTTGGAGTGAAAGGATACAAGCTGTTAGAGATACAAACCAACCAGTTTTTCTATTCTCAGGATGTTGTGTTTCATGAAGGAGTTTTTCCATTCAATACCATGTCTTCCGAGCATGACACATCTCCTCCCTCCACCATCCCCCTCACCACACCTACTCCTTTCAATTTTCTTTCCCAAAACCCCACTTCAAACACTCCAACCCCCCATCCCACCAATGCTGATCAATTTTTAATTTCTGTCACACCACATTCTGACAATCCCCCACCAGTTTCTTCTCCATCTATCCTACCAACTTCTCCCTCTACCTCCCTTTCATCTCCTCCTCCCCTTCCTTCACTCCCATCTCTTCCTCGTAGGTCAACCTGACATAGGAGTGCACCCAAATTTCTGCAGGATTTTCATTGTCAACAGGCTACTCTCATTCCTTCCAATCAATTGTTGACCACGAAGCTTGGACCTCCACCAGGTAAGTCTTTTCCTCTTGAAAATACTTTATCTTATCATGCTTTTTCACCCTCTTATCAAGCTTTTTCCACTTCTATCTCTACACATTTTGAGCCAAAAACCTATAGACAAGCCCTTAGTGACCCGGGATGGTGTCAGGCCATGGACACTGAATTGGCTGCTTTAGAAGCCAACAACACTTGGATTCTTACAGATTTGCCTCCCGGCAAAATCCCAATTGATTGTAAATACGTTTATAAAATTAAATATCACTCCGATGGCTCAGTTGAGAGATTAAAGGCCCGTTTAGTAGCCAAGGGCTACACCCAGCTTGAAGGAGTTGATTTTCATGAGACATTCTCACCTGTTACTAAATTGGTAACCGTGAGATGTCTCCTTGCCATTGCTTCAGTTAAGGGCTGGCATTTACATCAATTTCATGTAAATAATGCTTTTCTGCATGGAGACTTAAATGAGGACATTTACATGAAGAAACCTCCTGGTTACACCAAGGGAAAACCCACTCAAGTTTGTAAATTACTCAAAAGTTTGTATGGCCTCAAACAAGCTTCGAGGCAATGGTATTCTAAGTTTTCCACCTCCTTAATTGAATCTGGTTTCTCTCAATCTAAAGCTGATTACAACCTTTTCACCAAAGAGGTTGATGGTTCTTTCATAGCTCTACTTGTCTACGTTGATGACATACTTGTGGCTAGTAATGATATTGCTTGTGTGAATGCCTTGAAGGATTTTCTTGACAGCAAATTCAGAATAAAGGATCTCGGCTCATTGAGATACTTCCTTGGAATTGAAATTGCTCGATCCTCCAAGGGCATTCATTTGTGCCAAAGAAAATATCTTTTGGACATTCTAGCAGATTCTGGAAATTTGGGCAGCAAGCCAACTAAAGTTCCCATGGAACAAAATCTCAAGTTCAGTCAATGTTCAGGGCCAACCATTATCAGACCCGAGTGTGTATAGGAGATTAATTGGTCGTCTTCTCTATCTCACAATCACTCGACCCGACATTTGTTATAGTGTACAAACATTGAGTCAATTTATGGCTCATCCTACTGATTTCCACTTGTTAGTAGCTCAAAAAATTTTGAAGTATCTTAAGGCTGCACCTGGATAGGGATTACTTCTCTCTAGTTCCTCCTCTCTTCACCTCAATGCCTATTGCGACTCCGATTGTGCCTCCTGCCCCGACACCAGGCGCTCGGTAACAGGTTACTTCATATTCCTTGGCTCCTCTTTGATTTCCTGGAAATCAAAGAAGCAATCTATTGTGTCTCGCTTCTCAGCTGAGGCTGAGTATCGTTCCATGGCAGCAACATGCTCGGAACTCACATGGCTGCGCCACATACTCTCTGCCCTTCAGGTATCTCATCCTCAAGCTGCCTTCTTGCACTGTGACAACAAAGCTGCCATCCACATCGCTGCCAACCCTGTTTTCCACGAGTGGACGAAACATATCGAACTCGATTGCCACTTGATACGTGACAAGATTCAAGAGGGTAGCATCCAAACCTGTCATGTTTCAAGTACCCATCAATTGGCTGATATTTTAACTAAGGCTCTACCCTCTACTGTCCTTTGTGATCACTTATCCAAGATGGGATTTCTTAATCTGCACTCTCCATCTTGCGGGGGGTATTGGAGCATACCATGCAATCTTCACCATCATCTCTGTTATTAAACAGAGGGAAGGCGCCAACTAATGCTGGTAGTTAGTTTGTTATTATATAACAGAAATTCATTCATTTCCTTTTTCCTCTCCAATTTCTGGGTTTCCTGCTCTGCATTTCTTTTCGCTACAGGGTCTAAATTCTAAGAATTTTGGTCAGCAGAATGAAATCCTATATATAATATATTATATATAATATATAGTATGGAGGAGGTAAGTTGATCAGATGGAACGCATGGAATTGGAGCTAGTATTAATTTCTCCATGACTGCAGTCTGAGATTGAGGATGCATGGCAAGTTGAAGTTTGGTCGAGGATGGCTCAAGTTTACCGGTAGGTTAAAAATATTTTTTTTTAATTTTTTTGTCAGATTTTTTTATTATTTTAAAATATTTTTAAAAAATATAAAAAAATATATCAATATATTAATAATGACTTCTTTAACTATTAAATAAAGAAAAAAAATTAAAATATATGTAGTATCAAAATGAATAGACAAATTAAATGAATAAAATAATATTTTTCATTCATAATATAGTTGAAGATAAGGATGAAAGTGAGGACCTGATGAGGAGAGGAATTAACAATAGAGATGCGTCACTAGGAGACGTTTGGATTTGAAGATGACTTGAGATGAGTTGAGTTGGATTGTGAATAGTAACGAGATGAGTTGTGAATAGTAGTGAGATTTGTGAATTAAAGTTGCTGAATAGTAATAAATAATAGTGAGATGAGTTGAGATGAGCTGAGATGTCTTACGAATCCAAACGTCACCTTAATTAATCCATTTGCGATGACCAATCACATGCCACCCATTGAAGATAATAATTGCCAGATTGATAGCGTATAGTGGCCTTTTTGGAGGAGAAGCCAATAGCAAATTGTTGGCAGAAAAGGTGTTTGTCGCCGTGCATGTATACGCGATTAGGTGTAAGGTGGTCGTGTAAAAGGTCTCTCGCTCCAATAATTCCTACTCCAGGGACGTAGAATCACCCTTATTTATATATTTAGGATGGGTTTAACAAGTGAAAGTATTTCAAGTACTTTCATTATTATTTTTTATTTTATTATTATTTTTATTTATTTTTTTACTATTCATTATTTTTTATCTATTTTTTATTACTATTCAAATATTTTATTATTATTTTTTCACTACTATTTACAAACATTTTCAATACTTCTCAACACTTTTCAGTGTCAAAACGTACTCTTAATCTTATCTTTTTATCTATACTTGTCTGATTTGTCCGGTCATGTCTATGCTTTTTCTGACACCAAAATCTATCATGATATCACGGGATAAAGTAAGAACGACCTGAGAGCAGATTTATCCTATGTTTCAAAACAAAAAATCTTCAAAATCTCTTAATACTCCATACTTCACATTATTTTTAATTTTTATTATTTTTTTATTAAATATTTATTATATGAATAATGAATAAAAAATTTGAAATAATTTAAAAATAATAAATTCAAAAAAAATAAAATAAAAAATATTAAAAATTTAAAAAATTTAAAAAAATGTGAAGTGTGAAGTATGGTGGAGGTTGTATAGCAAAACTCGTTTTAAAATAGGATAAAGATACCTTCCAACCGGTTTATTTCTCTTTTATTTATCATGTTATATTTTAAATTTTTAAATTTTTTATAATTTTTTAAATGTTTTTAATTATTAAAAAAATTAAAAAAATATATAATTTTATCAATAGTCACTTCTTTGACTATTAAATAAAATTAAAAATTAAAAAAAATCAAATATAAAAAAAGTAAATTAATAATAAATAAAGAGTAATCTTATTATTTTCTTTTAAAATAACATTATTAAAATTTATTTTTTTTATTTTATATATTGACTGTTATAACTATCAAAAAAATAATTAAAAATATTTTAAAAGTGTGAATTCTCTATATATAAAGAATTACTGTTGTAACATATAAAATAAAGAAAAAAAAAATAAAAAACTCATTGAAAGTTACTTTGACCAATTTTCTTTATATTATACATAAAATTATATTTTACAAGAGGGGAGTGGTCTGAGATGAAGATGGAGACACGTACGAGAACCACATACTTTAGAATGAGTCGATGCCTCCATCTTTAACTAATTTATAGTATTTTATTTAATTATTATAATTTATTTAAAATTTTCACATAAATAATAATTAAAAAATCTTGTTTTCGGAGGAAGAGCCAACAGCAAATTATCGGTTAAATTTGTTAAACTTTTATATAAAATATAATAAATAATTTATTTTTTTAAATATTAAAAAAATAATAATATTAATAAATAATTTTTTAATAA
Source organism: Juglans regia (assembly GCF_001411555.2). NCBI lineage: Eukaryota > Viridiplantae > Streptophyta > Magnoliopsida > Fagales > Juglandaceae > Juglans > Juglans regia. Next base: position 11,796,289 of record NC_049901.1, on the reverse strand, counting down.
TATTTTATTTAACTTCCAACTCTTCAACTTATCTCATCTCAATTCAATATTAAAATAACACCTAAGTCTATGTATGGATAGTGGATACAGTATTTTATTTTTACTTTAAAGTTACCTTTGCGTAGTTAAATAATTTCAAATGAATTGTGAAAAGAAATAAAAAATATAAATAAAATATATTAATAAAATATTAAATAATAATAAATACATAAAAAATAATAATAAAATATTAAATAATAATAGAGTGATCTCATATCACTACATTGCCCAAGCATAACTTAAGACTCAAGAGCTCTGCATGCAGAAAGCTGCAAACAATTTTGAGATTGGCTGGAATTCAGTCGAATAATCCAAATCTGTCTGGAATAGAATGGAACAAGTCGAACGGCCGGAAATTAACCTAGAACGAAATACCCGCCCAAGCCATGCCAATTTCTGTTCCGACATAGTAAATTTTCGGACGGAGCAAACGGAAATAAAAACAGTGGTGTCCAAACCAATCTCTTTGCAAATTGGGACCAAACTTTCTTTAAGCTACAGTGTGAACAATTTGATTTGGACATTTGAAATATCTTAAAATTTTATGAATAATAGTAAAATGATATGTGAATAATAGTAAAATAGTTTGAGTTAAGATTTTTTAAATCTTTTAAATAAAAAATTGAATAAAAATATTATAAAATAAAAAATTATTTAAATATAATTTTTATTTTAAAATTTTAAAAAATTTCTATTTTATATATATATATATTGCTTTGAAGCTTGTAAAAATTATAATGATTATATAAGAAATGGTAAAGATTTAAAATAGAAAAGTGTAGTAATTGAGAAGATTTAGAAAATTGTGAGAGGTTTTGAAATTTTTTTTTTATCTCTATGGAATTAATTCTCTATGACTTGGTCATGTTTGGTAGGAATGATGGTACTGAAGAGAAATAATAATGAAGGGAGGGAAGGAGAGTGAGGACGGGCACAAAGCCTGGATAATAATGGCAGAAGGAGCCGAGAACCATAAAACAATCATGGGTCTAAATTATAAGATTTTTGGTCAGCAGAATCATGTATATATATGGTAAGGAGGAGGTAGGTAGGTTGATCATCAGATGGGATGCATGGAATTGGAGTAAGTATTAATTTATTCAAGACTGCAGTCTGAGATCGAGGATGCATGGCAAGTTGAAGTTTGATCCAGGTTAGATACAGTATACATGATATAGTTGAACATAAGGAAGAAAGTCACGAGGACCTGATGACGAGAGGAATTAACACTAGAGATGCGTCACAAAGGCATATATTTAGTTTATTTAATTAATCCATTTGCGATGGCCAATCACATGCCACCCATTGAAGATAATAATTGCCAGATTGATAGCATATAGTGGCCTTTTTGGAGGAGAAGCCAATAGCAAATTGTCGGCAGAAATGGTGTTTGTCGCTGTGCATGTATATGCAGGATTAGGTGTAAGGTGATCGTGTAAAAGGTCTCTCGCTCCAATAATTATAAAATAAATATAGATGGAAGTTATTATTGAGAGTATTTATTTTGTACACATGATGTTGCATACATAACGTGACATCATGTAGACTACATATCTCTCTAAGTGAGTGTTGGGAACAATCAACTAGAAGCAACTATACAGTGAGTATAAAATATGCATTATTATAATGACTTCTCTCTAACATTACTCATAATTATATAGGTTCTACCAAATCATGCGTCCGGCTTGGGTGCTTTTCGATTTCTTACACTTTCTTTATTATTATTTTACTATTTTTTTTTCTTTTAATTGTTCAATCTGAATAAAAAATTTCAAAACATACCATTCTTGTATAATTTTAAAAAAATAAATTCAATTAATTAATATAATCATATAATTAAAAAAAATTAATTTTTAATTAAATTACATGATTATGTTGATTGACTGAATTTATTTTCTTCTAATAAATTTGAATTTTTAATCTGAATTTTTAATCCAGATTCTATTAACAAAAGAAAAAAATAAATAACTAAATTGTAAAATTGTAGTAAAGTAAGTGTAAGGGTATCGTTATCCATATTTATGTAAAGAAGGAAAATGATATTCATTATACCTTTCCCTATGAGCTGAGAAACTAGCAGTTTGTAAATAAAAGGATAAGAATTAGCCTGTGAAGGGAAGAGGTATAAACAATGGTGGTATCGGAAATTTGGCGTGGATAACACATTTAGGACAATAATAAACTCAATTGACTCAAGGAAATCCATATACTCATCTCAGACACGAAAAATTTATAAGTTGATATGGATAATGCATTTACTAAAATGCTTGCATCACATAATTTGATTTATAAGATGAATTTTAAAATTTGAATCGAATGAATGAAATAGACAGTCGTTATTTACAGTTGGTGCACAGTCGTTGACGCCACGTCATTTAAAAAAATAAAATAAAATCTGAGCTTTACCTTCTGGGTACGCCAACCTCATCATCACCAAGCTAGTGCATCTCAAAATTTCAAGCTGCAAAATTTCAGGCAATGTAAAACCCATCTCGGTACTTTCCCTCCACTGGGTAGGCTCAACAGCTCCATGAATGGTACTTTCCCTTTTGATTTCCCTCCACTTGGTAGGCTTAACTTCCTGAACATTCACTTAATAATTTCACACTAGTAGTTGACCCAGACAAGTATCGGAGATTTGGAAAATCCGTGTTCATCCAGTCTGGGACCTCAATTTTCAATACTTCCAAAACACCAAGCATTGATCATTTCCAACCTCATTCCAAAACCCCACCTCACAGTCGCAAACTCGTCCAAAAACACAACCCTTTGAACAAAAACTCCAGCACTAAAAACCCGAAATCAAAAAAACAAAGCTCTGGTTCTGGGTCTATCATGTGCATCTACATTAGTCTTTGTTTTCATGGCCATCTGTATGGGTTTGTTGTATGGAAGGAACATACTTGCAAGACAGAACAAATGGGCAATCTCCAAACCTATCCAATTGCCCTTCAAGTATGAGAAATCACGGTAGTTTTCATTAGAGACGGAGTCGAGAAATTCATGGGTCGCGGACATCAAAGAACCAACCTCGACTCTAGTGGTGATGTTCGAGAAGCCATTGATGAATTTGACCAAGGATCTAATCGCCACCACTTCACACTTCGGCAAGGAGTCCCAGCTCGCAGAAGGTAGGAGTGAGCCCGTGTACAGAGCCATCCTCCAGGGAGAAATCCATGACAATTTTTTAGAGAGGTCTTCGTCTTCGAGGGAGAGAATCACAGAGAGTCTTGGCGAAATAGAATTCATCTTCGAGGGAGAGAAACACAAAGTGGGAGGAAATGGAAGGAGGGAGAGTCGGAGGGAGTGAAACGATGAGTTTTTATTTTTCCACATCAGACGCGTTTGCACCATGCGACTGCGTATAACTTTTTTCATTTAAGTGTTGTGGATAATATGCTTTACATACTGACGACACTACTGTTCATCTCTCTTCTTGGACTTCTTAAGTAAAAATATGCCTACCACTATACTTTGGACATCCTAAACCCTATCAACAAGCCCAAACCCTATCTCTCCTAAAACCCTTTATCTCTCTTCCTCATCAATGCCGGGTGAGGTACTGAATAAACAATTATGGGTGTAACTGGTTTGGTTTGGCCTGATTTTGGATAAAATTTATGACAGAATCGGTATGCACTGCTTTTGTATTTTCAAAAATCGATTACGCACCGATTATCCTTTTAAATCGGTACCGGGTATCGATTTTATCAATTTCCGGTCCGGTTTTAATAAAATGCAAATTTGTCATAAATAAATCTGTTTATAAAAAGAAAAAATTGCTATAAAAAAAATCTGTTTTATTAAAAATTTGTTATTATTTACAAAAATCTGCTTTATAAAAAATCTGGAATAAAAAGAAAATTCTGCAATGAAATAAAATAAGTTCAAAAGTCTAAGTTTCAAGTCTAAAAGTCCAACAAATTACAAGTCCAAATTCCAAAAGTCTAAATTATCCAAAAGTTTCACAAATTACAAGTCGAAATTACAAGTCTAAATCGCAAGAACATGCAATAAAAAACTTTACAACTAGAACAAATAGCTAGGCACCATGCCAATTGCCACCAAGCCACCAACTCCAATAGTTCATTCAACAAACATTGCAATTGTATGAAAATAAACCAAGTAAGTAATTTCAATAAAAAGTTATTAATTACTTTAAATGAAAAAAAAAACTTGAGGAAAGATGTAAAAAGGTGACCTACCTTAAATTTAATCATCTCCAGCCAAAGAATTAGATCTTGAAGAATTTCCTAAGTCTTCCATGAGCTCTACACAAAAGGGAAAAAGAAGAAGAAGCATACTAGTTCAAACAAATCAAAATATGATATACACTTTAGAGACAATAAAAGAAAAGGTGAAAGATGCTACATACCTGTATCAAATTTCTCAAACTCCTCAATATCATTCATTAAACTGCGAATGTTAATCGGGGCAGAAGAAGAACGAAACCAATTTTATGTACAAATAAGGGTTTCTACCATAAGTGGAGATAGGCTACTGCAGAAATGATTAAAGACTTGACATGCTGTGTTAAAAGCCGACTCAGAGGCAACTGTAGATATCGGAATTGCAAGAATTATTTTTCATTACTAAGCATGAATTTAGGAAGAGAGCAAAATAAAAATTTAGACTTTGGAGCGCATTCTAGGAAGGAGTTAGTTTTCAATTTTCAATTTTCAAGTTCTTCTTGTTGACATCTATGGCTATGTGACGTTATGGTTGCTAGTACTGGATCTGGTTGGTGTCAATGAAAAGTCTTTAGCTTGGTATTGATGAGTTAGTCGGCATAGAGATTTTAAAGAAATTTACGGAATATCTATTGCGCATTTCATAGCAACTATACTTTCGGTGAGCCATCCTTAGATGAAGGAAATGACTCGTATGGTTTGATCTAATTGGTGAAATGCGGTTTGCCCATTGGGGATTTGATGTGTTTGGTACTTGTTGGAGACTGACCTATAGTTGAAGTGGATCAAACTTTTGGTTTCAGTAATGGCGTGAAGTTGAAATTCTATGATTTGTGTTAGTTCATGAAAATACTTTGAAGGAGGGTGTGGAATTAAGATTTCACTCCTACAATTATTTATTTACTGGGGACCTCAAAGGTGCCAGCTGCATTGAAACACTGAGTCCAATTTTATGCGAAAGGTGATGATAACCATTACGTACGTTCCTCTAAATCTGCCTCCCCCAAAAAAAAAAAAAAAAAAAAAAAGAATTGAAAACTAAATAGTAATCCCCTCTAATGCATCAATATGATTTTCAAACTAAATATCAACAGTAAGAGTCTTTGACAGTAATACCTTGTCTCAGCCATACCTATCTTCTTGTGTTTTGGACTAGTGATGAATTGCTTTTATCCATTCAGGTGGTTAAGTTATTGCACTTTGGCAAAAAAGAGATTTTCTGTCATTATTTGATGAATAGAAAGATTCCATTTACTGTCAATGCTCATTCACATTCATTTAGTTGGGTTTAGATTAGATGTCATGTTGTTAAACCTTTCATCACAGCACAAGTGGCCGTCCTCTTACATAGAAATTAGTTTGTTGCACTCTCATTCATGTCAAGATAAGAAACATTTAACCTGCAATCACTAACTTTCATTCTAATTGAGCTCATTTTGGCAAAGATAGGACTGATCATTCTATGTGTAGGGTTTTGCATCAAACATTAAAGGAAATGGAATTCCCCACAATTAATTACTTAGCTCTGGCTTGTTTTATTCTACATTAGAGAATCCTGTCTTTTATCCTATTGCAAGCATAAGCTAATCCATAGGAAGGCCGAATTTAGAAAAAGCCTTTTTTTGCGAGCTTGTGTTTTCACTCGAATCTTAAATGCTGTGCATGGTTAAATTTTGTGCCCATTATCTTTGTGGTTTAACTATTTAAGTATCCATTGCTTGAGGCGACTAGGCTTGGAGTATGTGTTTCTCAGATGGTTGATTCAGAGTGTTTTTCTGTCCCCCTTCTGTTGGATCATTTCTTAAGCATGCACATCTACTAAACTTCAATATAATTTATGTACTCTTTTTTCTTGCCGAACACATATGTCTATTACCCACATCCATCTAACTGAAATATACATTTTACAACACATTCCAAGCAACTCAGTTATACAAAAACTGCCAAGGTCCCTTGGACCAAATGGTGTAAAGCCTGATTTCCAAATGGGAGAACCAGGTTCGAACCCCGCACCCCAATGTATAAAAAAAAATAGTTACACAAAAGCTGCTATATTCTTTATGGTCCTTTCCTTTTTTCGTTGACACTTGTACGTTATATTTCCTTTTTGGTCGTATTAGTAAACATTACATCTTATAGATGTTGTCAGATCAGCAGTTGGGTTCGTTGTATTCACAGCTATTCTTTCGTCATGGGCCCTTACTTTTGCAATTGGAGGGGAGCGCCTCTTCGGACCTGTTTGGGATCAACTTGTAATGTACAATCTCGCTGAGAGATTAGGGCTTGAGTGGTTAGAGCTAGTCCTATGCCCTCTTCTCATGAATTTCATCGGTCACACACTTTGCATTAACCTTTTTTTCCCCTTTTTTGTTGGGTATTAACAATATACAGGTGTTCCTGATCTGCTCTATTTTGAACAAATGATTCATGTAGATATGTTCTGATTTAGGCTTTCTAGAACCTTTTTGTTATGCAAGTTGATATTGAAGGCCTTGCTTTATACTGCAAGTAATGTCCTTATAACTGCACTATCGTATTTGTCGGTACCTAATTTTCAGTTTTCATATATATATATATATATAAATATATATATTACGTTATATTTCTTATAAAATAACATATTAATTATAAAAATCGGTCATATTTACTCGGCTATTGGATATATGTTGATTAAAGTATTTGAAATGCTTGATATTGAGCTCCCAAAGAAGGAGAATACATAGAACTTGTAATTCGAAGAGCCATGAAAACTCTCATACAAGTTTTTTTTTTTTTTTTTTTTTGTGTGCAGATTTATTCAATTAAAAACTTTTTATCACGCATACACCTTTAATTCTACAGCTGAGATTTTTAGTTGAAGCCAAGACCTGAGACAATCACACTTCAATCTCTCTACTCCATATCAAAATTTATTCTTCATTACATCCAACAACCAAACCAAAGACAATCGAGTCATACCCATCGGAGCAGGCAGGGCATGATCACCTTCCAACTCCACATATTGTTTTCCCAGCATCCCCAAATTTGCCTAGTTAATTGCCTTAACAAAACATTTGTTGATCTTCCGTTAGTTGTCCAATCGATAAAGATTAAACAAATTGTTTGACTCTTCTCCTCCGGCCAAGGTCCGGAGATAAAACGTTGCCCTAGGCAAAACTTCCCCTTGCCTCCATCTGGACAACTCTTTAACACTAACATGCTCCTTTTGTGACTGGATGCAGTGTACCCTAACTGTTCATGAATATTCTCACTATATATTATATACTGGTGATCGTTTTGCACGCATACATTATCAATGCCATTAAGAAAGCTAGCATAGAAATTGCTAGAAGTGTCAGAGTTGGTTTAAATTGAGCAAGAGAGTTAGTGCTAAACAGAAATGAAGAAGAAAACAGAGCATCGCAGAGGTTGGAAAGAATTCCTTCAATTGATTAATTCTGTAAAAGTGTGTAAAATGCTATGTTGTATAGTGTCCTGCTTATAGAAGGAATGGAATGTTCTATATAAGAATGATAATACATAAATGCCCTTAAATAACAATATATACTCCTGCTTGCTTATTTGTAATTTCCCTGATTCATATGGCCGAGTGTTGAGCAACTTGGCAACTTGTATATTAGCTGGTAACATCCCCCTACATGATGGAGCATAGATATTTGCTATCTCCATCTTGGATAACAGAAAATAAAACTAAGCTGAGGGCAATGCTTTGGTGAAAAGATCTACAAGCTGGAATGAGGATCGGATGTGGCAAGTGCAAAGCAAAACCCGCTTGAATCTTGTCGTGGATAAGGTGGCAATCCATCTCTTTATGTTTGGTGCGCTCGTGGAAGACCGGATTTGCAGCAATGTGGAGGGCGGTTGGATTGTCACAATTCATGTCAATGGGTAGAGAAATGGAGAGATGTAAATCACTGAGAATGTAAGATAGTCATTGTAATTCACAAGAAGTTGTAGCCATGGCTCTATATTTGACTTCGGCTGAAGATAGAGAAACAACAACTTGCTTCTTTGATTGCCATGATATAAGTGAGGATTCGAGGAAGATACAAAAACTCGTGAGTGACCGACGGGAGTCGGGGCAGGAGGCCCAGTCCAAATCTGAGGAGGCTTGGAGACTAAGTGAGGAGATGGAAGGGAAGAGTAACCCCTGGCCAGGTGCACCTTTGACGTACTGAAAGACTTGGTGTACAGCATGAAGATGGGATGATGTGGGGGCTATCATAAATTGGCTTAACCTTTGGATAGAATAACTGAGATCAGGCCGTGTTATTGTGAGGTAGAGCAAGTGGCCAATGAGTCTTCGACAAAGTAGAAGGTCCCTGAGAGGCTGTCCATCATCCTTACTAAGTTTCAAATTTTGTTCCATTGACAATTTGAGAAGGCAAGTGCCAAGAGAACTGACATCGGCTAATATATCGAGAGCATATTTTCATTGACAAATGGAAATACCTCTTGAAGAGCGAGCAACCTCAATTCCAAGAAAGTAACGTAGATCACCAAGGCATTTGATTCGGAAATGGTCATTGAGAAAGCATTGAAGGGCAATTGTGGATTCCAATGTGGAACTAGCCAAAATGATGTCATCGGTGTGCACAGGCAATGCTGTGAAGGAGTCATTTGCTGTGTGAGTGAAGAGACTATAATCCGCCTTCGATTGTTGAAAACCAAAAGTGAGCAAAACATTAAAAAATTTTGCATACCATTGCCCCTAGGCTTGTTTCAAGCTTTAGAGACTTTTGTTGAGTCGACAAACATGAGAAGATGGACCCTTGGAGTAGCTAGGAGGTTTGCACATGAAAACTTCCTCCACTAAGTCTCCATGGAGGAAGGCATTTTGAACATCAAATTGTTTGATGAACTAGCCTTGGATGGAAGTAGCGACGAGTATGGTGCGAACAGTCACCAATTTTGCCATGGGTGAGAAGGTTTTGTTGTAATCAAGGCCCTCTTGTTATGTGAAACCTTTGGCTACCAAGTGCGCTTTGTATCTCTCTATACTTCCATCGGAGTGATGTTTAATTTTGTAGACCCACTTGCAGCCGATAGCACGTTTGCCAGGTAGTAATTCAACCATAGTCCAACTATTCTTAAGTTCAAAAGTAGCAATTTCAGATTGCATAGCCTTGTACCAGTCATAATTTTTAATAGCTTCACCATAGGATGATGGTTCAATGGATGAGGAAATAACGGAAGCAAATAAATGGTAAGATGGTGACAATTTATGAAATGAAAGAGTGGAAGAAAGAGGGAATGGTTTACCTGATGGGCATGGAGTATCCTTGGACAAAAATGAGGAGGAAGCATGAGAATCACAGGAAACCTGCAATGAGTTAGAAGTCATGGTTTGAGGTGGAGGTGGTGTGAGAAGGGAAGGACAAATATACTGGTTGAGGTAAGTAGGGGCGGTGGGTGTGGGTGGAGCGTCAAGGTTGTGGTGGAGGTTGGGATTGTGCGGGTATGATTTTTGGGTGGGGGGATAAGGATGTTTATGTCTCTATGGAAGGAGGGGCAGAAGTATGTGTGTATGGGGGATTAGCATCAGGGTATGGTATGTGAAGATTTGTGTCTGGTGGGGTTGAAGATATTGTAGAAGAGGGAAGGAGTGACGGGGTGTGGAAGGGAAACAATGATTCATGGAAGATAACATCACAAGAAAGAAAACTTTTGTGAGTATCAAGGTCAAGTAATTTATAACCTTTGACACCAAATGGATATCCAAGAAAAGCACAATGACGACTACGAGGATCAAATTTGTGGCGATGTTCGGAAGTGGTGGAGGCAAAGGCAAGGCAATCGAAGACTCGGAGGTGTAAATAAGAAGGGGGTTTGTGGAAGAGAATTTCATAGGGGGTTTTGTTGTGAAGTAGGCGGTCGGTATTCGGTTAATTAAATATGTGGCTGTAAGTATACATTAAAATCAAAATTTCAATGGAATGCTGGATTGAAAATGAAGTGCACAGGCAACTTGGAGAAGATGGCGATACTTACGCTCAACTAATCCATTCTGTTGTGGTATTTCGACACATTATTTTGATGGAGAATACCTTGATCGGAATTAAAATGAGACATAGAAAACTAAACACCATTGTCATTGCGCACTTTTACCCGAGAATTAAATTGAGTAGCAACTAAGTGCCAAAATTAAGACATGGACATGCATCAGATCTTTTTTGCAAGAGCTAAACCCAAGTGTAGCGTGAATAGTCATCGACAATGGTGAGAAAAAAACGACTACCATCACGTGCAATAATTGAGTGAGGTCCCCATAAATCACAATGTATAATCTCAAAACAAGCATTTGTATTATGAGTGCTAGAGGAAAAGGGTATGCAAGCCTGTTTGGCAAGGAGACAAACAAAACATGGTAAAGTGTTCTTGGTATTCATTTGAGTAATTACATGGGGATCATGGATGAGTTGTATATGGAATGGGATGGATGACCCAATCGACAGTGCCACAAATCAACAACACAATCAGAGGGTTGTATAGAAGCAAAAATGAAATTTTGAGAATGGAAATTCTGTGATAAAATAATGTCTAAAGCTTGGGGAGCAACCGTGTCTTGTAGGAGGTGGTGAGCCCGTGTGCCATGCTACCCTTCCCAATCGTTGTCCAAAGAGAAATGCCCTGTATGAAACAAGAATTAGAGAAAAAATGAGGCAACAATTTAATTGTTGAGCAAGTTTAGAGGCAGACAATAAATTAAAAGTAAAGGATGAGACGCAAATGACATTGCATAAAATCATGGAGTTGGTTATTTGGACTGTGCCGACGTGAGTTACAGGAGCTATTTTCCCATTAGGAAGCTTAACAGAATATGAAGTGGTGGAAGTGATAGTGGTAAAAAGAGAGGGGCTACAGATCATGTGATCTGTAGCCCCTGTGTCAATGATCCAAAAAGTGGAAAGATGAGAAGAAGTTGATAAGCAAAAGAGGTTACCAACAGTGGAAGAGGAGTGAGGGTGAGTAAAGATAACTGTCTGGAGATCATTCGCGGATGATGAGCAACTATAATCCTTACTGTGCAACAAGACTATGAGATCTTTGTACTACTCTGTCGTTAATAAATTATTGGAATTGGGTTGATTGCCAGAAACAGGGGAATCAAAGGACATGGCATTCTCGCATGGTTTGTGCATTTTATGCCCTGGAGGGTACCCATGGAGCTTGTAGCAACGTTTCATGGTGTGGCCCGTCATCTCACAATGGGTGCAGACTGGAGCAACGACATTTCCAGATTTAAAACATGTTTGCAAAGTGTGACCGGTAATCTTACAGTGAGTACAGTAAGGCATATATCTCTTGCCAGAATTGGAAGGTGGTTTAAGGGGTGGTTTCCGAGATACTAGGGCAATAGAATCTAGGTGGGGAGTTGAGGAAGTAACCATCCGATGTCATTCTTGCTGCTGGATGTTTGAGAATACCTTGGTGACTGGAGGTAATGGGTTGATGAGCATTATCTGGTCACGGACGTTGGAGTAGGAATCATTGAGACCCATTAGGAATTGAATCACGCAATCGTGTTGCTAGCGGTTAGATAGGGTTTTGGTTGAGCGACAAGAACAAACAGGTAATGGGTTATGGATGGATAGTTCATCCCAAAGGGACTTGAGTTTGTCATAATAGCCATTCACGGTATCATCTTCCTAAGACAGATTAGTCAAGGTCTTCTTGAATTCATAGATTCGAGGTCCATTTTGTGGGGAGAAACGTTCTTGTGACTCAGTCCATATATCATGGGCATTGTTAACAAAGGCTATCGAAGAACGTAGGGAAAGGCTTATAGAATTTTGGATCCAAGATACAACCATATCGTTGCATCTGTCCTAGAGGTCGAAGAGAGGGTCTGTCGGGTTTGAGGGTTGGCCGAGTGTTCCATTGAGAAAACCGATCTTGTTCTTTGCACGAAGAGCATGTTGGAGTGAATGAGACCAGCTGGAAAAATTTTCAGCATGGAGAAGGTCGGTGACTAATATGGTTCCTGGGAGAGGTTTCGATTTTTTTTATTTTTTTTATCTTCTCTATGGAATTAATTCTCCATGACTTGGTTGTGTTTGGTAGGAATGATCATACTGAAAAGAAAGAGAATACCTTAGGAACGGTCGGGCTGGTTTTAGGAAAATAACAGCCCGCCAATCACATGCCAACACGTAATGCTTCTATCATACTTATCATGGACCAGCAATACATCAGAATTGTGCATCATCTCCCTTCGCGATTTCAGAGTGCAGAAACCCCTGTATCTCCATTCGCGATTTGAGCCCCACGAATTGCACCCGAACATAGACGACATTGCACCTGTAACACCCCGTATTTTTTAGTGTATTTTTAATTGAAAGATTTTTTGTTATTAATTTAAAATTTATTCTCTTGTTTTAAAATTGTTGGATTTTTTAGTTGTGCTATTTTTATGATTTTTTTTTAGTTTACGAAAATTATTTTTGAAGTGCTTTCTCTAAATTAATTATTTTTATGCGTTTAAATTTCTTCTCAAATCAAATTAACTTATTATTGAGTTTAATTAATTATTTTCATGTTAATCACTGTGTTTGAAATATTTTATTTCACTAGTTGTTTTAAAATCGTTTCTGTTGGATCATTTTTGTGACCCAAGTTATGAGGATTGGACCTCATTTCTTTTCTCTCTATTTTTCTTTTCCTTTTCTTTTTCTTTTCTTCTTTTCCTTCTTTTTCTTTTTCTCTTTTTTTTTTTCTTCTCCCTCCCGCGCCTCTCTCTCTTTCTCTCTCCCGTGCGTCCGCCGTTTGCCCTCGACCCGCCGCCGTGCGCCGGCGGTGGTCGACACCGCCCGGCTTCCCAGCACCCCCACCCACCGGCGACCTCCCCCTCCGATTTTCAGCCCCAGCCGTGCCGCCGTTAGCCTCCACGCACCACACGAAGCCGCGGCATTCCTTGCGCCGCTGCGCCGCCGTCGCGCCACCTCCGGCCACCATCTTCTCACCACGTCATCCTCGACCTTCTAGCAACCCAATGGACCCAACCCCACCTCCGATCTGTCACCGGTGAAGCCCCACCATCAACATTTCCGTTTTGGGTGTTTTTGCACTTCAACCGCCTATTGCGCCGCCACCCACGACCAACCACCACCACCACTAGTCTCACCGACATCCCTAAGCCCTACCCTATCAATCTCGGGTCTTCGTTTACACCCGTTCAAAAGTGGGTTTTTGAGACCCACGGCCATAGTGCATTTGGCACTGTTTTGTTGCTGCGTTGCCGCTTCTAGCACCTCCGTGATCTTTCAAAAATTATATTATAGCATTGTAAGTATTTTTCCCAAAGTGCTTTTGAGATTTAAATGTATTTTTGCGCTAATTCATATTTACTGTGATTTTGTTGGTTGTGCCGGACTGAGTCCGAGGAGTTAGGGGGGGTCGTTTGGATTGGTGGTTGAGAAATTATTTTAGAAGGGAATTTAATTTTCTTTGTCCAGTACAGTTTAATTTTTGGAGGTATTAGTTTATATTTTCTGTTATGGAGTTGTGAATGGGAAGAAGTGTGCTTTGTGTAGTATTGTTGGTTAAACTGTTAGTAATTGTTTGGGACTGCGAACTGTTGGAATAAGTGTGAGTTATTGGAATTTGAATTGGCATTGGTCCTGATGCTTGTATTGGACAATACTGAGATTGGTATAGAATATTTTGGGTCGAAGTGTGGGCTGTCCAGATTGTTATGTGGTTGTTTAGCACTCTTGATATTGAGATTGGCTATTAAAGATTTGGGTTTTCTTTTTAGTTGTGTTGGAAAATAAGTTCTTAAGAGACAGGTGGTAATTTTCCAGACCAACCGGGTTTGGGGCGTTACAGCACCGAAGAACACCCATCGGCATCGCACCCAAGCCCACCCAAACAACGTTGGCGTCGCACCCAAGCCCTTTTAGACGCGTCACAGCCCCCTCGCGACCCGTCAAAGCTCAACCTTCGTTGCGTCTCAGCCCCTCGAAGCTTAACCCGAAGCGGTTTGCGTCGCCCCTCAGCCCCCTCGCACCCCCTTGAAGCACAACCAGACCTCCGTCGCCTCTCATCCCCCTCGCAATCCCTTGAGGCTCAACCTGACCTCCTTCACCTTTCAATTTATTTTTATATAAAATTGATTGTGGCTGCACGAAATTGATTGTGGCTATAAGAAATGAACCACCTGATTTGTCTGTCTAAGAAAGTGAAATTGAAATTGATTGGCAAACGAGAAACCAGAAATTTGTGCATTTTACCTGTTTGATAAAATTTCTAAGAAGAAAAAGCACCACTATATTGCATTGGAGTTCTAAATCTGACTTTCAGATTAGGTGAATTGGTATATTTGTGAATTATTGTTGAGCTATATTTGTGATTTGGTATAAAATAAAAGAGGTTTCTGATTTGGTTTGTCTTGGCATATTTGCACCCCAGTGGAAATCTCATGGCACCATTCGAGCTTGTAGAATTGAGGAAGCAATTGGGCAAGCTGATTGATTTATTTCTGATATACAATTTTTTGTAAAAATTGAAAGTGCCCTACCTTAAAGTTTTGACCTTTTAGGCTTTCTCGTATCATTTCCTAACGCCCGCTAACATCTAGTTAGTCCCAGCATTGGAGAAGTTTATTTAGTGTTCATTATTTTGTTATAACAATGCTATAACAATAGTCTCTATTGTTTAGAATTGAAAAGTTCACGTGGACAACTCTTGTTAGGATTTGGTTAGTAATGTTGACTTCAGAGCTCGGGTAACAATCTGAAAGACCAAGAGTTTGTAGTAATAAACTTTTATAGAACCCCCCCCCCCCCCCCCCCCACAAACCCACTAACCGTTTGCAGAGGTCCTACTGTTGCCAACTTTTCACATTGACAACTCTTGTTAGGATTTGGTTAGTAATGTTAACTTCAGAGCTTGGGTAACAATCTAAAAGACCAAGAGTTTGTAATAATAAACTTTTATAGAACCCACTAACAAACCCCCCCCCCCCCCCCCAAAAACCCACTAACCTTTTGTAGAGGTCCTACTGTTTCCATTTCATGAACAAACATTTTTTTAATGTTAAATATAACCATGTGCGCTTCATTTCCATTTCCGTATGACTTTGATTTACATTGGTTCTTTTGTCTGTGTAGTGTGGTTTGAACCATTAAGAATTGTCATTTTAGGGCCCATAGAAGACCCGAAATCTCTGAATATGTATGCCTTTAGTTATCATTGGCACTAGTCTTCCTTATAGTTGCATTGCATTGCATGGCTTATGTGCTACTCAGTTATCATTGCATGGCTTATTTACTGTCTAATATATACTGATTTGGGGGCTCTTTTTACTTCAATATTAAGATAGCAAGTGAAGAATTCGGGTTCTCATTCTAGGTCAAGTTCTTAGACCGTAAGAGGAGAAGACAAAGTTAGTTTGGAGAGACCACTTTGCTATTGTGGTTGTCAAGCGAAGCTACGAATTTCTAGAAAATCAAATAGCTTTGGAAGAAGATTTTTCAATTGTCCAAACTATAAGATGAATACACAATGTGACTTTTTTTAGTGGATTGATCTTCAAAGTGAGCAAAACAGCTGCTGTAAGATGACGTTGGACTTCGCTGAACGGAGGCACGACAGGGTACTTCATGGGCGGTTATGCATCGAAGAATTGAAATTTAAAGTGTTGTAGAAGAAGTACAAGGGAGTCTTGAAAGTGTTAATCTTGACATGGGTTTTTTTAATAATAGTTTGTGGTGTACTTTTTATGTATCCAAAAAATGGTAATGTATCTTGACTACAGCTCTTGTAGCTCTTGTAACGTGTACTTTTTTTAATACTTTTATCAGTTGAATGTACTCAATGTGGTTTATGTAATGAGAACATCCTCGCATGTTTTGAATGTATTTGAAATTTCCTTAGTTGTTGTATTATGGTCAGTTTTGAACAATGTTTCCAATCTTCCCTTTTATAATTTCCAATACTTCTGCCCAGCACCTGATGTTTGTATCAAGATATTCAAACCAGAAATTGTACCAAGATATTCTTTACTTTGCCATTCTTCACACTAATCAAATTACAGATAAACCAAGATCAAATTCATGGATACATGCATTGTCCAAAAGAAAATGCAACTAGAAAATTGGTATATAAAGTATGTCTTCTAGCTAAACTTGTACAAAACAGATTGGTATAGAAATTGAAGTATAATTTGTGCAGACTTGTGAAGAAATGACTATGTGAAGAAAGCCAAACTGCCACATTCCCTGTCACATAAAAATAAATACGGATTAAATTAACCGATAAATAGGTTGAATTAAACATAACAAAAGACAAATAAATGTGCCTTACAAGATATTTCGAAATTTTGACTATGATTCTAAATGTATCGATATGTTGTCAGGTGTTGGCCCAATATCCCTAAATAAACAACAACAAAACACAAAATTTATTAACTTCTTCAATTAAAAATCAATAAAATACAAATAACTACAAAACTACTATACCTCACTGAAAGACAATTGTTTTTAGCATGTTCCTCATTCTTGCAAATACTATAACGTCTTTTCTTTGTTTGTGTTTCTTTTGAGTTCTTCGATCTTAAAGATTTTGGCCATCCTTCTGTTGGCACCCGTGGAGGATCCTGGACCGTTTGTGAAAAATTAGATACAACTTGACTTTTTGCCATTTGAATGTCATTGGTTGACTCCCCTCTTTGTGAAACTTTTACATGATCTTCCATTGCAAGTAACTCTTTGTGAACCTTTTCCAATGCAAGACATAGGTGATTGTGTTTTCTACTTGACTGCAACCCAAGTTCAACAATGTCATAAAGTTGTATCATTAACTTGCTTTTTCTCATCGTAGGATCATCCTGTCCTTGCCGAACTTGCCCTTCAATTAATAGTATGTCAGGAATGGGTTGAGTCTTAACATTAATAGTCCATTTATCTAAAACATAATGATGTGACAATCTATCTAACTTCGCTTTCTTGCCAAAAACACACAAGATATGCCTACAAAGAAGCCTCATGAACTCCCACATATGACATGTACATGTTGCATGTTCGTCACCATTTTTCAATGTGACATCGTAAAGTGGTGTTTCTTTACAACAAACTGCCACTCCATATGTCTTGCTTTCTCCCTCTTTGGACAATTTTGTTGCTTCGTACCGTAGACTATTGAACAACTCATCTTGGAAGATAATGAATGACTTTCTTGTATAAACCATTGCCGCTTCCTCTTCAATTTTAAGAGGTGTCTTCAATATCGCTCGCGTAGATTTTGTCCGCACATACTTCTCTTTTTCTTTAAAGTAACGATAGTTTTTTCATACTGATACACAAAGTCATTAACCATAGTGCTTGAACGAACATAATCTTTGAAAAATTTGTTCATGCTTTCACTTCTTTGAGTTGTTGACATACCGGCACAAAATGGTGAACGCAACTAAGTCGGAACCCACTTATCTCGTCGGCTGTAAAGATTTTGCAGCCAAATATTTTCTCCTAACTCATACTTCACTAATATAAAAGTCTATTCTTGCTCGAACTCATCAGTTGTAATTGTCTCATGGATGCAATAACGGAAATCTTTTCCAAAGTCCGGAAATCTGTAATATACATGGGCCAAGTGTTCGGGAAACTTTTGTAAAATATGCCACAAGCACAACCTATGAGTTGTATTCGAGAGTACCTCTGCTATGGCCTTTGCCATAGCCTTGTCATCGTCGGTAATTATAGCTGAAGGGGCTTTACTAAGCATTGCCTCTTGCCACGTTCTCAATAACTATGTATATGATTCTGCTGTTTCATTAACTAACAAGGCACAACCAAACATTATGGTATGATGATGATGGTTAACTCCGAAAAATGGCACAAACGACATCTTATAAATATTGGTCAGGTACGTGGCATCAAATGTAACAACATCTCCAAAATACTGATATGCAGTCCTTGACCGCGCATCAGCCCAAAAACAACTTCCAATACATCCATCCTTATCAATTTGCATGAAGTACACAAACTCAGGTTCTGTGAGTTGTCGCTCAAGAAAGTAAGAATATAACATTTGTGCATCTCTCTCTTCAAATACTTTTCTCCTTTTGTTTCCTAAGTAATTTTCAACATCCTTGCCAATAGAGCTAACATTGAAGTTACCACCTGATTCTTTACTCAACATTGACATAATCTTTCTTGTTGGTACACCAGAGTCATTCAAAGTCATAATCAGTTTTTTTTGGACTTTTGTAACTTTCCTATTTCTACGGAGCAAACTAGTACTCCTCGGTGTAAGTAAAATGTGATTATGTCCAATCACAAGTTTGTTGACTATCCACTTTTCACCATCTTTTTTTATTCCCATAATTGTTTTACATCCAATCCTTGTCTCAGCAAGTTCAGGAACTTTTCGTTCTTTTTCTTTCTGAGTTACCCGTCGAAATCCTTCTCTTGTGCAAACATAATCTATTGCACAAAGTTTTTTATCATCTTTCAACAGCCGAGTATGATTAGTCCGAATTGCAAAACCTTTATGTCTTACATATGCCTTGTAAAACGATTGGGCGTCTTCCACATCGTCAAATATCATGGCAATGAATGGTTCCAAAGGACCACTACTTGAATCTTCCACATTCACTCGTTCTTCAACATTAACTCCATCTTCAACATTCACCCCATCTTCGACATTCACACAATCTTCAACATTCACATAATTTTCGACATTCACATAATCTTCAACATTCATCCCATCTTCAACATTGATATCATATTGTCCATCTACACTTTCATGCTCAACTTCATCACTATCAACTCAAGAAATTTGTTTCTTTCATACAAATCCACCAAATTATAAATTCAATAGTTATTCAAAACAACCACTTTGTACAATTTTAGTACTATTGATAAGACCAATGCTTGAGTAAAAAAAAATAATAATAATAAGACGACACCATACCCATGCTTGTGATTAAAAAAAAAAAAAAGACAACACCATACCATGCTTGAGTAAAAAAAAAAAAATACAACACCATACCATGCTTGAGTAAAAAAAACACCATACCATGTTTGAGTAAAAAAAAAAAAAAATACAACACCATACCAATGCTTGAGTAAAAAAAAAAAAAGACAACAAAAAATAAAGACAACACCATATGTTTGGTGTGCCCCTTTTCTCAGTCACAACTAGCATGATGTGGTTAGAACATGATGTGTTTCCTATGTGGAGACCCTCCACAAATCTCCCAAAATAAATACAATACAAATGTATGGTTTCCAATTTATGAAGCAAAGCCTCACTTAATGATCACTGATTAAACAAAATCAGAAAAAAAAAGAGCAACACACCAAGAAACGAGCAACATAACACTAATTAAACAATATAGGCAATACAAGAATAAGAAAATCTGGTTTAACCA
The DNA here is from genome assembly GCF_001411555.2 of Juglans regia. Lineage (NCBI taxonomy): Eukaryota > Viridiplantae > Streptophyta > Magnoliopsida > Fagales > Juglandaceae > Juglans > Juglans regia. The sequence continues at coordinate 11,776,687 of NC_049901.1, read as the reverse complement.
ATTTAGCATTGCCTAACATTCCAAATATATATCATGTGCTGCATACATATGCATAGATTGCTACGTGACTCATGTTTCCTAAAACTTTCTTTATAATTGGGTATCACAAGACCATACGATGGATTAAGTTACACAAATAATAGAGTCAATATCAGACAAATACAGCTCTTTGTGAAATGCTTTAGAGCCATTTGTGACATTTAATCAAACAGGTATCATACCTGAGTATCAGTCATGAAAAATCACTGTGGAGAACTGCTTGCATTGGCGTCGGCGTGGGACTGAGATTCGGGAGGTGCAAATAGCGGCAACGAGGGAGAGAGGGGAAGAGAGGGGTTGTGCAAATGTAAAGGAAGGGAGGGACATCAAGGAAGAGAATGGTGCGATTTGAGCTACGTCAACGTCGGTGTTGGACTGAGATGGTTGAGTCGGCGTCGGCGTCAGACTGAGATGCTTGCGTCGGCGTTAGACTGAGGGCATCGACCAGAGCAGAGGCAAAGAGAAGACAGTGGACGGTGCAAATGAGAAGGCATCGGACTGTAGCACATACGCATTGGGTGTTTTTCTCAAGTGCTTCTCTGTGGTGGGGTGTATTCGATCTTCTTAAGGTGTTTTTTTTTACGTGGCAATAGATGAATGGAGGGTTGTTTTTGGCTGAATTGCAGCCCGACCGTATCGAAGCGCCTCTGGAAAAGAAATAATAATGAAGGAGGGAAGGATAATAACGGCAGGAGGAGCCGAGAATCATAAAACAATCTCGGGTCTAAATTCTAAGAATTTTGGTCAGCACAATGAAATCCTCTATATATATATATATATATATATGCTATGGTGGAGGTAAGATGGGATGCATGGAATTGGAGCAGTCATTAATTTCTCCAAGACTGCAGTCTGAGATCGAGGATGCATGACAAGTTGAAGTTTGGTCCAGGTTACATACAGTATACATGATATAGTTGAGCACGAGGAAGAAAGTCATGAGGACCTAATGACGAGAGAAATAGGATAAAAAAAATACTTAAAAAAATATAAAAAACTTAAATGTAGAAATAGATAGATAGGAATAGGATAGCTATCACTACCCTTGACAGATTGATACCAAAGCATGAGTTCGGCTTGGTCTCGATTTCTTACACTTTCTTTACAATTATTTTTTTATTCTTTTGATAGTTCAATCTAGATAAAAAAATTTCAAAACATAACATTCTTGTATAATTTAAAAATAAATAAATTCAATCAATTAATGTAATCAAATAATTTTTAAAAAATTAATTTTTAATTAAATTACATAATTACGTTGATTGATTGAATTTATTTTCTTCTAAATTATATAAGAAGACCATGTTCTGAAAATTTTAATCCAAATTCAAATAACAAAAGAAAAAAATAAATAATTAGATAGTGAATGTGTAGTAAAGCAAGTGCAACGGTACCGTTATCATTATTTATGTGAAGAAGGAAAATGGTATTCATTAATCCTTTCCCTATGAGTTGAGAAACTAATAGTTTGAAAACAAAAAGATAAGAATTAGCATGTGAAGGGAAGATGTACAAATAATGGTGAAATCGGAAATTTGGTGTGGATAACACATTTAGGACAAGAATGAACTCAACCGACTCAAGGAAATTCATATACTCATCTTAGACACGAAAAATTTATAAGTTGGTATCATTTAGTAAAGTGTTTGCATGACAAGATTTGATTTATAAGATAAATTTTAAAATTTAAATCAAATAAATCAAATCTTACCATTTAAATGATGTGAGTGATATAATTTATATACCGAGGACACTCCTGTTTATCTCTCTTCTTACATAAAAATGTGCCCACCGCTATATTTTGGACATCCTAAACCCTATCAACAAGCCCAAACCCTATCTCTCCTAAAATCCTTTATCTCTCTTCAGCATCAATGCCGGATGCAGTACTAAATAAAATAATTACTAATCATTATAATTTTTTAAAATTTTTAAATAAAAAATAAAAAATAATTTAATTTTTTAAAATATCAAACAAAAATAATCTTAAAAAATAATATTTTAATTTTATAATATTTTTAAAAAAAAAAAACTTCTTTACGTTTCTAAAATTTTATAAAATATCCTCAAATTATCTTATTATTATTTATAAAATTTTATTCAAATATTATTTCTAAGCTTACCGGGTCAGACTGCAGGTAGGTAGGTTGATCATCAGATGGGATGCTGCAAGGAATTGGAGTAAGCATTAATTTCTCCAAGACTGCAGTCCGATCGAGGATGCATGGCAAATTGAAGTTTGGTCCAGGTTACATACAGTATACATGATATAGTTGAACATAAGGAAGAAAGTGATCAGGACCTGATGACGAGAGGAATTAACACGAGAGATGCGTCACAAAAGCATATATTTAGTTTATTTAATTCTTCCATTTGCGATGGCCAATCACATGCCACCCATTGAAGATAATAATTGCCAGATTGATAGCATTTAATGGCCTTTTTGGAGGAGAAGCCAATTGCAAATTGTCGAAAGAAACGGTGTTTGTTGCTGTGCATGTATATGCAGGATGAAAAGATAAACACACGTCATTTTTCATAATATTTTATATAATAATATTTAAAAAAAAAAGTTATTTTTTAAAATTAACTTGTAAAAATAATATTATTTTATTAAAATATACTTATTTTACAATATATATTGTGAAATATATTAAAAAATATGTTGTGTAGGTACTTATGCTGATTAGGTGTAAGTTGATCGTGATAAGGTCTCTCGCTTCAATAATTATCTAGGTTCTACCAAATCATGAGTCCGGCTTGGGTACTTTTCGATTTCTTACACTTTCTTTATTATTATTTTATTATTTTTTTCTTTTTTTCTTTTGATCGTTCAATCTAGATAAAAAATCTCAAAATATAATATTTTTGTATAATTTTAAAAATATAAATTCAATCAACTTACATAATCATATAATTTAAAGAAAATTATATATAATTAAATTAATTTTTAATTAAAGTACATGATTACATTGTTTGATTGATATATTTTCTTCTAGATAACAAAAGAAGGTCTTGTTCTGGGATTTTTTTATCAAAATTCAAATAACAAAAGAAAAAAAATAAATAACTGGATAGTAAAGCTATAGTAAAGGAAGTGTAAGAATATCATTATCCTTATTTATATGAAGAAGGAAAATGGTATTCATTATTCATTTCCCTATGAGCTGAGAAACTAGCAGTTTGAAAACAAACAGATAAGAACTAGCCTGTGAAGGGAAGAGGTACAAATAATGGTGGTATCGGAAATTTGGTGTGGATAGCACATTTAGGATAAGAATGATCTCAACCGACTCAAGGAAATCCATATACTCAGATACGAAAAATTTATAAGTTAGTATGGATAATGTATTTAGTAAAGTATTTGCATGACATAATTTGATTTATAAGATAAATTTTAAAATTTGAATCAAATAAATCAAATATTACCATTTAAGTGATATGGATGATATGCTTTACATACCAACAACACTACTGTTCATCTCTATTCTTACATAAAAATGTGCCTACCCCTATACTTTGGACATCCTAAACTCTATCAACAAGCCCAAACGCTATCTCTCCTATAACCCTATATCTCTCTTCCTCATTAATGCCGGGTGTGGTATTGAACAAAACAATTAGTAGTGTAACTGGTTTGGTTTGGCTTGATTTTGGACAAAATTTATGACCGAACTGGTATGTATTGATTTTGCATTTTCAAAAATTGATTTCGCACTAATTACCCACCTAAACCGGTACCAGTTTCCAGTCCAATTTTAATAAAATGCAAATTTGTTATAAAAAAATCGGTTTATTAAAAAAAAAAAAACTGCTTTATAGAAATTTGTTTTATTAAAAATCTGTTACTATTTACAAAAATGTTCTTTATAAAAAAAATCTGCTATATAAAATTTTTTTTTCTATAAAACAAAAACTGGAACAAGAAATCTGCTTTGAAAAAAATCCGCTTTAATAAATGTAACTGTTACAAAACTGTAAACAAAAAATCTGCAACAAAAAGAAAATTCTGTTATGAAATAAAATAAGTCTAAAAGTCTAAATTACGAGTCCAAAAGTCCAACAAATTACAAGTCCAAATTCCAAAAGTCTAAATTATCCAAAAGTTCCACAAATTACAAGTTCAAATTACAAATCCAAATTACAAGTCTAAATCGCAAGAACATCCAATAAGAAACTTTACAACTAGAACAAATAGCTATAAATCATGCCAATTGCCACCAAGCCACCAACTCTAATAGTTCATTCAACAAATCTTGCAATTGTATGAAAATAAATCAAGCAGTTAATTCCAATAAAAAGTTATTAATTACATTAAATGAAAAAAAAACTTGAGGAAAGATGTAAAAATGTGAGCTACCTTAAATTTAATCATCTCTTGCCAAAGAAGTAGGTCTTAAAGAATTTCCTAAGTCTTCCAGGAGCTCTACACAAAAGGGAAAAAAATGAATAAGCATAATAAATTAAACAAATCAAAATATGATATACACTTTAGAGACATTAAAAGAAAAGGTGAAAGATGCTACATACCTGTATCAAATTCCTCAAACTCCTCAATATCATCGTTTAAACTGCGAATGTTAATCGGGACAGAAGAAGAACATAGCTAATTTTGTATACAAATAATGAGTTCTACCATAAGTGAAAATAGGCTACTGCAGAAAGGATCAAGGACTCGACCTGCTGTGCTAAAGCCGACTAAGAGGCAACTGTAAATATTGGAACTGCAAGAATTAATTTATGTTACTGAGCATGAATTTAGGAAGGGAGTAAAATAAAAATTTAGACTTTGGGGCGCATTCTTGGAAGGAGTTAGTTTTCAGTTTTCAATTTTCATATTCTTCTTGTTGACATCTATGGCTATGTGACGTTATGGTTGCTGGTACTGGATCAGGTTGGTGTCTATGAAAAGTCATTAGCTTGGCATTGATGATTTAGTCGGCATAGAGATTTTAAAGAAATTTACGGAATATCTATTAATGCACATTTCACAGCAACTATACTTTTGGTGAGCCAACCTTAGATGAAGGAAATGACTCGTATGGTTTGATCTAATTGGTGAAATGCGGTTTGCCAATCGGGGATTTGATGTGTTTGGTGACCGACCTAGAGTTGAAGTGGATCAAACTTATGGTTTCAATAATGGCGTGAAGTTGAAATTGTATAATACTTGTTAGTTCAGGAAAATACTTCCAAGGAGGGTGTAGAATTAAGATTTCACCCCTACATTTATTTATTTGGGTTAATTACACTTTGCCCTTTAAACTTCCATTCAATTCACAATGTCCCTCTAAAACTAATAATTACATCAAAGTAGACTCTCGAATTTTTAAAACATCTAAATCCTCCCTTTCCGTTTACTAGAAATGTTAAATCCAGTGGTGGACCTATTAAGGGGCAGGGGGACCATGGCCCCCCCAAAGTTTAAAAAAAAAATAATATATATTATTTTTTTTATTTAATAGGATTATATTAATCTCATATTGTGTTGATTCTCTCTCTAAAAAATTATCTTGGCTCCTTCTACAAAAATATTTTGATATTATAGATTATTTTGACTTAGAAATGTAATAAAAAATATTTTATTATAGTTTTAGCTTTGCTCAGCCCCTACAACAAATTCTTGGTTCCGCCACAGGTTAAATCTAATGGAAATTCCAGCATATATATTGTTCATTTGGCTAGCATGCGGTGCAGCGTTGAAAAATTGGGTTGGTGGAACTAATCCCTAAATGGAGTAATTATCATGTCAACTACGACATTACTTATAAAAAAAAAAAAAAAAAACTGATATCATTGTGCTCCCCTGCCCCCCATTTTTTTCTCTTTTATTTATATGTTATTTGGAATCCATTCTCTTCCTAGACATCTTGTACATCTTTGCACAACTATCATGAGCTCTTTTTTTGTTAGAAAAGGGGCACGCTTCACCTAGATATAAAAAAACTCTGGTGTGCACGAGTACTAGCTAGGAGCATTTTGGACACATGATTTTTCCGTCCAATGAGGGCAAATTCACCAAGTCATAAGTTGAGTAATGTTACCTTAAAAAGTAGGAATTTCTGTAGGTGTCCAACAAGTAGCTAGGGAGGGAGTGTTAGTTTGTTATTCTAAGGGTGCATCTGCTGAGCCGCTTGCCAATAATTTACTTTTTCTTTTTAGTTTTGGTCTAAAGATGTCTTTTACGTGTTTTATTTTATTTGTGCAGCTGACTCTACGTAGGCTCGTGGATACAGCAAAGCAAGTTACCAAATCTGGAAATCTGAATGAGTTTTCAATGGTCTTGCTCAATAACACCCTATCATTGCCATTAGGGATTCTTCTAACTTTTATTTTCAATGAGTTGGATTACCTCACCAGAAGGTGAGTTTTCACCCCACTTTTCTGAATTTTTTGTCTTCTATAATGGTATCTACCTAATATATAATGTAATTCATACGTACCCAATTATTTTGCTACTGACATATTGAATTAATCTTCTTCTAATGGTAATTAAAGATGTTGGGATTTGCATAAGATAAACATTACTATGTCTTTGAAGTTCAAACAAACTCCGTCTAGCGTACTGATTCATTTTAAAGCTGAAGATGATGTCTTCAGAGGTGGAAGCAGTTTTTACTTGAGGTTTTTCTTTGCATACTGTATTTTTGGTTGTGGAACTAAAATTTTCTTATGATGAACATCTTATTTGGTCCATGCAATCTGAAATTTGTGTTGATATTGTTGAAGTGAGAAAAACTGCATTGCCATATAGCAAGGGTACTCAGATGAACTGCTACATTGTATGCCTATTCTTTTTTTAGCGTTAATTATTTTAGTAAAGATTGACTAGAAAACTTGAGTTATGCTATAAACTAGGCTCACATCCCATCCTCATCACACTATATTGATGTGGCATTGTTGATCAGCCTTTAGATCGGTCCTTATTTTTTAAAAGAGTAATTCTACATACTATACTCCCATCTCACTGCTCAAAATTTGGCACTTTTATCTCCCTTGGATCATCCCTCATTTTTTAAAAGAAAAACTTATTGGTGGGCGATGCCACCTCATCATAGCTGGATGAAAGTAGGACGAAAGTATGATATGTACAATTTTCCTTTTTATAATAATACATTCAAAGGTTGATAAACAATGTCATGTCAACACAATTGGTTAAAAGTAGGGTAAGAGTGTAGTATATAGCATTTTCTTAAAAACTTGGATGTGCCTTTTGGCTACTGCAAGATTAACCAGAACTCTTGCACCATCTATTATTGCCTCCGTTGTAGTCCCCAACCATTATTTGCTAAATACTGAAATATTCTGGCTATAGAGTGATACCTTCCTAGTAGTACTTGTCCACAATAAAGAAATCTTGTGTAAGATACTCAAAAGTATAATAGTTCTTTTTATCTGTCATTCTTGTCCCATTTATTCATTTTTTTTCTTGCTTCTCCCTTCGCTCCTCCCCCCACCCACTTTCTTTCTCCAATACTTGCTCCTTTTGAGAGCGGTAGGTTTGGCTGCTTCCACTTATATATAAAAAAGGTTTGGCTGCTGCTTCTTTTCTCTCATACATTCGAACTGCTTTATGCATATGAGAAACCATTTTGTAATGAGTCCCAATAATTCATCTTTTTTGCATTGACCTTTTCTTCATATTCCTGCTTTCTACGAGAGATCAGATTGCAATATATCTCACGCTGAAACATCCCAATGCGTGCGCTTTTATATCCATCTCCTGAACATGAAAACCTGATGGATCAGCCTTGATTATAGTAATTTTTCTCCTAGATAAGCATTGTACGTACTTTGCAAATAACTTGTACACTTCTTTACCTTTTATACCGGAATTCTGGACGTGCTCTTGGGCAGTGTGAGGGACTTGATTAAGCTCTAACTGTATGCAGAGAAAAGTTCTTATCTTTTTATTTTCCTTTTCTATCCTGTTGAATCTTTTGGATGTTGAATTGATTTGGCAGGCCACTATTGAGGTTGCCAACCTTCTGGTTTGTAATAACATTAAGTGGAGTTTTGGGACTAGCAATCAGCTTCACTTCTATGTGGTTTCTTCATCAAACTGGGGCTACAACGTACAGGTAAGATTAATAAATTCCGATGGGTAATATGTTATTTCTGGGTTGAAATTTGTTTTTGTTTTCTTGTTTATTTTAATTGAGGAAAATAAAAACATTACCAAACCAGGTATTTTCTTTTCTTCTTTAAAAAATATTCGTTTTCATAGTTATTTTAGATAAGATGGCATTAATTATATAAAATGGTATATACAACATCTGTAATCACTGAACTGCTTCCTGCAGCCTTGTGGGGTCGTTGAATAAGATCCCTCTGTCCATTGCTGGCATCCTTATTTTCAAAGTTCCTACCAGCTTAGAAAACTCGGCAAGCATATTCTTCGGTAAGTTGTGTCCATGTCATTTACTTGAGTATGTCCATATTCTTCCAAAAGCCACATGACATGAAGCACTTGCACTTGAGCATGACCCAAAAAAAACACCAAAAAAAACAATATTGCTCTCTGTAGGTCTCATAGCTGGAGTAATTTTTGCAAGGGCAAAATTAATGCGGGAAAGATCTCAAACCTGAAAAGTGGCAAAAGTTACATATCTTGAACATGATAACCTGGTTTTGCACTCTGGACTAAATTGCACAAGAGAGCTGCACTTATGAAGTCATCAGGGAGAGTTAAGTGGTGCAGTTTCCCATCAAAAGAGAGAAATAGGAGTGAACATGGAATGATCTTGGCTTATTTGCAAGTGCTGTTCTGCGGCTTCTGCCCGTTTTATTTATTTATTTCTTTTCCATGTTACATGAGAGAACTGCATTCTCCTCTATAGGGGAATGGGTTGGGTTGGGTATCTGGGTTTGTTGTATCGAGGGAAGATGCTTGCACTAATTCTTTCTCATGTCTATATATATATATTTTAAATGAAGAGTCGAAAGTCACATGTCCAATTGTGACTCCGTCCCAAATTTTATTGATCAACCCTCACTTGTGGCAGAGGAAAACCGTGGTTACAACCCGAGGCCTGGGGGCTACAAATATTATAATAAAACCAAAACCCAAGCCTCAAAACCAAATAAACTCAACCACTATACAAAAACCTCCAAAAAAACCTTCAAAATAACAACCTGCAAAACAAAATCTGCACGAACATAGAGTGAGAAATGAAATGATCAAATGCAAAAAAATACATACCTCTCAAACAACCAGCTCACATAGCTTTCTATCAACTGCTACGGATTCTACGTAAATAAGGGAGGCCCCCTCTATCCAGTCTAATGTTACCTCTAATAGAAGGAGGCAACTCAGGAAGAGACAACCATGATCCCGAAATACCATTAGCACCCATTTTAGCTAAACCATCCGCAACTGAATTACATTCTCTATAACAATGAACAAATAAAACATTAATGCCAGCTGTACGACTCTGAATTTCATCCCAATAGTCTTCCATATACCATAAGCCACATCTCTGATTCTTCAACCAATTTAGTACTATCAAGGAATCTAGTTCAATCTCCACAAATAAAAAACCCATCAAACCAATATATCGAAGCCCATGAAGTAAACCCATTAGCTCAGAATAATTGTTCGAATGATGCCCCATAGCTATAGCAAACCCATAAAGCAGATTACCTTTTTCATCTCGAATAATACCTCCCGCACCTGAAGGGCCCGGATTACCTAGAGAACAACCATCAACATTCAGCTTTACCCAACCTTGCTTAGGCTGATTCCACTTTACCGGAATGACAATCTCTTTCCTCATGACATTTAACGGCATATTAAAACATTTTAAAATACCTTCATCACGCCGATTGAGCAAATTAACATTATTAAGTTTAACTGCAATCCAAGAAACCCAATATTTGATGGAACACCAAACTTGTTGTACCGATTCCATTATTCCTACCATCCGGACTTTACAACGACGGCCCCATAACCGCCAAGTGATGATTGCTGGAAGAAGACCCAACAGTTGACCAGGACGATTAGAATTCTTAGCCCTCCTATACCAACACTCCACCCTCTGTCTCCATGAGCAACCTTCCACCCACGGAATTCCAATAACCACTGAACATATACGCCAAATTTTTTCAGCAAAATCTCCTCCCGCAAGAATATGATTCAGATCTTCATAAGTATAACTGGAACAACAATCACAACGGGAAACAATAGGAATACCAATTCTGCAAATTCTATCATCCACAGGAAGACAATCATATATGGCTTTCCACATCGTGATTGAAATTTTTTTTTGGAAGAACAGAATGCCAAACCCATTTTGCCCAAGGGAAATCTGGTCCCCTCAAACGAATACAATTCCAAGCACTCTTCGAAGAAAAAGTTCCGTCATCGTTAGGAAGCCATATCAATATATCTTTCCCATGTTTAACCCTACCCAATTGCATAATAATATCTTCAGCTTTTTGATGCCCAACCAACTGAGCAAAAATCTCCATATTCCAACCCAACTCAGTTTTACAATCTTCCAATTTAAGATTTGGCATACCCGAAATCTGAATATTATGACTAAGAGGGGCATCATCAACCCACTTATCATGCCAAAAAAGAAGCTTACCCTCTCGAACTCTCTATTTAGAATTTGTTTGTACTAAAGGAATACTTTTCAAAATCATCTTCCAAAAAATAGACCCTTTCCTTGGATCCACTATAGAAATATGTCTATCACCAACATACTTAGCATGAAAAAAATTAGACCAAAGAGATGTACATTGCAAAAGATTCCAAGCTAACCTCATATGTAGAGATGTTTGCACATCTTGAAGGCTCCGAATACCCATCCCACCTTCCATGACAGGCTTACAAATATCCACCCAAGAACGCCATTTGTTCTTATTTTTTCCATCTTTTACACTCCAGAAAAAGGTGCTAATGATTTTTTTAAGTTTCTCAATAACAACTTTAGGCGTCCTTCAGATAGAAAGACTATGAACGGGAATACTTTGAAGCACATGTTTAATAAGAATCAGACGCGCCCCACTGGATAACAATCTGGCTTGCCATCCCTCCAATCTACATTGAACTTTAGCAATCAAGTCATCAAAATAAGCTATTTTCAATCTTCCTGAAATAATAGGAACTCCTAGATATTTAAAGGGAAAAGTCCCTTCCGTAAAATCCGTGAAACGAAGAAGTGCCCGACGTCTAGAAATAGGAATCTGCGAAGAGAAAAAAATAGAGGACTTGTTTTTGCTAACTACTTGCCCCGACCATTGTTCGTACGTCTTCAACACATTAGAAATAGTTCTTAAGGATTTTTTTCCCCCATTACAAAAAAGTACCATATCATCCGCATAGAGTAAATGAGAAATAATGGGAGTACCCCTAGGATGGTAAAAAGGAATAATCTTACCCATTTCCACCTTTTTTTTTATCATCCTTGTAAAAATTTCCTCAACAATAATAAATAAATAAGGAGAGATAGGATCTCCTTGTCTCAACCCCCGACCACCTTTAAAAAAACCTTTGGGAACCCCATTCATAATCACAGAAAACCAAGGATTAGTGATGCATTTTTGAATTAACATGCAGAAAAAATCTGAAAACCCGAATGCTTTAAGAACATGCAAAAGAAAAGACCAGTCCACACTATCATATGCTTTAGCCATGTCAATCTTCAAAACAACATTTCCACCATGAGCCGGCTTGTTAATAGAATGGATCATTTCTTGTGTAATACTAATATTCTCAAATATGCTTCAACCCGGAAGAAAAGCTCCTTGTTCAGGAGATATAATTTTTGCCAATATGGGGGAAAGACGATTAACCATAATTTTGGTGCATATTTTGTAAAACACGGTACACATGCTAATTGGCCTAAACTTATCAAAACTTGTCGGATTATCCACTTTAGGAATTAAAACCAAGAAAGTAGCATTAAAAAACCTCGGAAGATTCTTACCTCGAAAAAACTCTGAAACCGCATCAACAACCTCATTACCCACTATGTGCCAACATGAACGATAGAATCCCGATCCAAACCCATCAGGACCTGGACTACTATCTTCCGGAATGGGACAAAGAGCTTCATAAACTTCCTGGGATGAAGGAATATGAGACATTCATTTTCACCCTGAGAAATAATAGGAATGACCAAACCCCCCAGATTCGGCTCTTCACAACAAGAACCAACCTCCAGGAATTGTGAGAAATAAGAAATAGCCCCGTCATGGATCTGTTCTGGTGAGGAAAGAGTAGTACCATCTGCAAGTTTCATCTCTTTCACCACTTTATGATTACGACGACTGACCGCACGGAAGAACGTGGATGTCGCTTCTCCCTTCTGAATCCAACCTTGTTTAGCTTGTTGAGCCAAACGCTTTTCTTCCCTCTCCAACCAAACTGAAAGCTCCAATTGTGAAACCACGAGATCATCCTCTACATCTTTGATATATTCAGATTGCAGACTGACCTCCAAACCCCTAATACGAGCCTCAAGCTCTACTATATGAATTTCCGTCCTCCCAAAAATATGCTTATTCCACTCTCGCAAAGCAATTCTGAGTCTTTTAAGTTTATTCATCAGCACATTTAAGCTTGAGCCTCCAACCACATCCACCTTCCAAGAATTCAAAACACATTCAAAAAATTGGGCATGAGATACCCACATTTGCTTAAATTTAAAAGAAGGATAACCATAAGTAACAAACTGATTGTCCAAAAAAATCGACATAGGTGCATGATCAGAAGAGGTACGTGATAAATATTCCAATTTAGCATCTGGAAAAATATCAAGAGCCGCTGTATTAAGAAAGCAACGATCAAGCCTCGCCCATTGCCTAGATCTCCCCGAGTGACCATTACACCAGGAAAAAGAATTCCCATAAAAAGGCATATCAAGAAGACCACAGGCACCCACCCAATCATTAAACTCCTCCATAGGCAAAGCTAATCTTGGCTATCCCCCTCTGCGCTCCGAATCATTCCTAATAATATTAAAATCACCCATCACCATCCAAGGTAACTGGTGAATATTAGCTGCCATCAAAACATCCCACAGTCTTCTACGCTCCAAATAGGAGCATTTCGCATATAAAAAGTAATGCGGACAACATTAGGATTATCAATACGAATTGTCAAAAATTGATCACCCATATACTCAACTACAAGATTTAATTCTTGAACCCAAAACATCCATAACTTACCTCCGTCATCAACATTAGAACAACAATAATCAAACCGTAAACAATCACGCCACAAATCTAAACGGGAATTACTTACCATTGGCTCAACAATAACAAGAATTTTAGGAAGACATTTTGATACCAATTTTTTAAGGCGCTTTCTTGACGTACCTATCCCCCGAGCATTCCAGTACAATAAAGATGGCTTCATAAATTAAGCCGGGCGGGCTTATTTACGACCCTGGAAGAACCTCTTAGCTTAATACCTTTCCCTTTCCTTTTCTTATTCAATTGAGAATCTGAATCCGAGACCACAATTTTGTCTTTAGCTAAGTGATCCACTGCCCCTTCCGAGTCCGAATCTGAGCAAGTGTGACCATCTGAGCAATAATTCTTACGCCCAACCTCCTCAAAAATTGAATCATCTCCTTCCTGAACAGAGACCTCCTCCAGCGTTCGTCCTTCAAGATTTTCCGTATGAAAAAATTCCATAATGGGTGCAAGCATGCCCCCAATTTGCAAACCTGCCATATCAGTCTTAGAATCCGACGCCACACGTTCTTGGTCTATTCCCGAACACAAACCTGCATTTTCATCTAGCGGCTTAGGTTCCAACAACATCCCCTCCTCAAGATCAACCACCTCCAAATCTACGTCCATTGATCTACCAGGCCCCACCTGCTCAATAACTGGATTTATGGGCACCTGAATTATGGAACCCGATACTCCATCAGCCTCTTCCTGCTCTAATGTTGGAACTGCTTCCATTCCTCTGTTTTCAACACTATTCATACGGTCAGCATCCGATTTCTCCCTTACTTGATCATTTGGAATAAGGTCCTCCACAATCAACTGCCTCTCTTCCACCTTGCTAGACTCACCCTTCTGAACAAGACTCCCACCTTTGGATTCCTTGATAACCCAGACCTGTTCCATCGTTGCCTTCTCTTTTGGTTCCTTCATCTGCACATTACGTTTCTTGCCTTCACCTTTACAAGTCTTGGAGTTATGGCCTTGAACATGACACTTTGGACAGTATGCCGGCAATGTCTCGAACTCAATACTTTGATAAAGACTTTGGGGGTTACGGGGGGTACCAATCCACAACGCTTGAATTGGCTCTTTAGAAATATCCATCTCTAAACAAATTCTTGCACCATCTGTACGAGTAGCGCATCGAGTGGGGTTGTCTCGCTTTAGAAATCTTCCAATTGGAGCCGTAATGGTACGAAGGAAAGACTCATGATAGTAGTTTGGTGGAAGACCTGGCAGCGTGATCCACACCAGCACACGGATTGGTTCTTGATCTTCTTGGAATTCAGTAGTCCAATGGAAAACTCGATACGGTACTCCATTGATTTCACAATTCTCACGAGCAAAAGCCTTAACAAAATCTTCCTCCAGCGCCAGTCGCACGAAGACATTCCGCGGCTTACTCATAGATGAAACAATCGGTTGGTTTGATAGACCCCATCTGGTTTTGATGAACTCTCTTATGGAATCAAGAGAGGGTCTTTGTCTGAGAAATTTCAATACTAGAGAGTATTGAAAAGGTATAGCCGAACGGTCCACTTCATCTTTAGAAAAGATAATACATACCTCTCCATCAACAAGTTTGTGAGATCGGAATGGTACCATGACTTCAGGGATAGGCTGAGGAGTCTCCAGGACCAAGTCTGCATAGGATCTGAGTCGAGGAGCAACCACCGAAATGGCCTGGTGGCCTTCGGTGACAGCCATGCATAGCCCCAATCACTCGACCTATTCTTGGAAAGAATCTTGGAGAGTTTCTTGGAGCAACTCTCAAAAATCCTGTATATATACATATACTGTTCTGATCTAAAATTTCATAATCCTTACATACTAGTCCTACTTTTATCTAGTCTTCTTCTGCTTGTGTTCTCTCTAAAAAACAAAAAAAAAAATGTATATATATATATATATAATTTTTTGTTGTTAAAATTAAAAAGGTACTAAAAGATTGATTAAAAAAAAAAATAGAATGTGCCATGTCCTGTGTTATATTTGTACCAAAACCGAACGGCCTCGATTTATTTGCCTTGTTACATGTATTTTGGATTTCGAAAGTGTTTTGTCTTGACTTTTCTCATCTTATTATTACAATTTTTTTAAATTTCTACACAATATATAATAAATAATTTAATTTTTTTAAATCCTAAAATAATAATAATATTAAAAAATAACATTCTAATAATTTTTTTTAAACTTTTATCTTTCATTTAAAATCATATCATCTTATTTCAAAATCCAAACTAGTCCTTAAAAATGAGAACTGTTACATTTACAAAAAAAATTACACAAATAATCATACAAATTGATGTGACTTCATTTAATTCATTAGATCTATTTTATAATAAAAATAATTTTATAATTTGATGAATCACATATCAAGTCGTTACAATTTATGAAATTATTTTTATATAATCATTTTGTAGTTAGAGTATTTTCTTTTAAAAATCGTCCAGTGTTTCGGTGAATTTCCAAATCCCACGTAGCGATCGTGTGTGGGACGGGACTTGTGTGTATCGTGGAACGCACGAAACGATCATTTTGTGGCGCCCCCAACATCTCTGATCCTCCGTACCTTTGGACTTCTCGGTGGACATGGAGACCGGCTCACAAACCCAAACCACCGATCCCGGTCCCAACCCCATCCCCAACAATCCAAACAACCGAAACCCTATACCTAACCGGAGCTCAACAATATCGGGCTCTTCCCCTGTTTGGCACACCATTGACGGTCCGCTGGAACTGTCGAAGGAAGACTTGGTCAGCTATGCGAGGAGATTCTATAAGTTCGGATTCGCGATGCTGCCCTGGCTTTGGGCACTCAATTGCTTTTACTTCTGGTCCGTTCTCCTCCACACTCGCTCCTTTCCCCGCATCCACCATTGTATCTCTCTTTCTCTTCTCAGTTGCTTTTTTTTTTTATTGGAATTATTTTTCGTTACTGAGCATGAATTTAGGAAGGGATTAAAATAAAAATTTAGACTTTGGGGCTCATTCTTGGAAGGAGTTAGTTTTCAATTTTCAATTTTCAAGTTCTTCTTGTTGACATCTATGGCTATGTGACGTTATGCTTGTTGGCACTGGATCAGGTTGGTGTCTATGAAAGTCTTTAGCTTGGTATTGATGATTTAGTCGGCATAGAGATTTTAAAGAAATTTACAGAATATCTATTGCACATTTCACAGCAACTATACTTTTGGTGAGCCAACCTTAGATGAAGGAAATGACTCGTATGCTTTGATCTAATTGGTGAAATGCAGTTTGCCCATCGGGGATTTGATGTGTTTGGTGCTTGTCGGTGACCGACCTATAGTTGAAGTGGATCAAACTTTTGGTTTCAGTAATGGCGTGAAGTTGAAATTCTATAATACTTGTTAGTTTAGGAAAATACTTCCAAGGAGGGTGTAGAATTAAGATTTCACTCCTACAATTATTTATTTATTGGGGACCTCAAAGGTGCCAGCTGCATTGTAACACTGAGTCCCGAAAGGTGATGATAATCATTACGTATGTTCCTCTAAATCTGCGTCTCCCCACCCCCACAAAAAAAAAAAAAAAATGAAAACTAAATAGTAATCCCCTCTAGTGCATCAATATGATTTTGAAACTATATATCAACAGTAAGAGTCTTTGACAGTAATACCTTGTCTCAGCCATACCTATCTTCTTGTGTTTTGGACTAGTGATGAATTGCTTTTATCCATTAAGGTGGTTAAGTTATTGCACTTTGGCAAAAAAGAGATTTTCTATCATTATTTGATGAATAGAAAGATTCCATTTACTGTCAATGCTCATTCACATTCATTTAGTTGGGTTTAGATTAGATGTCATGTTGTTAAACCTTTCACCACAACACAAGTGGCCGTCCTCTTACATAGAAATTGCTCTGTTGCACTCTCATTTATGTGAAGATAAGAAACATTTAACTTGCAATCACCAACTTTCATTGTAATTGAGCTCATTTTGGCGAAGATAGGATTGATCATTCTATGTGTAGGGTTTTGCATCAAACATGAAAGGAAATGGAATTCCCCACAACTCATTACTTAGCTCTGGCTTGTTTTATTCTACATTAGAACATCTTGTCCTTTATCCTATTGCAAGCATAAGCTAATCCATAGGAAAGCCGAATTCAGAAAAGCCTTTTTTTGCGAGCATGTGTTTTCACTCGAATTTTAAATGCACACATGGTTAAATGTTGTGCCCATTATCTTTGTGGTTTAACTGTTTTAAGTATCCATTGCTTGAGGCGACTAGCCTTGGAGTACGTGTTTCTCAGATGGTTGATTCAGAGTGTTTTTCTATCCCCCTTCTATTGGATCATTTCTTAAGCATGCGCATCTACTGAACTTCAATATAGTTTATGCATTATTTTTTTCTTTGGGACACGTATGTCCATTACCCGCATCCATCTAACTGAAATATACCTTTCGGCTTTCACAACACATTCCAAGCAACTTAATTATACAAAAACTGCCAAGGTCCTTTAGACCAGATGACATAAGGTCTAGTCTCCAAATGAGAGAATCAGGTTCGAACCCCCCCACCCTCATGTATATAAAAAAAAAGTTATACAAAAACTGCTATTCTCTTCAAGTTTCTTTCCTTTTTTCATTGGCACTTCTACGTTATATTTCCTTTTTGGTTGTATTAATAAACATTACATTTTGTAGATGTTGTCAGATCAGCAGTTGGGTTCGCTGTAATCACAGCTATTCTTTCGTCATGGGCCCTTACTTTTGCAATTGGAGGGGAGCGTCTCTTCAGACCTGTTTGGGATCAACTTGTAATGTACAATCTCGCTGAGAGATTAGGCTTGACTGGTTTGAGCTAGTCCCACGCCCTCTTCTCGTGAATTTCATCGTTTACACAGTTTGCATTAGCCTTTTTTCCCCTTTTTGTTGGGTATTACAATATACAGGTGTTCCTGATCTGCTCTATTTTGAACACATGATTCATGTAGATATGTTCTGATTGAGGCTTTCTAGAACCTTTTTGTTACGTAAGTTGATATTGAAGCCTTGCTTTACCGCAAGTAATGGCCTTATAACTGCACTATCGTATTTGTCGGCACCCAAGTTTTAGTTTTCAAATATATATATATATATATATATATATATATATCACGTTATATTACTTATAACGTAGTAATTATAAACTTCGGTCATATTTACTCGGTTATTGGATATGTTGATTAAAGAATTTGAAATGTTTGATGTTGAGCTCTTAAAGAAAGAGAATACATAGAACTTGTAAAACAGAGAGCCATAAAAACTCTCATACAAGTTTTGTTTTGTTTTTATTTTTGTTTTTGTTTTGTTTTGTTTTGTTTTTTGTGCAGATTTATTCAATTAAAAACTTTTTATCATGCAAAACTTTCCCTCGCCTCCATCTGGACAACTCTTTAACAATAACATGCTCCTTTTGTGAATGCATGCAGCGTACCCAACTGTTCATGAATATTCTCACTATATATTATGCACTGGTGATCGTTTTGCACGCACACATTCTCAATGCCATTAACAAAGCTAGCATAGAAATTGCTAGAAGTACTTGGAGATGGGATGAATATCTTTGAATGCAATTATTTCTTCTACTTTTTGAACGTCATGCATGCAAACTCCTTGGAAAGATGCGTACAAAGCGTATCACTCCAGTCTCCACATGTAAATGATGCTGGCCCTTTTTTTATTTTCTTTTGTATGTTTTTATTTTTTTAAGTTTTATAAGCTCTACGTCAATTGTGACTTCCTAAATAAATCAAGGGGAGCTATCCAGTTCGGGGCAATAACTTTAGGAGATTTTTTTTTCGAGAGCAGAATATGTCAAAGAAAAATTGTGCGCATACAATAATCTGAAAAATAATACGACTTAGAGGCTTGTAGGACACTTATCTTTAAAGTGATAATTGCCCCTACTCAAAAGAGTTTGCTACCGGGTTACAAGCAATTCACCTCTAAGATATAATAAAATCACTAATGCAGATAGCAATTTTAAAATTTTTCCTTCAGATTTTCTCTACAAAATTGTGTAAGTGACTAAAAATATGGATGAATAAAATAAATAAATTTGTGAGTCTGATCCTCTATTTATAGAGAATGAAGTGATACCATGTGAAAAATCACAACTCTTAACTTGTAACTTTTCAACTAATAGTTATAGTTTAAAGGTCATGTTGTTTCATTTAGAGACCAAGGGCCGACATGCCTGGTCAAGTGGTTGGACACCTCCCTTCCCCAAGGAAGGTCACTGGTTTGAAACACACTTATTCAACATTTCAGTTAAATTTAGTTCGAAGCATTGCACCCACAAGTGGGTCTTCAAATGGGCCGGCCCAAGCATCGTGTCTCTTATTTAAATTATGTTTGGGAAAGAGGTGTGATGAGATAAGATATATTTCCAAACAAGCCCATTCCACAATTCAAATTTCAAAGGCAACAATCATGAATATGTCTGCACAATGTGTTTGGTTTAAATTTGGAGATGCATTCAAAATATCAAATTCCTATATTTCCCACAAGGCTCAATAAAGGCTCCATTTTTACGGTCGGCGGAGTTGGGCCGAGACTGTGGACCATGACCAGCAAGCATCCGGCTTACATAGGGGCTGATCAGGAACTCCAACTCCAACTCCAACTCCAAGTCCTCCTCGATTAGGCATTCATCTAGGCGGCTGCCGCTGCATTAGAAACTGGTGTTGCTCTTACCAACGACAACAACACTACAACAATATGCGTTAAGGAGAATCATGATGATTATCAGCAACATTGCTAGTAATGAAGGAGTAGTTGTTCTCCCTCTCTTAGGATTACACACCTCCATTTCAATATTCCTTAGGGTATGTTTGGGAAGTGAGATGATATGATAATTTTGTGAATAATAATAAGATAGTTTGTGAATAATAGTGAGATAGTTTGAGTTGAGTATTTTTTAGGTTTTGGGAAAACAAAGAGAAAAAGTTGAATAAAAAATATTATAAAATTAAAATATTGTTAGAATATAGTTTTATAATATAATTTTTATTTTAAGATTTGAAAAAGTTGAATTGTTTTTTATTTGAAAATTTGAAAAAATTGTAATAATTAATTTGAAAATATTTATATTTAAATTATGTTTGAGAAAAAGATAGAAAATTTTGGTAGTTGATCGGGAGCCTTCTCCACTCACTCAGAGTACACACTCTGTGTACATGGAGAGTATATATATAGTTGAATAAAGAAGAAAGTGACGATGAGCAGATCAAGAATTACGAGATGCGTCACTAAAGCATATTAGTAACTTGATTCTTTCCTTTACGATGGCTAATCACATCCCATAGTCTTAAAATCTTGTTTTTGGTTTAATAATAATAGAAGCTGAATAGTTTATGGCTGGGCCTTTTCGGAGGAGAAGCCAATGCCAAATTATCGGCAAAAAAGTGGTTGTCATTGTGTGTTCAGAATTCACTTAGAAATGGATTGCAATGTCATTACATAAGCTTTAGGTAATCATTTTTTTTAAATAAATATAAAATTTATAGAAAAAATTAATTTTTTAATAATAAATTTTATTTTTTTAAAAAGAATTACACGATATTTATATACTTCACAACTATAACTAACAAAACTATTTTTTAATCGTTTGAAGTGATAATAGGTTAAAGAATTAAGAATATAACTTTTCTTTCGACATAAATAAAGGGGTCCAAGTCCAAGTTCCAACCAAAAGCTAGTAAACAAGCCATACCCATTTGTCAGAAGTAAATTACTGGAGCTAGAGACCTTACCCACGTTTAACTTTCTAATTAGCTAGAGAAAAAGTCTAGGCGCAGTCGGTTTGTGCTAGCGCCATGCAAACGGCCCTGACGTGGAAAATTGAAAACGATGTCGTTTTCAATTTTCCATTTCCCCATTTTCTCCCTCATTCTCTGTGTTTCGACCTCGATTCCCTCATTCCTCTCTTATTCCTTCCTCTCTCTGTGTCGCTCTCTGTTTCTTACCCCAGCTCCGGTGCCCCTTTCGTCATTCGTCTCTGTGTCGCGAGCTCCAGCTCCAGCTCCAGAAGCCCCTTCCTTCCTTCCTCTCTGTGTCTCATCACAGCGAAGCTCCAGTTGCCCCTTCCTTCATTCGTCTCACTCGAAACCCTTCCATTCCTCTCTCTGTGTCGCTCTCTGTTTCTTACCCCAGCTCCAGTGCCCCTATCGTCATTCGTCTCTATGTCGAGAGCTCCAGCTCCAGCTCCAGAAGCCCCTTCCTTCCTTCCTCTCTGTGTCTCATCACAGCGAAGCTCCAGTTGCCCCTTCCTTCATTCGTCTCACTCGAAACCCTTCCATTTCCCTTCATCCCGAGTTCTCACATCCTTTGAAGATGACCCAGTATACCTCCCTCCCTCCTAATCCTAACCCAGCCCATTTTCCTTCATCCCGAAACCCTAGCCCTAACCAGCCCCTTTCCCTCATCTCGAAACCCTAGCCCTAACCAACTAATTTCCCTTCATCCCGAAACCCTAATCCTAGAAGAAGGTGATTAAGGAACAAGGAAGAGACTCACCCCTGTTCGGTCCAAGTTGAAGGCAAGTACACATCATTTTCAATTCCTTTTGTATTATGTTTTTTTTATGGAGTTTTTAGTTTAGAAAAATTCTATTTGGCAATACGAGTTCACACTCACACAACATCACATATCAACACAAGAAAACATATGAATGCAAAACTCTGATAATGTCTTTGATGTGCTAAGATGTACGTTCATGTGCAGAATCTACATATATGGGGTTGGGGTATGCATTAATTTAATCAAATGGATCATTAGGTTTGTCGGATGTCTACATGCACTTTCCCGTAATTAACCCAAGCAATATATTATCATCATACAAACTCTAATGCCATGGCCCATACCCGATTATTATATATCTAGCAACTTTATTGAGAGACTTTCAAAAAGCAAGTCTAATTCAATTTTGCCTTCTTTGCTGAGCAAAGTTTTGTGACGACCAATGTGATAAACAAAGTACCAATTTATATATAACCATCCTTTTTAGATGTTTAGAAATTATTGCTATTTTTGAATTTATCTTATATCATTTAATGTTATCTAAAAATGTCTGTGTAAGTTGTCTTGCCAGCTGGGAAGCTTACCAAACAACCGTTTGGTTTATCAGATAGTAGTTATTTTTATGCTTTTGTTCTTATTAATTCAGTCGGATTGTTATCTTGTTTTAAACATTTTAAGAGCATGGTTGAAAGTGCATTAAATTCTAATATAAAATGCTTGAAAACTCGATATGGTGGTGTCAAATGAAATGACGATAACTCAAAAAATGATGGATATTATTTATCTTAATTTTCAATGAGAATGGTTGATATGGGGCGTGAGTTTGGTGGGAGCATATATATATATATATATATATATATGGTTGACATGACACCACACCCCAGCCTGTAGTCTCTTTCCTTGGTCCCTTTCTTACCTGATCTGTATATAAGATGCTTTTCACAGAGTTAGGGGCTTGAGTTAGCCAATGACACCAACAACATTAGCTAAAATTTAACATAATATCTTTATCTTGTAATTTCTGGTTGACTTCTTAAACATGATGATTTACTGAGAAAATTAGAGGATTGGTTTATGTGTGTCTTTTGATATATGAGCCTTTCCATTGTGATTTTGTTTCATGTTAGAATGTCGTCATCATTATTGTCTTCTTCATCCTTTGGCAAACATACTTTGGCATCTCCCTTGTGGTTCTTTGACGTTGAAGCTATATTGAGATACTCAAATACTGAGGTAAATCCTGGACGACCCTTCTTAGGGTGTCCAAAGTACAACACGAAGGTAACTATAGGACTTGTAATGTAACGTGTTTAATGATATGATTAATATTACGTACGTCTAACATTTGAATTGTTTTTGTGTGCAAATATCAGAGATTATCATACTGTAAATATTTCAAGTGGGCAATTAGTGATAAAGACATAGAGCTAGAAGAAAGAAAAAATGAACTGTCAAGGAAGGAGGAAGAGCTCGAGAAGAGACTCAGCGATGTAAAAAATAAAGTATCTGAGCTCCTTGAGATAGTGGATGACATAAAAAAGATAGAGATGATGCTATACAATATATCTGAGGAGGTTTGGAAAAAGGAGTTGGTGCTTCTTGAGAGAGAAGCTGTCCTAAGACGCTCACGCACGTTATCCCGGGTGTACTTTGATCTTTTTGTAGTTGTTTTTTGTTATTTATACTCTCGGTAGTGGTTTATGTTACATCTTATTTGGAATTTGTAGTTTAAGTATTATTAGTTATTTAGTGTTATAAGTTATTAGTTATTTAGTGTTGTAAATATTTAGTTTAAGCGTTATTAGTTATTAAGTGTTATTAGTTATTTAGAGAACTGAATTGTAGTTAAAGTGTTATAAGTTACTTTATTTTTTTATTAGATTTGTATAATTAATATTATTTCTGTGGATGCTGTTTGGCGGAGACAGGAGGTTTATTCATCTTGACGTTGAAGCCATTTGTGTTTCTATTGACTCGAGGCAGGGGAGCTAACCCCAAATTGTTGAACGAACAATTAAAGGAATCTGCTCCCAAATTGGTTTGTGTATGTAAGTTAAGGAATGTAGCTAAATGGAAAAAGCTGGATCTCGACTGGTTGGCCAAATGCAAAAATGAACCCAGCTATACCAACAACACAAAAAGCCATCCTACTCAAACGAAAAAGCCATACTATTTGTGTTTCTATTGACCCGAGGCAATTGACCATTGAAGCCATTTGTGTTTCTATTGACCCAGGCAATTGACCATTTATTCCATTTGTGTTTCTATTGACCCGAGGCAATAGACCATTTTAGTCCACTGAATATGTAACCATTTTAGTGAACTCCTCAATACGAACTTCATCTTCTACCAAATAACTCTTCATTACACCATCCGATGTAAGTAGAGATGGATCCAAATCGAGCACACCTATTACTTGCTGCTGAACTTCCCTAAATTTAGCGTTAGTGTACAACTCTTGGAATTTCTTTTCAATTGGAGATTTAGATATGCAGGGAATGACCTGACTAAATGACTGGAATTCCGCATGATTTTCATTCTCAATTTTCTTCCTCAGCACACTATCAAACTGGTTGACAAACTCCTTCAAGTTTGTCTTTGAATGAACATAACCATAAAAAAAACATTCATACTCTCGTTGCGCTGGGTTGTACTCATTCCAACCTAAAAGTGCACTTTCAGGAAAATCGGTACCCAATTCTCACGCTCTGCATATAAACTCTTCAACCATGCATTCTCATTTACGTCGTATGCGTTAATAAACTCGGCCCAACATTTTTCAAACTCCTCAATAGTTTGTGTGTCGTACTCACATTTTATCAGTTGAGTTTTCAGCCTACTTCTGTATGCAGCATATGACCTAAGCTTCTCAAGGACTTTCTTCAGTATATGCCATAGGTATAATCTATGTTGAGTTTCTGGAAAGACAATAGTAATTGCATTTTTCATTACTGTCTTGATCAGTAATAATAGCCTTTGGAGCTATACCGTCCATACACTGCAACCAGGTTTGGAATAACCATGTAAATGTCTCATTGTCCTCACTGGAAATCAACCTAGCTCCCAACAGAATCGACTGCCCGTAGTGGTTTACACCAACAAATGGTGCAAATGGCATCCCATACCTATTCATCAAGTATATGGTGTCGAATGTAACTACATCACCAAAATACTAGTAGGCTGCTCGACTACGTGGATCTGCCCAAAAAATATTTTTTAACCTCCCATCATCGTCTAAACCCATCAATGCAAAAAATCTGTTATTCTTGTACTGCATCCTTATAAAATAATCTTGAAGTGCTCCAGCACCACCTGCGCCAAGTCGTAGATGTCATGCTTTATCAATGTAATTGCGACAATCATTTTCAAAAAATGGGAGGTTCTCAAAGCCACCTACACCAACGACAAGAGATTCGTAACTCTTATTCAGTCGGATGCCAGCAAAGTTGTTTGTGTCTAGGACTCTTTTAACGAACTCACTCATTTCTCTATTACATCGAAAGAAGCGAGATTTCATTGGGCTGAGACCGTGATTATGTGTATTATGGACTGTTGTCAACCGCATCTTTCTCTCGACTCTTAAGGCATTAATCCTTGCCTTACACTCCGTTTTTCCTGTCGGACGTGGATTGGAGAGATTGGAACTCTTAATTCGGGCCTTCCCTCCCTGTGCACAACCAAGGGTGACATATTTGACACTCTGATCATCTGACCTCTCACTCATTTGTATCATCACCCCAAACCCACATTTTTTTACCATAATGCTTATAATAGCTGAACAAATCTTCAAACGAATTGAATTCCATCCTCGACTTTGGTTCCTCAATGATATCATCACCATCCGATGATGGCACTACCTGTGGTGTACCAGTAGTGCCATCGTCAGTTTCCCGTTCATCTGATCTACCAACCAAATTTCTTCATTTACTCTAGCAGAAGTACATGGCGCTTCAGTTTGCAGACAATCGGGTCTATCTTCTTGACTAACTCTTACGCTCGTTGCAGAGCTTGTAGCGATAAATGGCCTCAGAGGTCCCATCCCAAAATGAAATGGGTAACCAGCGTTTTGCTTAAAACAAAAAAATTAAAACATTTAATTTGTCTCAAAAATAATTATCTTATAACTAAAAAACAAGAAGTAAGTTGAAAAACCACCTGATTGTTACTTGGATTACTGGTTCCATCTGGATATGTCAAGAAAGCTGGTGACCATGTAGGCACTGGTCCAAAGTAATCATGCATGTAATTTTGATAGTTTGGTAGACCAGTTTGGGGGATGTCCTAACATAAAAATAATAATAATAATTAGGATGTTAAACCTTGAGCTGCAATTAAGTTTTTTAATTATGAAATAACATACTGATTTTGATGGATTTGAGCTAGATGGTGTTAGTGGAGATGAGTGTTATTCTCCCTTTCCCATGCCCTATACAAGTTGTTCAATATCCAAGATCAGTCTTTGATAGGTTATCAGGAAAATTACTTCAATCAACCAAGAGTGAAGACTAATATTATACATACTTCTTCCAAGAAAAAAAAAAACTGATCAAAATTTGTTTAGCATCAAATAAGATTTACACATGCTAGACATGATTGATGCCTTTGTTCTCAACTAAATCATCCATTGGTTGTTTTTTCAGAACAATTTGAATTGAACTAACGTACATGAGGAAACAGAATAATAATCCTTCACCCAAGATCATTGTTTAAAGGACTACACAGATCAAACTTTACCAACATCAATCTTCAATATTTTTTGTATGTGTAGGAAAATAAAAAGATCATTTGAGCAATTGTTTTGATGATCTACTCCAAACATTTTGTATATTTAACAACAACTAAACCATAATAATTAAACCACAATATTTAACCAGGAAATTAATTTTTCAGCTAACAAATTTCCACATATCTAACTCTATGCAATGCAAAAATCTTGTATTCAACAATATAAAATCTAAATCACAACATGCTGTGGAAGAAAAAAACCAAGATGTGGAAGAAAAAAAAGCTAAATCACAACAACAATGGAAGAAAAAAATCAACTAAATCACAACATGCTGTGGAAGAAAACAACCAGCTAAATCACAACAGCAATGGAAGAAAAAAAACAACTAAATCACAACATGCTTGATTGTTTATCAGTGACCAAAACATTTAATCAAATGCAAAGTTAAAATTTTAGATTCACAGATGAAGATGACCCACAGTGCAACGGTATAAGGACGAAGATGACCCACGTCGCTGACCCGAAATGCTGGCCCACTAATCTGACCCGAGATGATGGCCCACGAACCTGACCCAAATGAAGCCCACCAAGCTGACCCAAACGATGCTCGGCCTTGACCCAGCCCAACGCAGACCAGCCTTGCTTTAGGCACCCAACGATGTTCAATCCAGGATCTATCGGTTTCAATCTGCAGACCAAAATGACGAATAAAATCTGCCAAATTCGCTCGCCCAAATTTCTCTTCTGGTCTCGCACGGCGCACGCACGAAGCAAGAAGTGGGAAACGAAATTGATATGTAGTTGCTTTTCGCTTTTCTTCTTCTATTTGCATTTTTTTTTTTAATTAGCTAACGTGGCATAACGCCACGTCAGCCAACTGCACGCCATCTACATAAGAAGACTGTGCATAGCATAATTGTTAGCTAGAGACCTTATCCACGTTCACTTTCTAATTAAAGTGAGACCTTACCCACGTTACTTCTAACAGTTATCACGTGGTTAGAAAATATTTATGAATTTTATTTAGAAACAGTGTCCAAACCAATTTATTTACAAATTGGAATGAAACTTTCTTTTAAAATACAACGGAAAATTTGATTTGGAGTAGAATATTTCAAAATTCTATAAATAATATTAAATAATTTGATTTAAGATGTTTTATTGAGTTTTAAAAAATGAGAGAAAATTTTAAATAAAAATATTTAAATATAATTTTGTTTTTAAATTTAAAAAGTTGTATTGATTTTAATAACGATTAGATGAAAAATTAAAGATTTAAAACTGAAAAGTTTTAGATGTTTGAGAAAAAAAATTGTGAGAAGTTTCAAAATTTTTTTTTTATCTCGATCTCATTATCCAAATGGAACTAATTCTCCATGACATGGTCTTGTTTGGTATGAATGATTGTATTGAAAAGAAATAATAATGAAGGGAGGGAGGGAGAGTCAGTACTGGCACAAAGCCTGGTATTATGGACATGTTTCATAGCTTCTCACACACGATCACTTGCAACTAAAGAAGTGTGTGGCTGGGGGGTTTGGGAACACCTCTGATACCTAAGTCAGTAATAATAACGAAGAATCTCTCTTTAGCCAATGAATCAGATGGATTTCGTTGTCAGACAGTAAGAGCCTTTGACAGTAATACATTGTTTCAGCCATACCTATCTTCTTGTGTTTTGGACTAGTGATGAATTGCTTTTATCCATTAAGGTGGTTAAGTTATTGTACTTTGGTAAAAAAGAGATCTTCTGTCATTATTTTATGAATAGAAAGATTCCATTTACTATCAATGCTCATTCACATTCATTTAGTGGGGTTTAGATTAGATGTCATGTTGAGAAACCTTTCACCACAGCACAAGTTGCCGTCCTCTTACATAGAAATTCGTTTGTTGCACTCTCATTGTGAAGGTAAGAATCATTTAACTTGCAATCACTAACTTTCATTGTAATTGAGATCATTCTATGTGTAGGGTTTTGCATCAAACATTAAAGAAATGGAATCCCCACAATTCATTACTTAGCTCTGGCTTGTTTTATTCTACATTAGAGCATCCTGTCTTTTATCCTCTTGCAAGCATAAGCTAATCCATAGGAGAGCCGAATTGAGAAAAAGCTTTTTTTTGCAAGCTTGTGTTACTCGAACTTTAAATGTTGTGCATGGTTAAATGTTGTGCTCATTATCCTTGTGGTTTAACTGTTTAAGTATCCATTGCTTGAGACGACTAGGCTTGGAGTATGTGTTTCTCAGATATTTGATTCAGAGTGTTTTTCTGTCTCCCTCCTATTGGATCATTTCTTATCAGATCAGCCGTTGGGTTCTCTGTATTCACAGCTATTCTTTCGTCATCGGCTCGTACTTTTGCAATTGGAGGGGAGCGTCTCTTCGGACCTGTTTGGGATCAACTTGTAATGTACAATCTTGCTGAGAGATTAGGCTTGACTGGTTGGAGCTAGTCCTATGCCCTCTTCTCGTGAATTTCATCGGTTACACACTTTGCATTAGCCTTTTTTTTGCCCTTTTTGTTGGGTATTACAATTTACAGGTGTTCCTCTGCTCTATTTTAAACACATGATTCATGTAGATATGTTCTGATTGAGGCTTTCTAGAACGTTTTTGTTATGTACGTTGATATTGAAGCCTTGCTTTACCGCAAGTAATGTCCTTATATATAACTGCACTCTCATATTTGTCGACACCCAATTTTCAGTTTTCTCTTAACTTTAGGAGATCTTTTTCCAAGTATATTAATTTGTAAGATATATTTGTAGTTATAGGCATATACCAACTTCAAAGTCGTGGAAATGGCGTAATCTTCTCCAAACGATCGAAAGTAATGCATCAATTCAAACACATAACGTAACAGGGTTTCACAATCATTCAAGGCAGTAATATGACATTATATATATATATATATATAACTTGAAAACAAAGAAAGGAACAGACAAACCAAACAAAAGAAAAAGGTTAAAAACAAAAAACAAAAACAAGCATAGGATATAGCTAGGAGAACGAAACCGTACTACAACTGAAAGGAAACACACTACTTAGCTTACTCATGATGTTTGTCGCCGCAACGCTTGTAATAACCTCCCTTCGTACAACCATTGTTCTTTGGATTCTTTATTTGAGCAATGCATTTATCATATGGGTCCTTGGAATTCCCACAAGCGGCTGGTTTTTTAGGATCACTGCTCTGAATTCTTTTATCTGTACCATCAAGGATCCGGCTTACGTAGGGGCTGATCAGGAACCCCAACTCCAATTCCAAGTCCTCCTCGATTAGGCATTCATCGAGGCGGCCGCCGCTGCATCGAAAACTGATGTTACTCTTAGCAAGGACAGCAGCACCACAACAATATGCGTTAAGCAGCATCATGATCATGATCAGCATCGTTAGGATTGATGCCGGAGCAGCTGTTCTCCCTCCCTTAGGATTACACACCTCCATTTCAGTATTCCTTAATCTTTACTCACTCCTGAATGTAGCTGATCGATCTCCCTCACTAGCCTTCTCCACTCACACACTCGCAGAACATACTATGTGTACATGGAGAGGCCAGGTAGAGTACTCGTATATATATAGAGAGAAAATGAAATACTTATGGAGTGTGTCGATAAGGAATGAAAGGTTAGAGAAATGGCTTCAGTGAAGTCCTTGTTGCCATGTGCTACTGTTCATTCTACTCCATTGTTCTTCTCTTTCTTTTTTTTTTTTAATATTTTCTACTCCATTGTTAAGTTAGCATATACAATGGAGTGAACTTCAACACAAAATAATCATGTTAGCAGGCAACGAAAAACCAATACTTAGCAGGTCAAGAAGTTCACTAAAAATACTAAAATTTTTCATGGTTTGGACATAAGAGAAACGAAAGAAACCTGAATGAGACTAGAGACCAAGTGAGGCCTATTAAATTGGAGTATGTGTTAGGATTTCTGATGGGATTTCTCCATACCCAAATCTAAACCAAAAGGAAGGGAAAAAAGTTTATTGAACACAGTCACAACATTCATAGAGATATCTAGCAAGCAAAAATCGAAAACAAACTAGAGATTAGAGAAGAGAGCAAAACCAAACCAAAACCAGATCCAAACCAAAAAGGAAGGAAAAAAGTTTAATGAGCACAGTGGAGAAATTGGAGAATTTCAGATTCTTGACATACAACATTAAGAGAAATGAATAGCAAGAAAGAAAAAAATCAAAAATAGACTAGAGGTTAGAAAAAAAAAAACAAATCAAACCCAATTCCAAATAAAAAAGGAAGGAAAAAATATTTAATCAACACAGTTACAACATCCAAAGAGATAACTAGCAAGAAAAAAAAATCGAAAATAGAATAAAGATTAGAAAAAAAAATAAAAATAAATCTCAAACCTAGATCCAAACCAAAAAGAAGGGAAAAAAAAGTTCAATAAACGCAATGAAGAAATAGAGAACTTCATATTCTTGACATACAACATTCAGAGAAATGAATAGTAAGAAAAAAAAAATTCTGACAAATAGACCAGAGATTAGAAAAAGAAAAAGAAATCAAACCCAGATCCAAACAAAAAAGAAGGGAAAAACATTTAATCAACACAATCACAACATCCAAAGAGATGACTAGCAAGAAAAAAAATCGAAAATAGAATAGAGATTAGAAAAAAAAAAAAAAAAATCCCAACCCAGATCCAAACCAAAAGGAAGGGAAAAAAAAGTTCAATAAACACAGTAGAGAAATATAGAACTTCAGATTCTTGACATACAACATCTAATAACAAGCCTCAACTAACCTAAAGCCCCACCTCTAAAGACGAATCAACGACTAATCAATGCCCAGATCAGCAAATACAAGAAATTTTGCATATATTAATGGAGATTTTTAGAGTTCGTCGACGAACCAGGACACCATGCCATGATGGGTGATGGGTCTGTGTTGATGACTCTAAGGAGAGGGAGAGACGATCGAGACTGAGGAGAGAAAGAGAATGGCTTAGGGTGGGCGATACAAAATAGAAGAAACGAAAATAAAACAAAAGAACTAGATGTGAAATAGGAGTCCCATACCTTTGACGGTAACCGGCGACGACGTTCTCTGCTTTTGATTTAGGGTTTTGGCCAAAGAGAGCAAGGGACTGAGGGAGAGAGCGAGGCAATCACCTCATTTGGAATGAAAAGATTTTTCAACCTAATGCGATTTTTTTTAAAAGGAAAAATATTTGCATCAGCCTACTATTTATCACACACTCAACACACTTAGTGTATTGAGTTAAAAAAAAAATAAAAATTTGAATGCATGGTGTGTGGAGAGTGTAGGCTGATATATAGAATTGCTCTTTTTAAAATAGTGAGGTTCGGTAACCTCATGGCCTAATCGGATCCGGGTGGTTAACAGCCCGGGACCTACTGGATATCCAGTTTTCAAACCGGATCGAAAAAAAACCCGGTCCGGATGCATAACCTTAGTGGTAAGCCTATCACTACCCGTTTGTAGATTTAGATATGCATTCAAAATATGAAGGGTTGTCCTTGGGTTTCCCACAAGGCTTAACGGTTGGTTTATCAGGATTGCTGGGGTCAAGCCTAGAAGTTGGACCACCAGTAAGGATCCAGCTTACATAAGGGTTGATCAGGAACCTAGCTCCAACTCTAAGTCCTTCTCGATCAGGCATTCATTGAGGCGGTCGTCACTGCATCGGAAACTAGTGTTGTTATTAGCAAAGATAGTAGCGCCACAAAAAATTGTCCGCAAAAAAGTAGTTGTCATTGTCTGTTCAAAATTCACTTAGCAAGGATATTTTTATGGAAAACTCTAAAGTCAGGCGATTTGGTGTACCGATTGTGCACCAAATGCTGACGTGGTTGTACCATTTAATGAAACATAGAGCTCGATCCTTGCAATTTTATGCGAGTGGTCTGTAGTGGAAGTGACTGAGAAAAAAGAAGGCAATTGAGAGCATGGCAGCGTCATCTCAACTACTCCACCACCTCTTTCGACCACCTCAATCGCAGCCACCACCTCCTCCCTCCTTTTTTGCTCTTTTTCTCAGATTCAAACTCTTATTCCGCTCTACAGCCTCCACCATAACCATTACAATCACACTATCCAAATCCTCCCTCCCCCAAATCCCACTCTACAGTACAACTCATTTCACTAATTTTCTTCCAACTCCTCTATTCTCTCAATCTTTTGCCACTCTCACTCCCTCCCCTCTTCATACTCTTGGTGCATCTTCAGCCTTACAAGAAGGAGAAACAACAGAAGAAGATGATGATGATGAAGAGGATTTTGACAACAAGATTGAAGAATATGACGGTGAGGTTGAGAGTGGAAGTAAAGACCCGGAATTGGGAGAGACTGGTGGAGAGACTTCCCAAGTGATGATTGTGAGTTCTTCGTCTTCGTGAAGAAGAAGAAGGAGCTAGCCTTGTATGCACATAGCTTGGGGAAGAAGCTCAAGTGTCAATTGGTGGGCAAGTCTAGTGTTACTACTAGCGTTGCTAGGTCGTTCATTGAGAACCTTGAAGCCAATGAACTTCTAAAGTTACCCATTAATTAAAAAACAATATTTTCTTTCTCTCGTGGATTGGATGGTAGTTTGGTTATCTGCGTGAAGATAACTTTGAGTTTTCTATTCCTCATGATGATGGAAATGAAAATGAAAGAAAATTTCGTTTGTTTCAATCTTTCCATCTGAAATTTTTTGAAATATCTGACCTGCCCGTTAGCTGCCCAGAAAAATGAATGAAATTGAAGAATGTTTTGAATCTAATGGTTTCTATGTGGTTTTCGTCTTTATAAAATAATGTCTAGATAATCTTTTTTGTTTTTTGAAAGGAATGTCTAGATAATCTTGATTGGGGTTTGGGATTTTGTTTTCTCTTATTTTCTCGGCAAAAGTGCAGGCCATCACTCACATTTGCATTTGGACAGTGATATAACATCTTATAAAAACAATAAAATAACAATTAATACGCAGGTTGGCGCACCAACTCACTTGTACTTAGAAGAGCTATATTTTATACATGTGCAGCGCACAAACTTTACGTAATTTAAAAAAAAAAATAAATATAAATTTATATAAAAAAGATTAATTTTTTTAATAATAAATTTTAATTTTTTTTTAAAAAAATTACTCTACAACTATATTTAACCTTACTATATTTTAATCGTTTGACGTGATAATAGAATAAAGAATTAAGAATAGAACTTTTCTTTAAGCATAAATAAAGGGGTCCAACCAAAAGCTAGTAACCAAGCCGGACCCATTTGTCAGAAGTAAACGTGGGTAAGGTCTCACTTTAATTAGAAATTGAACGTGGGTAAGGTTTCTAACTCCAATAATTTACTTCTGACCAATGGGTCCGGCTTGACCTCTTTATTTATGCCAAAAGAAAAAAGTTATATTCTTAATTCTTTAACCCAAAAAAAAAAGAAAAAAATTAAATAAAATATTATAAAATAAAATATTATAAAACAAATTATTTAAATAAAAAATTATTTTAAAATTTGAAAAAGTTATATTGATTTTTATATACATTTTGTTTTGAAGTCCATAAAATTTTTATTAATTAGATAAAATAATTAAAGATTTAAAATTAAAAAGTGTTAGATGTTTGAATAGAAAATTGTGAAAAGTTTTAAATTTTTTTTTTATCTCAATCTCATTATCCAAACCCAACTAATTCTCCATGACTTGGTCTTGTTTGGTAGGAATGATCATACTGAAAAGAAATAGTAATGAAGAGAGGAAAGCAGAGTGAGTACTGGCACAAAGCCTATATAATAATGGCAGGAGGAGTCGACGACCTTAAAACAATATTCCGGAGTCTAAAGCCAAGATTTTTGGTCAGGAGAATGAAATCGGCCTATATATATATATATATATATATATATATATATATATATATATGCAAAGGAGGTAGGTAGGTTGATCATCAGATGGGATGCATGTAATTGAAGCTAGCATTAATTTCTCCAAGACTGCAGTGTGAGATCGAGGATGCATGGCAAGTTGAAGTTTGGTCCAGGTTACATACAGTATACATGATGAGAAGCAGGCTGCAGGAGCATAAATTAATCCTAATTTTAAAGTAGCGGCACTAATTAACTACGTACACTCCACACAGCTTTAGTAGTTTAGGGATGGAAATGCCAAAGATAATGGTCACGATTAGTGTTGAAAAACTGACAAATTGTTTAGCTGTCTGCGAAGGGAAAAGGTATAATTAGATAATGCAGGTAGTGTACGTAGGAGTATTGAATAAAAAAGAGATTTTATTTTTTGTTTGTGTTTGTGTGTTTTCATTCACTTGTGACTTCTTCAACAGGCTGATCTAATTAAATAAATACAGGGTGGCCGTCTTGAGCTTAAGGAATATAGACGTACGTACGAGCTGATTTGTTCCAACCATATCATGCCTTTACAATCGATCGTTCTGGAAATTGCAGGTATATATTCTCCAACAAACATATATAGATATATATATATATAAATCCAAACATATCAACATATCAACATAACAGGCCAGATTAGTTTCACAATCATTAATTGAAGGCACTACTATGGCATAACTTGAAAAGAAACCAACAAAAAGAAAATGGCTAAAAAAAGAAATAAGCATAGGATATTATAGAAGAACGAAGTTGAATGCCGCCATTCAAATTTCAACCTTCAGCAACGCTTGTAAGAATTTGTAGAACGCACACATTCACTTGGTTTTGGTTTATATTTAGCAATGCATTTAGAATATGCAGGGTTGTCGTGGAGTAAATTCCCACAAGTCTTAACGGATGGTTCATCAGGATTCTCGGTCTGAACTGGAGCACTAGTACCAAGGATCCGGCTTACGTAGGGGTTGATCAGGAACCCCAGCTCCAATTCCAAGTCCTCCTCGATCAGGCATTCATGGAGGCGGCCGTCACTGCATCGGAAACTGGTGTTACTCTTAGCCAGGACAGCAGCATTACAACAATATGTGTTAAGGAGCATCGTGATCATCATCATCAGCAGCAGCATTGCTGGGAATGCAAGAGCAGCTGTTCTCCCTCCCTTAGGATTACACACCTCCATTCCAGTATTCCTTAATCTTTACTCACTCCTGCAGGTAGCTGATCTCCCTCCCTAGCCTTCTCCACTCATTCACAGAACACGCTGTGTGTACATGGAGAGGCCAGGTAGAGTACTCGTATATATAGTGTTGAATAAAGAAGAAAGTGGATGATGAGCAGATATCAGGAATCACGAGATGCGTCACAAAAGCATATTATATATTAGTAAATTATATTCTTTCCTTTACGATGGCTAATCACATCCCACGCTCTTAAAATCTTGTTTTCGGAGGAAGAGGCAACAGCAAATTGTCGGCCAAAAAGGTTATTGTCATTTGTGTGTTCAGAATTCAGATTAGTTGTTACAAAGTGAAAGCAGATAATAAAGGTCTCTCGCTCCAATAATTTATAGTTCTAACAAATGGGTCCTGCTTGGCTTTTGGTTGGACCCCTTTATTTATGCCAAAAGAAAAAGTTATATTCTCAGTTCTTTAACCTATTATCACCTCAATTGATTAAAAACAAACATTTATGATTTTTATTTAGGAATAGTGTCCAATAAAATTTTGAATTCTTTTTTAATAATCACTCTAATTGAGATATTAATACAAAATATTTTAATATCGATACGTTTTGATGTACGATTTCAAAATAATCTTCTTATAAAAGTTTAGAATGTTCAAGCCTATAATAAGCTTTCTTTAAAATGAGTGAATCCATTGAAAAAAGTAGAGTGATTATAAATATTTAACATATAATTATATATATACTTTCTCTTGGCCATTTAAGAAAGCATTTTATAGATGCTTTAATATGTAAAGTTTGGTCATTTTTTAATCTTATTAGAAAATAAAAATAAAAATAAAGAGTAGGATACATTTATAAAGCCTTTTTTTTCCCTCTTGGCTATTTAAAAAGTATATCAAAATAAAATATTTTTTTCATTTTACTTTTTACTTTTTCCAATCCAGATCATGATTGATATACGGAAGTAATTCCTCAGGGTTTATTTGGAAAAACTTACCGTCTCAAATTTTTCATTTAATTTCCTTTTCTTTCTAAATGTTACTAAATATAAATACTTTTATATTAATTATTATATCTCTTAAAATTTTTAAATAAAAAATAATTTAATTTTTTTAAATTATCAAACAAAAATTATATTATATTATAATAATATTTTAATTTTATAATTTTTTTAATTAAATTTTATAATTTTTTAAAATTTTATAAAATATTATTAAATTATTTCATTATTATTCATAACTTATTTTATTATTATTTATAAAATCTTCATTACATCTTATTTCTAAACTTATCCTATCGAAAAAAGAGAGAACTTTTAAATTTATAGTACTATTAATGTTTTATTTAGGGCTCCCGCTGGAGCTTTAGTGTATTTTTTTATGTGTATTTTATAATTTTTTTTTTATATAGATGTTTTTAATGATTTTAAATATTTTTAAAAAATAAAAAAATTTATAATATTATTAAATAATACTTGCTTAATTACGAAGTAAAATATAAAATATTTTTTTATGATTTTTTATTTTACTTCGTGATTAAGGAAGTATTTTTTAATAACTTTTTTTTTTACTTTTTGATTAAGAAAATATTTTTAATGATGTTCTAAATTTATTTTATTTTTTAAAAAATATTATATAAAAAATAACTTAAAAAAAAAACACATACAATATATACTACAGCCCCCAGCGGGAGCTCCCAGCGGGGGCTGTAGCACGATCCAAAGTAAGAACGACCTGAGAGCACTCCAATGATTGATTTATCCTATCTTTCGAAAGGATAATGTTACCTGCCCCGCTGGCGGCTATGGCTGGGATGTAGTATTTATTTATTTATTTTTTTAAATTTTTTTTATATAAATATTTTTAATAATTTTAAATATTTTAAAAAATAAAATAAAAATAATAATATTATTAAAAAATATTTTTTTAATCACAAAATAAAATAAAAAAATAATATTTATTTTACTTCTTAATTAAAGAAATATTTTTTAATGATTTTTTTAATTTTTTGATTAAAAAAGTAATTTTTAATAATATTTTTAATTTATTTTATTTTTTAAAAATATTTAAAAGTGTAAAAAAATCTATATAAAAAAAATTAAAAAAATGTATATATAAAAGTACATGCTAACCCAACGGGAGCTCCCAACGAGACTGTAGTATGTCCATTTTAAATATTTAAAAAAATCATAATATTATTAAAAAATATTTTCTTAATTACATTTTATTTTTTTATAATTTTTTATTTTATTTCGTGATTAAAAAATATTTTTTAATATATATTTTTATTTTTTGATTAAGAAAGTATTCTTTTAATAATATTTTAAATTTATTTTATTTTTTTAAAATATTAAAAAATTTATATAAAAAATTATCTAAATAAAACACATAAAATGAGAGCTCCCGCTTGGTTGTAGCATCACCCTTTCAAAATAGGTAATGATATCCTTCCGATTCACTCATCCTTTATTTATCATGTTATATTTTAAATTTTTTATTTTTTATAATTTTTTTAAATATTTCTTTAATATCTTTAATTGTTAACAAAATATATAATTTTATTAATAATTACTTTCTTAACAATTAAATAAAATAAAAAAATTATAAAAAAATCAATTATAAAAAAAAGTAAATTAATAATAAATAAAAAGTAATCTTATCATTTTCCTTTAAAATAATATTATTAAAATTTATTTTTTCTATTTTATATATTAACTTTTATAATTATAAGAAAAAAATAATTAAAAATATTTTAAAAGTGTGAATTCTCTATATATAAAGAATTACTGTTGTAAAATATAAAATAAAGAAAAAAATACAAAACTCATTGAAAGTTACTTTGACCAATTTTCTTTATATTTTACAAGAGGGGAGTGGTCTGAGATGAAGATGGAGACACGTACGAGGACCACATACTTTATAATGAGGGTAGGTTTGGGAGGTGAGATGAGAATTTTGTGTTTTGTTTTGAAGTTTAAAATATTAAGTTTTAATATTATTATTATTTTGAGATTTGAAAAAGGTGTATTGGGATTTAAAAAAGTTGAATTGTTTATTATATTTTATATGGAAATTTGAAAAAGGTATAATTATGAGATGAGATGAGATGAGAATTTTATGTTTTGTTTGATATCCCAAACCTGCTCTGAGTCGATGCCTCCATCTTTAACTAATTTATAGCATTTTATTTAATTATTATAATTTTTTTAAAATTTTCACATAAATAATAATAATAAAATCTTGTTTTCGGAGGAAGAGCCAACAGTAAATTATCGGCTAAATTTGTTAAATTTTTATATAAAATATAATAAATAATTTATTTTTTTAAATGTTAAAAAAATAATAATATTAATAAATAATTTTTTAATAGTATTTTATTTAATTTCTAACTCTCCAACTCATCTCATCTCAATTCAGTATTAAAATAACACCTAAGACTATGTATAGATAGTGGATTCAATATTTTATTTTTACTTTAAAGTTACCTTTGGGTAGTTAAATAATTTCAAATGAATTGTGAATAGAGATAAAAATATAAGAAAAATATAATGATAAAATATTAAATAATAATAAAAAATATGTGAAAAATAATAATAAAATATTAAATAATAATAGAGTGTTACCCAAGCATAACTTAAGACTCAAGAGCTCTGCATGCAGAAAGCTGCAAACAATTTTGAGATTGGCTGGAATTCAGTCGAAATATCGAAATCTGTCTGGAATAGAATGGAACAAGTCGAAACGGCCGGAAATTAACCTAGAACGAAATACCCGCCCAAGCCGTGCCAAATTCTGTTCCGGCATAGTATATTTTCGGACGGAACAAACGGAAATAAAAACAGTGGTGTCCAAACCAATCTCTTTACAAATTGGGACCAAACTTTCTTTAAGCTACAGTGTGAACAATTTGATTTGGACATTTGGAATATCTTAAACATTTGGAATATCTTAAAATTCTATGAATAATAGTAAAATGATACGTGAATAATAGTAAAATAGTTTAAGTTAATATGTTTTATTGAATTTTAAAAAAAATTGAATAAAAAAATTATAAAATAAAAAAATTATCTAAATATAATTTTTATTTTAAAATTTTAAAAAAATTGTATTTATTTATATATATATATTGTTTTGAAGCTTATAAAAATTGTAATGATTATATAAGAAAATATAAAGATGTGAAATAGAAAAGTGTAGTAATTGAGATGATCTAGAAAATTGTGAGAGGTTTTGAAATTTTTTTTTTTTTTATCTCTATGGAATTAATATTTCTCCGTGACTTGGTCATGTTTTGGTAGGAATGATGGTACTGAAGAGAAATAATAATGGAGGGAGGGAGGGAGGGAAGGAGAGTACTGCGTACTGGCATAAAGCCTGGATAATAATGGCAGGAGGAGCCGAGAACCATAAAACAATCATGGGTCTAAATTATAAGATTTTTGGTCAGCAGAATGTAGATATATGGTAAGGAGGAGGTAGGTAGGTTGATCATCAAATAGTAAAATGATACGTGAATAATAATAAATAGTTTAAGTGATATTTTATTGAATTTTAAAAAAGAAAATAGTAAAAATTAAATAAAATTATTATAAAATTATTTAAGTATAATTTTTATTTTAAAATTTAAAAAAGTTGTATTGATTTTTATATATATTTTGATTTGAAGTTTGTAAAAATTTTAATAGTTAGATAATGATTATATAACAAAAAGTTAAAGATTTGAAATAAAAAAACGTTAGGTGTTTGAAAAGATTTAGAAAATTGTGAGAGGTTTTGAATTTTATTTTATTATTATTATTTTATTTTATCTCTATGGAATTAATTCTCCATGACTTGGTCGTGCTTGGTAGGAATGATCATACTGAAAAGAAATAATAATGGAGGGAAGGATAATAACGGCAGGAGAAGTCGAGAATCATAAAACAATCATGGGTCTAAATTCTAAGAATTTTGGTCAGCACAATGAAATATAGTGTGTATAAATAAATATAGAGAAATTTTATTTGTAATCCTCAAGTAGGTACTGCACGTGCAGGTACATTATTAAATGAGAGAAAATTTAATTTTAAGAGAGATAATTTTATAATTTTAAAAAATTTTAAAGTTAAAATAACTTAAATTTACATTGCAATCCTCAAATGGAGACTATATCTAACATTGCTCATAAATATATAGGTTCTACCAAACCATGAGTCCGGCTTGGGTGCCTTTCGATTTCTTATACTTTCTTTAGTATTATTTTACCATCTACTATTTTTTTTCGTTGTATCTCCATAAAAAAATTTCAAAATATAACATTTTTGCATAATTATAAAAATCAATATAATTTTTTAAAATTTAAAAACAAAATTATATTTAAATATTTTTATTTAATTTTTTTCTCTCCTTTTTTAAAATTCAAATAAAACAACATAAATCAAACTATTTACTATTATTTATAGAATTTTGAAATATTCAACTCCAAATCAAATTTTCCGTTGTATTTGAAAAGAAAGTTTCGTTCCAATTTGTAAATAATAAATTGGTTTGGAAACTGTTTCTAAATAAAATTCATAAATATTTTTTAATCACGTGATTACAGGTTAAAGAATTAAGAATATAGTTTTTTTCTTTTGGCATTAATAAAGGATTCAAGCGGGTCCCATTTGTCAGAAGTACACATGGGTAAGGTCTCACCTTAATTAGAAAGTGAACGTGGACAAGGTCGGTCTCTACCTAATTAGAAAGTGAAACGTGTATCTTTGCTTTAGTGACGCATCTCGTAATTCTTGATCTCCTCATCATCCACTTTTCTTTTTTTTTTTTTTTTTTGAAATGCGATCATATTTTATATATCTTCCTCAAGTTCAGAGTAATACATCTTATCCTTTACTAATTCATTGCATATTACAAAGGGACCCCCTTCGATCCAAACTCTTTCTTCCCCACATAGTAATGCATGTTTTGCCAATAAGTGAGCAACAGAATTCCCTTCTCTAGGAGTATAGCATACAGACCACCCCTCCTTTTGCTGAAGAACGTGCTTTATATCATTGATGATGTGCCCCATCCATGACTGGTCTTCATCTGCTTTGTTGATCCTTTGAATAATATTAGCTGCATCACCTTCAAACATAAGTTCAGAGAAGGAAAAGGACAGTTCAGAGCTTATCTCTATTGCCCTCCATAAAGCCAAACTCTCAGCTAGAGCAGGATCATACACATTCTGTTTTACATCACACACAGACGCCAGAACCTCTCCTTCTTCATCTCTAAACACAATTCTCATTCCCATTCTCTGGTTTTCTAAGTCCAATGCTGCATCCCAATTAGCCTTAATCACATTAGTACCAGGTTTTTCCCATCTCTTCTGTGCTCCATGTGATCCACCACCATCTTGACATACAAATGTACTCATCTTTGCTGTTTTGTAATCCTCCAGACCCTCCCCAGCCATCAAGATGACTTGTTTAGGACTGTAAAATTTGTTCTCAAAGATAAGCCTATTCCTTCTTAGCCATATCCTTCGCATAACCACTGCCATCCACTCAATATCTTCCTTTTTTAGAGCATTAATCATTTTAATCCAAAGGGACATGAAATCAACTCCCTCATTTGCCCATTTCTTCACAGGGCTATTACTTTCTGCCCATACATCAGCAGCTGAAGGACAACTCCATAATATATGAAAAACAGATTCCTCATCTGATCCACAAATTGGGCATAAAGGACAATCACCTATTTTTTCTTAAAAAGGTTACTATTTGTAGGAAGAATATTATTCAAGGCTTTCCAGAGAAATATTTTAACAACTGCAGGCACTTCCAATTTCCACATTTGTTTCCATACAGCAGCACTTCCTTCAACCATTGATGTCTCTCCTCGAGTTCTTCTTTTTTTCTCCATGCCAAGATGATATGCACTCCTCACTGTGAAGATTCCCTCCTTAGTACAACCCCAAAACTGTTTATCACCACTGCCCAGCCTACTCAAAGGTATCTTGAGAATGACAGAGGCCTCCTCATATGAAAATAAATTTCTGATAAGCCCTTCCTTCCATGTCTTGGTAATTGGATCAATCAGTTTGCTCACCTTCTCTTCCT
The DNA here is from genome assembly GCF_001411555.2 of Juglans regia. Classification (NCBI taxonomy): domain Eukaryota; kingdom Viridiplantae; phylum Streptophyta; class Magnoliopsida; order Fagales; family Juglandaceae; genus Juglans; species Juglans regia. The sequence continues at coordinate 11,734,061 of NC_049901.1, read as the reverse complement.
TCCATTGACTCGTTATTGGGGATTGTATACATTTAGTCACAGGAGTTGGTAGCCATTTCTCTCCCCAAATTTTAACTTTGCTCCCATTACCAACTCTCCACTGTAACCCCTCCTTCAGAAGAGACCTTGCTGATAAAACACTTCTCCAAATAAATGAAGGATTGATCCCAATTTTAGCACTTAAGAATTCTGTATTTCTGTAATACTTCTCTTTATAAATTCTGGCAACCAGAGACAAAGGATTAGTCAAGAGGCGCCAGCCTTGTTTAGCAAGCATAGCAGCATTAAAAGTTTCAATATCTCGAAATCCCATACCCCCTTCACCTTTCTGCCTCCCCATTCTTTCCCAATTCCACCAATGCAATTTCTTTCCATTTCCTTTGTGACCCCACCAGAAGCTAGCATACAAGGAATTAAGTTCCTTACACAAAGAAACAGGCAGTTTAAAAACCCCCAAAGTGTAAGAGGGAATAGCTTGCAACACAGCTTTGATAAGAACCTCTTTTCCAGCTTGAGACAGAAAACTGTTTTTCCAGCTATCAATTTTCTTCCACACCTTCTCCTTAACACCTCTGAAAGTATTATATTTAGACTTGCCCACCATAGTAGGTAAGCCCAAGTATTTTTCATACGATCCACAAACCACCCCACCTGCTACAATACTTATCTTTCTTCTTTCTGTTGCAGAGGTGTTTGTACTAAAAAATAAGGATGATTTTTCCTTGTTCAGAAACTGGCCTGAAGCAACCTCATACATTTTTAGAATACTGCACCATTGTTTCCACTCCTCCTCATTAGCTCTTCCAAACAAAACACAATCATCTGCAAATAGCAGATGATTGACTCTCAATCCACCTCGAGCAACTGCCACCCCTTTGATAATACCCCTCTGATCAGCAGAATTCAAAAGAGAGCTGAGACATTCAGCACAAAGAATGAAGAGGTAGGGAGAAATTGGGTCTCCCTGCCTTAAACCCCTTGATGGTATCACCTTCCTCCCTGGTTTCCCATTCACTAGCACAGAGTAGTTCACTGAGCTCACACAACTCATCACAAGCTTAATCCATTGCTGATTAAAGCCTAGTCTCCTCAAGACAGCTTCTAGGAACTTCCATTCAATCCTATCATAAGCCTTCGACATGTCCATCTTCAGTGCCATGCTCCCTTGCTTGCCTTTCAGCCTTGTTTTCATTGTATGTAACACTTCATAGGCTAACATTACATTATCAGAAATGAGTCTTCCCGAAAGGAAAGCACTCTGGTTAGGAGATATTATAACAGATAGAACAGATTTCAACCTATTTGCAATAACCTTAGAACAAAGCTTGTACACCACATTACATAGACTTATTGGTCTAAATTCACTAACCAGCACAGGCCTATTAGTCTTAGGAATTAATGCAATATAGGTATAGTTTAAGGACTGAGAGATATTACCACCATTTAAAGACTCCAAAACTGCTGCCACCACCTTATCACCCACAATACTCCAATGTTGTTGGAAGAAGCACGCACCATAGCCATCAGGGCCAGGAGACTTAAGAGGCCCCATCATTTTTAATGCCTCTTCTACTTCAATTCTGGTATAAGGTCTGGACAGATGCTCATTCATTTCCTCTGTGACTTTTGCTGACAAGTTCTGAACACAGACCTCTATGTCTTCCTCAGATGGGTTGGATGTTGTAAAAAGGCTCTTGAAATAACTATGGAAAGCCATTTCCACAGTTGCAGGTTCATTAAAGAGCCTGTTATGAGTGTCTTTGATCTGTAAAATCATGTTCTTTTTCCTTCTTTGATTAGCACATGCATGGAAGAATTTGGTATTCCTATCTCCCAGCTTATACCAATTCTTTTTAGCCCTTTGTTTCCACTTAATATCTTCTTGATCTAGTAAGGTACCCACCTCTTCCTGAACTCTTTTAATTTCTGTGATATTCTCTCTATCCTCCTCAGCTTGCAATCTTTTCAAAAACTCAGTCTTGCTCTTTAGTTCCCTGATTCTATTTGCATCAATCTTGTAACTCCACCTGCTTAAAGCTGAACTACAGTTAGTAAGCAGATTCTGTATCATAGAAGATGAGGAACCTTCATGACTGTCTTGTCTCCATTCAGCTTCAATCACTTTACTACATTCCTCTTCCAAAGCCCAAGCAGCTTCATATTTGAACCATCTTTTCTTTTTTTCCCCAGCTCCCCTTAAGCTATCAAAAACTAGCAACAAAGGTTTATGGTCAGAGGACCTTGCAGGCATGACCTCTACCTTATTATTAGAATAGAGATCCAACCAATTAGAATTAACCACAACTCTATCCAAGCGTTCCTTGGTAAAGGTATCATCAGCATGCCTATTGCTCCAAGTATACTTATCCCCACACCATCCCAGGTCATACAACTCACTTTCTTCCAGAACATCTCTAAAGACTGCCATTTGATTTTCACTCCTCTGTCTCCCCCCTACTTTCTCATCATTTGTGGTTATTTCATTGAAATCACCTGCCACACACCAACGTATACCTTTAGCAGGTTTGAATGAAGCTAGCATCCTCCATACCTCCTTTCTTTTCTGCACCTCTGGATGCCCATAGAATCCAGTGAATAACCACCTGTCTTTAGCTGTGATGTCATGAATCCAGCAATTAACATGCCTTTGAGAAAAATTATAAATGTCAACCACCATCTCATTGTTCCACAACAACATTAGTCCTCCACTTTTACCTATTGCATCCACCTCAAAACAATTTGACATCCCTACTTTTTTCATCAACCAATCAGATTTCCCTTTATGCATTTTTGTCTCCATTAAGAAGACTAAATGGGGCTTCTTTTCCTTTACTAAAAAGTAAAGATCCTGAACTGTCCGAGGGTTCCCAAGCCCTCGGCAGTTCCAACTTAGAAGTTTCATTGTAGTTGGTGGGGCTGCTTTACAGCCTCCACCAATACAATTGCATTACTTTCAAATTTCCCTTCCTTTTTGCTCTTCTTTCTTGGTCCTTCTATCGCAGCAATCCCTTTTCCCTTCCTTCCTCTTATTAGCTTTTCTTGAGTTACAGCCACCTCATAAAACCCATCATTTACTCTTACCTTCCTCCTCCACCTTCCTCCTTCCTTTGTATGCTGAGGAATTAACTCCTTCCTACCCACAGACCCTTCCCCATCCACCTTTTCCCCAATTTTCATATCTGATGCAACAACTACATCCTCTAAATCTTTTCCCCCATCATTCCCTTCTGCTTCCTTTGAATCTTGCAATGAGTTCTCTTGACTGCCTTTATCCACATCATTTGGAGCCATTGAGGATTCTGTTCCACCCATGTTGCTATCATTTCCACCCATTACATCACTTGGGACTTGCACAGGCTCATTTATGTCATCTTCCCCATTTTTTCCAGTAAAGCCAGGCCTCACGTTTTTCCTACCATAAGGAGCTGCTCTAAGCCATAAACCATACTGCTCTTGTTTTTGCATAGAGGTTCCTTCCTTCTTACCACATTCCTTACCATCATGAGAAAATTTCCCACAATCAAAACAGATTTTAGGTAATTTTTCGTATTTAAAGGGGATCCACACATTCTTCCCCTTCACAGAAATCACCCTTCCCCTTACCAATACCTTTCTTATATCCACTTCCACTCTAACACGTAAGTACTGACCCCATCCACATCCATCCTCCCCAGTGACCACATCAAGAACCTTCCCGGCCACACTCCCTATATGTCTCCCACATTCCTTGTTCATACAAGCAAGTGGAAGGTCATGAAGTTGTACCCAAAATCTCTCTACTGTAAACGACAGTTCAGCTGGTTGGATAAACCTGTCAAACAGATTAATGACAATTAGGGAGTTGTCAAATAACCAAGGTTTCCCATCCCAAATCTTCTGTTTATCATCCCTTGTTGCAAAGGTAATAACAAAAACATTCGTTCTTACCTCTCGGAATGATGCAGGCCTGGAGATTCTCCACACCTTAGCCATGGTAGCCTCCAGAACTCCTTTTCCTATGGACCTCTCAGTCAGTACCTTCCCCACAAGGCTCCTCCCACCTTTGTCTTCAACTTCATTCGAGATACATTCATCTACAACAAAAACCTGGTCCTCTTCCTCCGTAAGCTTCAGCTTCTCCCATTTCCCTGCCATCTCTTCCATTATCAATATACTATCGTAATCTTTTCTTCCAAACTTTTTAACAGAGCCAACCCCGTAAAGCTTTTTACAAAGATTGGTCACCGCAGTGTAGGAGAGAACCCTTCTGCATGTGATACAAACCACCTTCAAACCACCCCGATATTGGGCGGCGACGCCATTTTCCTCGTCGGTACCACTCAGTGTACCACCTGCTACGTTTCCTTCCTTCAACGACCGCCTTGTCAGATACCTTTTCCCCCCTTAGGACCACCACCCAGCCACTCCAAATTCTGTTATAACTGCCTCACGTGCCAAGCACGAATTTGCTCCACCTCTATTCTAGAGAGAAAAGAGAGGAGAATCATAGAAGCCCCTTTAGTTAGTTTCCACCTGTAAGTTTTCTCATATCCACTTTTCTTCTTTATTCGACTATATATATACTTTCTTCTTTATTCAACTTTATTTATACTCTCCATGTACACAGTGTGTACTGTAAGTGAGTGGAGAAGGCTAGAGGCAGATCTGTTACCGAAATTCTGATTTGATATCCTTTCTCAAATATAATTTTAAATATAAATATTTTTAAATTAATTATTATAATTTTTTAAAATTAATCATTACAATTTTTTAAAATTTTTAAATAAAAAATAATTTAACCTTTTCAAATCTCAAAATAAAAATTATATTATTAAATTATATTCTAACAATATGTTAACTGTATAATATTTTTTATTCAATTTTTTTTTTCTCTCATTTCCTAAAACTTAAAAAATATTCAATTCAAACTATCTCACTACTATTCATAAATTATCTTATTACTATTTACAAAATTATCATTTCAAACATATCCTATGGAATAATGAAATGGAGGTGTGTAATCCTAAGGGAGGGAGTACAACTACTTCATGCCTAGCAATGTTGCTGATAATGATCATGATTCTCCTTAACGCATATTGTCATAGTGCTGCTGTTGTAAATGCTGTTGTAAATGTTGCAATGTTGAAGAAAGTCATGAGGAGCTGATGACGAGAGAAATTAACAATAGAGATGCGTCACAAAGGCATATATTTAGTTTATTTAATTCTTCCATTTGCGATGGCCAATCACATGCCACCCATTGAAGATAATAATTGCCAGATTGATAGCCTATAGTGGCCTTTCTGGAGGAGAAGCCAATAGCAAATTGTCGGCAGAAAAAGGTATTTGTCGTTATGCATGTGTACGCAGCAGGGTTAGGTGTAAGGTGATCGTGATAAGGTCTCTCGCTCCAATAATTATAAAATAAATATAGATAAAAATTATTATTAAAAATATTTATTTTATACACATGATGTAATATCATGTAAATCACATATCTTTTTAAGTAAATATTAAAAATAATCAATTAAAAATAGTCACACAATAAATATAAAATATTTATGCGTCCGGTTGGGTGCTTTTCGATTTCTTACACTTTCTTTACTATTATTTTATCATCTACTTTTTTTTTTCCTTCTCTTTTGATATTTCAATCTGGATAAAAAATCTTAAAACATAACATTCTTTTATAATTTAAAAAAAAAAATCTAATTAATCATATAATTTTAAAAAATCATATAAAATTAAATTAATTTTTAATTAAATTATATGATTATATTGATTTATTTATTTATTTTTGTCTAGATTATAAAAGAAGATCTTATTTTGAAATTTTTAATTCAAATTCAAATAACAAAAGAAAAATAAATAAATAACTGGATAGTAAAGCTATGCTAAAGTAAGTGTAAGGATATCATTATTCTTTATTTATGTGAAGAAAAATTGTATTCTTATTCATTTCTCTATGAGCTGAGAAACTAGCAGTTTGAAAACAAAAAGATAAGAATTAGCTTGTGAAGGGAAGAGGTACAAATAATGATGGTTAGGCCTGTGCAAGTAGCCCAATGGGCTGCCCGCACGACCCGATTGGGCCCACCTGACAAAAGTCGGGTTCATCGGGTCAAAACTTAGGTTGCGTTTGGATGTTGAAGTGAGTTGAGTTGAGATGATAAAATATTGTTAGAATATTATTTTTTAATATTATTATTATTTTGAGATTTGAAAAAGTTGAATTGTTTATTATATTTTATGTTGGGATTTGAAAAAGTTGTAATGATGAGTTGAGAGATGTTTAGTAACCAAACGAAGCCTTAGAAACAGGTTTATAAAATCGAGTCCGTCGAAACTGACAAAGTCTTTTCTCATACTGCGAAACCCTAGCCTCCATCGCGTTCTTCGTTGCTTGTCGCATTCTCCCTTCTGTTGCTAATTTCCTGGCCAGGGTTAGTTTCTTAAAAGCACTGAAATGCTTCTTACCTCTTCCTTCCACTCTCTGTTTCACTTTCCACGATTCCAACTATCTCTTCTTCTAAAACCACTCTGTTTTGGTTTGATTTCTCGTCATCCATTTATTCTCTTTGTTTCTTCTCATTCTTTTATTCTTTGAAGAAAATAATATGCCTTTTTTTTTCTTACTTTCGGAAAGTTGATTTCCTTTTCTTTTCCTCTTGAGGACCTCTTCAATGTTGATTTCTTGGTTCTGGAAATGGCTGTATTTTTGTGGGTTTATGGTTTTTTGGCAATCGTGGAGTATACTTCGTTTAAATGATGCTGAAATAGTTTCTTCATGTTGCAGAACTGCCTGAAACCTACATAGAAAGTGAACTTCTTTATGTTGTCTGTTATGAGGCCCGTGGGCTGAAGGCTAATGAAGAGGAGAATGGGCCAGATTTGATCGATTCTCTTCTATCCACTCTGATTTACATTTACATGCAAGATCATAACATTGTCTCAGGTTTTGGCTAATACTTTCCATGATGATTTTGTTTTTGCTGTAGTTATTGGCAAGGTCAGTAAAGGAGTTCATCATGAATTGGATTTTGGATTTTAGATTTCTTCAGTATTTTTTTGTTAGAAACCTTCGCTTTTAGTGTATTACAGTCTGTTTGTAATGTAAATGGTGAAGAAGAAGGTAAACAAAATGCTGGAAGCCACAAGAAAATAGATGCACAGTTTGTGTTTGATAAAAGTCCTCAAATGGAATTGTAAAGGATCTAGTCGATTTTTAATAGCTTGAATCCAACTTTTTGTATGTCTTCATGGATTCTGAGATCTGAATATACTCTCAACGTTATTTATTTATTTTATAAACTTTCAACTATTATTATTATTTATTGAGGAAAAAAAAAAGGCTCGACCCAACCCGTATAGTAACGGGTCGGGTCGGACTGGGACCAGACCCGGTTAAATGTCATCGAGTTGCAGCCCTAATGATGGTATCCGAAATTTGGTGTGGATAACACATTTAGGATAAGAATGAACTCAACCGACTCAAGGAAATCCATATACTCATCTCAGACACGAAAAATTTAAAGTTAGTATGGATAACGCATTTAGTAAAGTGTTTGCATGACATAATTTGATTTATAAGATAAATTTTAAAATTTAAATCAAATAAAACAAATCTTACCATTTAAGTGATATGAATTATATGCTTTACATACCAACAATACTACTGTTCATCTCTATTCTTGCGTAAAAACATGCCTACCACTATATTTTGGACATCCTAAACCCTATCAACAAGCCCAAACCCTATCTCTCCTGAAACCCTGCATCTCTCTTCCTCATCAATTGCAGGTGTGGTACAAAAAATAATTAATTTTTTTAAATTATAAAATAATAATAATAATATTAAAAAATAATATTTTAATAATATTTTATTATCTAAACTCAACTCAGTTCAACATTTAAACACAATTTAAAATTAAGCTTAGGTAGTCAGGTAATTTTAAATAATTTATGAATAATGATAAAAATGTGGTAAAAAATAATAACAAAATATTAAATAATAAGAAAGATAATAAAAAAATAAAAAATATTAAATAATAATAGAATGATCTCACTTCACTCCTCAAAGGCTCAAACACAAACTCTAGAGCTCCGAGCAGGAAATTGCAAACAATTATGAGACTGGCCGAAACTCGGCCCAAATATTGAAATCCGTCCAGACCGAAACAGGTCAAAATGGCAGGAAATTAACCCGGATCGAAATTATAAATATTTAACATATAATTATATATATATACTTTCCCTTGGCCATTGAATTCAAAACCTATCTAAATTCATCTCAATTCATTTCATTTCATAATTATAAATTTTTAAAATTTCTACACAAAATATAATAAATATTTCAACTTTTTCAAATTTTAAAATAATAATAATATTAAAAAATAATATTCTAATAATATTTTATTCTAATATTTATAAATCATTTTAACTGATCTCTAAATCCAAATGGAACTTTAAGAAAACATTTTATTGATTTTTTAATCTTATTAGAAAATAAAAATAAAAATAAAAATAAAGAGTCCTATACATTTGTAAAGCCTTTTTTTTCCCTCTTGGCTATTTAAAAAGCATTTAAAAATTATAAGTTTTTTCATTTTACTTTTTACTTTTTCCAATCCGGATCATGATTAATATACGGAAGAATTTCTAAACTGCTAGGGTTGTTTGGAAAAAAATTTCATCTCAAATTTCTCATTTCATTTTATCTAATTTCTTTATTAAACATCACTCAAATATAAATACCTTCAAATTAATCATTATAACTTTTCCAAACTTTCAAATAAAAATTAAAAAATAGTTCACTTTTTTCAAATTCTTAAACAAAAATAATATTAAAAAATAATATTATAATAATATTTTAACTTTATAATATTATTTATTCAATTTTTTCTCTTTTATTTTTTAAAATTTTATAAAATATTAATTCAAACTATTTCATTACTATTTACAAATTATCTTATTACTATTCACAAAAATTTTATCCCTATCTTAATGGTGGGCAGTGGGATCTGCCCCTGCCCGCCCCTATGTGGCCAGGGCGGATCTCCCATCTACCAGATGTGGGGTCGGGATGGCCCCACCCGCATTTGGCACTGTAGGGGCAAGTGCCGGGATGAGGCTGATTCCCATCTTGTCCCGCTGCCCATATATTTATATATATATATTTTTATAACATATGTTAATTAAAAAGAAAAATCCAAGCATTAAAAGGAAGCCGTTTTAACCAAAACGACATTGTTTTGATGTTTGGATTTTTTTGTAGGATCCCCCATAATCAAAACAGTTTTGAGCCTTGTATTTATAACCCTTCAGCCGTTCCTCCTTCACGATCCTGAAGCCTTAACCCTCCCGAGTCCTAATGGTCAGCAAGTTTCCCCCCTACACCGACCGTAAGTCCCCTCACCGTCTGTGATGCCGTCGTGAGTTGTTGCTGTCTTTTAATCTAGCCGAAGTTGCCGTCTGTCACAACGAAGGTAAGGCCGATTTCTCTTAATCTCATGTTTTATTTATTTATTTATTTATTTATAATTTATGCAATATGGATGATAGAGGATGGGAGTAAATGAGAATGAAATTGTGAATTGTGTGCTGATAAATGTGCATATGAATTGTTTGGAACTTAGCATATAGTTAATTCTAAATATACATATGCCGAATCTTAATCCTAAGGATCCAATGATCTATGCTCATCTACATCTCAATGATCCAATCTCATATTGGTTAGTATTTTTAATATTTTGTATTAAAATTTTTTTTTTCATGTTTATAACTTTATAATTCTAATTTGTTTTATTTTTAACTTATTAATATTACAGATTTTATGATTTTGACTATCACAATCTCACAGCAGTCAACACAACTCAGTAAACTCACCGCCACTCCAAATTGATCAAATTTGAAATATTATGATTTTGTTAATTTATAATTAATTGTAATGTTACTACAATAGTTAATAGTACAATTTGTAATATTTATTATTTTTAGATGAATTGTAATATTGTAATAGTTTATTAGTTCTCTTAATTTATATAATTATAATAACTTAGTATCTTAGTAATGAATATTAATTAATACTTAATAGTATTAATTGAAACTTAATATATAGTATTTCTAAAAATATGTATAAATGTATTTTTAAACCATTTTGAACCGGCCTAGTAAAGAAACGGGGAGCTGACGGATGGAGATTCACTCATCCTCCTTCCGTCCCTCCCTCCCTCATCATTATTTCTTTTCAGAATGTTCATTCCTACCAAACATGACCACGTCACGGAGAATTAATTCCAACGAGGTAAAAAAATTTCAAAACTTCTCGTAAAATTTTTTAAACGCCTAACACTTTTTTATTTTAAATATTGTGATTTTTTATATAATCATTTTGTAATCATTATAATTTTTAAAAACTTTAAAAACTTCAAAATATATAAAAATCAATATAACTTTTTTAAATTTTAAAATAAAAATTATATTTAAACAGTTTTTTAATTTTAGAATATTTATATTTAACTTTTTCTCTCTATTTTTTTTTTAAATTCAATAAAGCATTTAATTCAAACTATTTTATTATTATTTACAGATTATTTTATAATTATTCATAAATTATGAGATATTCCAAATGTTGAAATCAAATTGTTCACACCAAAGCTTAAAGAAAGTTTGGTCCCAATTTGTGAAGAGACTGGTTTGGACAACAATGTTTTTATTTCCGTTCGTTCCAATCCAAAATTTATTGTACAGAACAGTAATCGGCACGACTTTGGTGGGTATTCCGTTCCAAGTTTATTTCCGACCATTTCGACTTGTTCCGGTCTATTTCGGACGGATTTCCATATTTCGGCTGGATTCTGGCTAGTCTCGGAATTGTTTGCAGCTTTTTGCTTGCGGAGCTCTTGAGCAATGTTTTAAATATCGTACCGGACGTCGTACTGATCAAGGTACTGAAACGAAATATTTCGATATCAATACCGTTTCGGGATAGTCGATATATAAATATATATAAATTATATTCTAAAATAATAGTCTATATGTAAATAAATTATATATAAATACATATATATATAAATTATAAATAGTCTAATCTGAATTGAGGGTTAAAAAATAAGTTTGTAGTTTAGAAAAAAAAAACAAAGGCCGAAATATCGGCCGGTATAAGCCGAAATTGAAGCCGGTACGGCTGGTACAAAACAGGTATGGTACTTGTACCGGCCAAACGGCAGGTATAAAAACTTTCGGCCGTACCGGCCAGTACGGTACGAAATTCAAAACAGTGCTATTGAGTGTTGTGTTTGGGTAGTGTAGTCACCTTAGATCATTTCATTATTATTTAATATATTATTGTTATTTAATATATTATTATTATTTAATATTTTTTTATTATTTTTTTACCACATTTTCATCACTATTCATAGATCATCTGAAATTATCTAACTGTCCAAACGTAGCTTAGTAATGATAAAATATTGAATCCACTACCCAAACATAGTTTTATGTGCCGTTTGAATAATAAGTTGAGATGAGTTGAGTACTTGAGATGAAAGTTAAATAAAAAATTATTAAAAAATTATTTTTTAATATAATTATTATTTTAAAATTTAAAAAAGTTAAATTATTTATTATATTTTATGTAAAAATTAAAAAAAATATAATAATTAAATAAGATGAGATGAGATTAATTGATATCGAAATCTCGATCAAAAGTTTGTGGTTGATCTCGTACGTTTCTCCATCTTCATCTCAGGTCGTTATTACTTTGCCCCGTAATATCGATGGATTTCAGTGTTACACAAAAGTATTTAGCGGTCATGATCTATAAACAAAAGGATAACAAGTCTGCGAAGGGAAAAGGTATAATTAGATAATGCAGATAGTGTACGTAGGAGTATTGAATAAAAAAGAGATTTTGTTTTTGGTTTGTGTGTGTGTATGTGTTTTCATTCACTTGTGACTTCTTCAGCAGGCTGATCTAATTAAATAAATACAGGGTGGCCGTCATGAGCTTCAAGGAATATAGACGTACTTACGAGTTGGTTTGTTAATCCAACCATATCATGCCTTTACAATCGATCGTTGTGGAAATTGCAGATATATATTCTCCAACAAAAATACATACATATAAATAATATATAAATCCAAACATATCAACATAAGAGGCCAGGTTAATTTCACAATCATTAATTGAAGGCACTACTACTATGGCATCATAACTTGAAAATAAACCAACAAAAAGAAAAAGGCTAAAAAAAGAAATAAGCATAGGATATTATAGAAGAACGCCGCCATTCAAATTTCAATCGCAACGCTGGTAAGTACCTTTACGCACACATTGATTATTGTTTGATTTTTGCTTAGCAATACATTCAGAATATCCAGGGTCCCCAGATTTTCCACAGGGCTCAGGATAGGCTGGTTTATCCTTATTGGAGGAGTTGGGAGGCTTTGAATCAGAACCAGCAAGGATCCGGCTTACATAGGGGTTCATCAGGAACCCCAGCTCCAACTCCAAGTCCTCCTCGATCAGGCATTCATCGAGACGTCCGCTGCTGCATCGAAAACTGGTGTTGCTCTTAGCAAGGACAGAAGCACCACAACAATATGCGTTAAGGAGCATCATGATCATCATCAGCATCGCTAGGATTGATGCCGGAGTATGTATCCCTCCCTTGCTGTTACGGTACACCTCCATCTTCCTTTTCTCCCACAACTCACTCACTCACTCACACACATTGTGTCTACTGAGAGAGGGCGTACTAATATAGTTGAACATAAGGAAGAAAATGAGGACCTATGACGAGAGGACTTAACACTGGAGATGCGTCACAAAGGCATCTATATTTAGTTTATTTAATTCTTCCATTTGCGATCGCCAATCACATGCCACCCATTGAAGATAATAATTGCAGATTGATAGCATAGTGGCCTTTTTGGAGGAGAAGCCAATAGCAAATTGTCGGTAGAAAAGGTTTTTGTCGTTGTGCATGTATATGCAGGATTAGGTGAAAGGTGATCGTGATAAGGTCTCTCGCCCTAATAATTTATCTAGGTTCTACCAAATCATGAGTCCGGCTTGGGTGTTTTCGATTTCATACACTTTCTTCACTGCTATTTTACCATCTACTTATTTTTTTTTTTCTTTTGATCGATCGTTAAATCTGGATAAAAACTAGCAAAACATAACATTTTTATATAATTTAAAAGAAAATAAATTCAATCAACTAACGTAATAATATAATTTAATTAAAATAAATTTAATTTAATTGATTAAACTTATTTTCTTCTAGATTATAGAAGATCATGTTCTAAAAATTTTAATCTAAATTCAAATAACAAAAGCAAAAAATAAGTAGTTGAGTAGTAATACTGTAGTAAAACAAGTGTAAGGATATCATTACCCTTATTTATGTAAAGAAGGAAAATGGTATTCATTATTCCTTTCCTTGTGAGCTGATCAAAAGCTAGCAATTTGAAAACAAAAAGATAAGAATTAGCCTGTGACGAGAAGAGATATAAATAATGGTGGTATCGGAAATTTGGTGTGGATAACACATTTAGGACAAGAATGAACTCAACCGACTCAAGGAAATCCATATACTCATCTCATACTCGAAAAATTTATAAGTTGGTGTGAATAACACATTTAGTAGAATGTTTACATAATATAATTTAATTTATAAGATAAATTTTAAAATTTGAATCAAACAAATCAAATTTTACCATTCAAGTGATGTGGATGATACGATTTACATACCAACGACACTACTATTCATCTCTATTCTTGGACTTCTTGCGTGAAAATGTGCCCACCACTATACTTTGGACATCCTAAGAGCACTCTCATTGGCTTGGGCAAAATTTTAGACCAAATTTGGCTAATATACCACTTTTTGCATTATGCATGATCACTTAAAAACTTAGATTTCACATTGGATTAGTTATCTTACTCTTTATAATAATAAAATAATATTATCTTTTAAATTTTTGTATATACTTTTTAATGCATGATTTAATTAATTTTAAAAAATATATGTTTTTATTTTCATTTTCATAATTTGCAACAATCTCTCTATCAAAATACATACAATCCATTTATTAACCTAAATTAACTTCATAATATGTCAAACTGAATTTTATAAAAAAATCCATACAGTTTCAAATACTACATAACTTCATACAAATGTATCAAAAGTTCATACATTTCCATCTATCAACCTAATACATAATTTGTTGAACTGAATTTCTATCATAAAATCCATACATTTCCAGCTACAACATAACTTCATACAAATGTATTAAAAGTTAATGCATTTCCATCTACTAACCTAATACATAATCTGTCAAACTAAATTTTTATCATAAAATCCATACATTTCCAGCTACTACATAACTTCATACTAATGTATCAAATATTCATACATTTTCATCTATCAACCTAATATATAATCTGTCATACCATCAAAACAGCCATCATGCTACTACCAAATTTGTCCAGCCATCAAAATACCAAGTATTGGTTCATCAAAAGTTTATTTATGTCCAACCATGTATAGGCAAATCATCAAAATAGCAAAAAAAGTAGGTGGATCAAAACAACAACACAAAGTGGGTGGATTAAAACAACAAGTTACCTCAGCCACTATACAAAAACAGTCAAGTAAAATCTATTAAGATTGAGATGGTGATCCATTCCTATGTTTCTCTAGGATTTACACTTGAAGTGACCTGAAGTATTCTTGCTGCACCGTATTCATGTTATCAAGATTCAAACTTATGATTTACATCTCCATCTTCTTCTTTATAAGGTCTATCATCTCAATCATGTCCCTCTCAGCCCAGCTTACCGTTTGTTATTGCTCAATCATCATTATCTTCCTATCACTTTCCATGTGACTTAACCTTTCATCAAACTCAGTAGTTGAATATTTTTTGCGTTTTCTTTTTCTTTCCCTTTCTTTTTAAGCTTTGTTGCCTAGTGGCCCCTCCACATTGATAGACATGCTCTCACAAATGTTTTCATCCCTAGCATTGGCAACCAGAACAGTAGAGCAGCCTCCCTTTCTCTTTGTTGGCAAATTATCCATATGCACTTACCACTTTGGTTGGTGCCTCAATAAATTTCAACAATGATCCAAATTATAGGTGGCTTTTTGTGTCAATTGGTACATTACCTTTGCCTTCTCAATTTAAACAACAATCATAAAAATATTAATACATATTTCAATGAAAATTTATAATAATTAGAAACATACATTGTCTTGTTCATTGGTACCGCTTGGATGTATTGATTCAACTTAGGCCAAGCAACCACAAAACATGTTTGT
Organism: Juglans regia; assembly: GCF_001411555.2. Lineage (NCBI taxonomy): Eukaryota > Viridiplantae > Streptophyta > Magnoliopsida > Fagales > Juglandaceae > Juglans > Juglans regia. Next base: position 11,718,756 of record NC_049901.1, on the reverse strand, counting down.
AGCTTTTTGAATGGTTGACCATCAATTAGTCAACGAGCCCATAGAATGTTCAAGCCAGTTAGATTTTTTAAAAGTATTGAAGTAATCATGAATTCTTATCCACAATTGGGTGGACTTTTGGTCAGTAACCCTCATACAAGGAGGTTGTCTTCCTCCACGGAGAAGGACACACATTGTTGGGATTTTTTAGTTTGTGTCCTTACTTCCCATTCGGGTTGTGCCACTTCAACCTCGACCACAACATTATCATACAAGACACTAGCTCTAAGGGGTTATTAATACATTCTCCACTACTTTGCAAGAGTGTGATGAAAAATGGATCGTCTATTATTTGTGAATCCATCATTCATAAAACAGTAAGCAAGCAACAAAATCACAAATCCTTGTGAATCCATCATTCATAAAACAGTAAGCAAGCAACAAAATCACAAATCCCATAAAATACATTACTTTCAAAAGCATAATAATAGAACCATAAAACAACAAAGCATAAAAGTACTATACATGACAACAATTCCACTTTATGATGTTGTATGCTTGAATTTTAGTTTCTGTCATGACAAATTTTCTTGGAAACCTTCAACAAATAAAACACGATTTTCTGTAGCCACTACATCAAGCAGATCATGCTTTAAGATTAGTATCCAGAAGATTTGTTCTCTCTTTCAACTTCAATGCTAAAACTTGTAATTTTTTTTGCTTTACATTTGTTTGTGCTTGATACTGATTGTGTAGTTTTTAAATTCAATTTCAGATGCTTGGAATGTGAAATAGTGTTGCAAAAGATAATTTTGAAACTTAATTGTGAGAGTTAAATTTTTAGTGGAGGTCTTAAACTTAGTTGTGAGAATCCTGAAACTAAATTGTAAGACTAAAATTCCAACACAGGGTTCCAAACTAGCTACTGTGGCCCCTAACCTATACCACCACAATATTCCATTCGTACGTCACACACACAGGGTACTTTTTTCTTTTCTATACAAGGGGTTTGATTGATCATGAGTGCGTTGATCTTCATGAAAAGTTGAAATTGTGTTTGGTTTTCTAACAAAATTTGAATCTCAAAATTAGAAACAACAAGAGCAAACAATGGTCGAGATTATGAGAGAGTTAGGAGAAGAGATAAACCACAAAAATTAACAAAATGTGCTGTCGTCGAGGGTTTTTGTGGCTGTCGTCGAGGAGGAGACGCTTCACGGTGGTTTCACGCATCCCTAGGAAGGGGCTTAGTCGTGGTGGACAAGGTGAATGTTAGGGGGGGGCTCAATCGTGGTGGGCGAGGTGAATGTTACGAGAAAGGGGCTTAGTCGTGGTGGGCGAGTTGAATGTTATGGGAGGGGGCTCAGTCGTGGTGGGCGAGGTGAATGTTACGGAAAGGGATAATGCTGGGAGGGGTTACGTTGTGGCGAGAGGAGGCTCAGTGGTGCTAGGAGGGGACTCAGTCAGTCGTGGGGGCTCGATGGGAGTGATTGGTAGTGAGAGTGGAGGGGCTCAGTCGTGGTGCTCGAGTGAATCAGGAGTGTGAGTGAGAGAGAGAGAGAGAGAGAGAGAGAGAGTTACGGGAGTTGAGGGGGAGAATGGAGAAAAGAAACTGGAAGGGTTTCACTAAAGCGGGAGGGTGAATCACTGTAGTTAACATCCAAATTTTTTTAGCAGTGCCCAATCTAATGTGGTGTCTTTTTAGCACATATTAACTAAATAGTAGCTATCATTGGACTTCGTCTAAGTCAATGAGGGTGCTCTAAACCCTATCAACAAGCCCAAACCCATCTCTCATAAAACCCTTTATCTCTCTTTCTCATCAATGCTTGGTGTGGTACTGAACAGAACAATTGCTAAAATGGTAATTGTTGACGACATGTTTCACATATCAAGAACTAGTCTCGATCACCTACAACACAAAAAAACTGGAGGGCTTGGGGTTGTTTCAAGGAACCTCTAATGCCAAAGTTAGCTTATCTTCTTCAGAGGAATTTCTTTAAGGGTCAGCAACTCGTGCATAGGTACCAAGCCATAGTCTTTAATGCGGCATTGTTCCCCGGGTAGTGTCTTGACAGCAGGTGGGCGGAGCGGTCACTTCCCGTGCACTTTGTCAGGGGCAAGATTGTAGTCTGCAATCCTCGTCCACTTCTAGAATCGGATCCTTAAATGCGAGGCAGGGTCTTTCCACAAGGTGTTCTTGCATATGGGTGTCAATGCTGGCAGGTCTTGTCGGTCCACATCGACACGTTTTCCGGACGGGTATGACCCCTCATTCTTCTTGTACAGATCATGAGCCGACTATATTAATGGTTCCTGGACCCCCTAGATGGGCATGACTAGGGCCGAGATGGGGCCTTAGTATCCCGATCAAGCCTAACCAAAGGGGATGCGAATATCCCCTCCATTAATACTCTCTCCCCGTTTATATGTAAAGTTTTTTTTTTTTTTTTGAATTTCTGCGACTTGGATTTGCTGTTTGCACGTGATTATATTTATGTGAAAGAATGTGTATTGATTAATTAGTAACATGATTATATTTGAATTGTGTAGAATGTTACTGGATAATTTCACCATGCTCTTAGTCCACTCGTGCATGATAATGGGTTTGGACCGAAAAAGTTATGGGTTTGTATTCAACTTTCAAATTTAAAAAGTTTTCGAGACGAAAGTTATGGGTAGAATTGGTCTTGGTGACTTCTTCTGCTTTCATTGCAGGCCGAGGACCATCTTCTTCCCTCTTTTATGATCAAATCTGACTTTATATCGTTTTTGGAAGTGGCATTCTCTTTCCCTATACACTTCATGTTATTCAAACATTTATTTAACATTAGATACAGTCTCACGGTGTGTATGTCTTATATACTCTCTTGAATGTGCGATACTTGTAGGTCTTATAATTCTAAATATCATTTTTTTTTTAAATATTTCTTAGTAAAATTCCCATAGGCACGTACTGTTATTTTAAAAAAGAAAAATCTATGTACTTTTATTTTAAAAAAGTAATTTTTGAGCATAATTTTAGGGACCAAGAAGAAAAACTGTACAAATGAGTTTTCCTAGTTTCCTCCTAATTGAAAATGAACATAAATTATCCTCAATTGTCTACCAAACTAGATGATTCAATTTTAGAGAGAGAAACAATATTATGTGGACTCTACAAAATTTAGTGCTACTGGTATTGAGTTTTTGGACGATATGAATCTCACATAAGTATTCAATGTTATGTTTCTCCTTATATACTAAACTATTTAATTTGTCAAGTTCCTTTAGATCATATGGCATAAGGTCTGGTCTCCAAATGGAAGAACCACATACGAACACCCCATCCCTAATAAAATAAAAAAGATTCAATTCGGCAAGCGATTGGAGAAATCTCGAAAGATTGAAAATTTAAAAAAAAAAAAGATATTACTTCTAAAAAACTCCATGTATCCATTCTCGCCACAGGGAAATATTGAATAATCCCATACTCCCCAATTCCTTTGTTTGGTAGTAGTTTTGAACATTCCCTGACATAAATTGTTGTGTCCTCGCTAACGAGATACCAAGCACATCTTTTGATTCCAAAGTGTGGCCAAGAGTATATAGCTCACGACAGAAATTCAAATGCCCAACACAGCATGGAGAACAGAGCTTGCCAATAGGAGTGAGCCAATCTCACCTTATCCACACTCCCTCCACTATCCATTATCGCATTCATTATCATATCACTCCCTATCAAATATCCATAACCCCATAAACAACCACTAACCACCCTCTCTTCACCTTTGTTCTCTAGCTAATTGGAAAGAAAAAGTGAACTTTGATTTCCTAGTGCAATCAGAGTTTGCAGCAATGGCAGCCACGAACTCTACTGTTTTGGCATGCAACTATGCCATCTCGGGCGCTGGATTGCCCAAGATTAATGCAAAGCTTGCTTGCATGGCTTCTGTGGCATCCCCAGTTGTGGCTGGTCACAAGTTGCCTGTGATCAGGGCCCAACAGGTTAGAGTTTCTGAACCAAAAGAATCGAGTGGGAATGAAGGAAGAAGGGCTGCACTGCTTGGCCTAACAGCCGCCCTTTTCACAACTGCTGCTGCCGCCTCCAATTCCTCTGCCAATGCAGGTGTCATCGAAGAATACCTTGAAAAGAGTAAAGCGAACAAGGTATATTATGCAGCTTTGTTTTAGTGCTACTAATATTGGTTTCTAACACGAAACTTAAACTAAGCACGAATGTTGTAATAGGAACTGAATGACAAGAAGAGATTGGCCACGAGTGGAGCAAACTTTGCACGAGCTTATACAGTTCAATTTGGCACATGCAAGTTCCCCGAGAACTTCACCGGCTGCCAAGATCTTGCCAAGCAAAAAGTTAGTCTCGTCAATGACTAGAATCATTTTTTCTGGGTTTCCTTTTACCATGGGTTTTAACTTTTCTTTGACTGGCTCTCCTCCATTTGTTTTGGGCTGATGCAGAAAGTGCCATTTCTTTCTGAGGATTTGGCGCTGGAATGTGAAGGGAAGGACAAATACAAGTGTGGTTCCAATGTTTTCTGGAAATGGTGAAGAGGGAAATCTTATTCCCTTCCGTACCATGTGCTTTCCTCTTAACATGTACCTAAATTTCTGTTGAAGAAACGCTACTACATACGGTGTCTTTTGCAATGTGCTTTCTCAAATTCAGCTCAATCAAAATACCCATTGTTTATTTTCATCAATGGACAGAAAAAATTAAAGCGACTTTCGTGTCCTTAATCAGATGCGTGATTGTTTTCTTTACCAACCCCAAGAGCCACTGATGGTTTAGTTGTTGGGAGAGAATTTAGGGGCAGAGGTTAGTCCACATAGAAGTTTTTAAACGAATTACACATCGAAGCGAGGTGGAGGTTAGAGCTATCATTCCAGATTGATTCCCAAATTGTGTACGTAGGCATTTATCAATTTTTCTTTTCAATAAGCCTAATCCACTTGGTAAATTTTTATGCTCCTATCATGAAAAGTTTCGTCAAGTTTTATCTGCAGAAGCTGAGACAAATTTCTGATTTAAGTTTTGTTGAGAAAATATCCTTCTCAAAGTGGCTACAAGCCTACAAGCATAAGACTATCTTTTGCTGCTCCTCTCCCCACATATTTTGCTCAATTGTCCCAAATCCAACCTTGGACAAAAATAAGTGTTTTTCTTCTAATCAGACTCCTTGGAAAGTGAACCAGAAGGAGATGAAATGGGCAACTTTGAAATAATAACATGAACTTCTTATCAATGAAAAGAATTATAGGTGCTATACATGTTACATTTCCCCTATGCATTTTCTGAATTTCTGTACAAGTTCAGCCTAGCTCGCTCTATCTGTCTCTCTAAATGTTGAATGTGTTGTAGTATGTGGGTAACAGCAAAACAACAATAGAATCCAAGAAGAAATTGCAATTGGAACTCACCATAAAAAACCCAGATATCATCAGATAAAACCTTCGAAGGCTGACATTGAATCTTCAGTGCTCTATCAAACTCTTCAGTACACCAGCATGATATCTCACTTTACCCATATCAGGAAAACAAATTCATATGAACTGCACGATGCAAATGCAGTCATGCCCAAAATGAGACCGTTGATTTAAATCTCTCAACGCAGGATTGCTGAGTAGTTCAAGTGAAACCCCTTCAAATAAACCTAATTTTTCTGAATATACGAATCAGGAAGTATCCAAAAAAAGCTATGAGTATGAACACTAAGATGAAGATCCCTTGTGCTGCAACTGGGCACATGGCACTGGGAACACCTCACTGGCAAACCCTGAAACAAATTCACACTTCCATGCTGTGGACTGAGAGATACCAAGAAGCGTAACATTTGTTAAGCATATATCTTCAAATGATGCATCCTCAATGCCCTCCAGTACGGGGGCTTTTGTTGAATTTAAACTAACCATGTTACTTATGAAAATGCCCTTTACTTTAGGAACAGCTTTGGGATCCCATCCTTCATCAGGGTGGTCATTAGAGCCTCTGCTAAATCTTATGGGTATCTTGACTCTTTCCAGGATTATGTTACTAAAACTGACATTTACTATATATCCCCCTCTACCTTTGTCTGACTTTATACGCACTCCAGCAGCTGAATCCCAAACATGCAAATCCTCAACAGTTACATTTGAAATTCCACCAGACATCTCACTACCTATTCCAACCCCAGAGCAGGTTGGTGTGGTGCCAGAAACTCTCCTGACAATGATGTTTGCGCTTGGACGGGCAATTGCGATTCCATATTGGTCCCAACCACTCTTCACTGCAACAAGATCATCCCCACTCTCAATGTAACAGTCTTCAATGCACACATTGTTGCTCGAGTCTGCAAATTGGATGTTAAAGCTCAAGATAAATTTCTTATGCCCTTTTGCTCTAAAAGGATCGGCAGTCCACTGCATCAGGAATATAAGAGAATAAGCAAACAAGTAAGATACCTGGATCGATACCATCAGTATTTGGGGCGTTGAGAGGAGCCAAGATTGTCATGCCTTTGATAACAACATTACTGAAACAAATAGAATAAATAGTTAGCACATCTGAAGTATAACATATCAAAGTAGCAGGTCAGAAAACAAATCAATACTCTCTATTTTATATGAGATTACATCAGTGTTTCAAATTGCATCCAATATCCAAGTGTCCATATATCAAGCTCATAGTAAATAAAGCCGGAGGGGATGAACCATCTGGGACACTTGATGAGATTTGATATGAGTCTTATATAACTATATTTCTTATATAGAGAAAAATAGAAACAACATGATAATAAGAAAACATATGGTGACATTGAACCTGCAGTAAACGGGATGAATGGTCCAAAATGGAGAATTGAGGAGGGTGAGATTTGAAATGAGAACGTTGTTAGAGTTCAATAGCTCAATGAGGTGGCCTCTTGTGTGCTCTAATGTTTTATTCCACCATAGGTCCCACCACATCTTCCCTTGGCCATCAATTGTTCCATTTGCTCCTGCAAGAAAAAATAATCAAGTGGTCGGATACAAACAATCTGTTTGTTGGAGACACGAGATAGCATGCACTCAAAAATAAATAATGAATATATGAGGAAAATTCTAATATATTTTATAACTTGCGATTGAATCAATGATGCTGCAAATTGTGCACACACACTATTTCTAACCTGTAAATGTCAATAGCCCCTTGATGGAACAGAAGCAATTTTGAAGGAAACAAAGCATAGAAACGAGGAGTTTGGTTGCTACAATGACAACTTTAAAAAAACTGACATAACACCTACCAACATTATATAGTAAATCGTATTTTCAAAAAAAAAAATAAAAAAGATAAAATAAGAAAGGATAATGGTTCTTTAGATCCTCCATCACCACCGAAATTATATATAAATGGAAAATAAAACACTCTGTAGTTATTTAAACAAATAATTTATTCAAGAGTGATATCATTTGTTGGCAAGTTCTGCTGTTCATTAGACATATAGGCATTTTGCCGTCTACTATCACAGAGACATGGAAACAAAACGACATGAAAATAATTACATTGTCCCCCACGACGGTTTCAAGTGTTAGTCAATTACATAAATCTTATTCGGCTTCATAAATAGTAGATATTCAAAATGACTCGTTTTTTACTCAAAACACAAAATAAGTCCTACTTGTTTTTTGCATGTACCAAATAAAATTAAGATAAATTCTTTGCAAGAAAAAAGACGGGATTTAATTTAATACATACTTCAAATATTACTGATGGCACCAGAATAATAAGAATTTCATCACAACAGGGAAAAGAAGAAAATTGTCTGTTACCTGTAATGACAACATTAGTGAGACCATCTCCATGTACGAGGCTTATATGTCTTCCTCCTAGTCGCTCTCTCCCTCTTCCATAAGAAGGCAATGGTGCTATTATAGGCCATTCTTTTGGGTCCTATATAAATGAGAAAAGAGCATTAGCATTGGATTACGCAAATACAAATACAAATACAAAATTTGCATAATATCACATGATTTTACATTTGGCTATTCCACTCAAACTTATTCCCACATTGAATTATCCATCTATTAGTCAAGATAATAATAAAATAATATAAATTCAATAATATTTTTTTTCTATTAATTGTTTTTTCTAAAATTAGACCTATATGGAAATACAATAATACAAGTGCAGAGCAATATTTATGGAGAGCAGCAAATACATTCTAAATATTTAATACAACACCATTGAAAAAAACACATCTATCTATTACATTTTTACCTAAAAAAACATCCATTAATTTTCTTTTTGTTTCCAGCATTAATCACAGCCCTAGGAGCACTAAAACAAAACACAAATCCCCACAAACAAAAAAAAAAAAAACATAAATCTGAGAGATTGAACCCAACAATAACAGGAAAAATAAAATAAAAAAACTTTGAAACAAAATAAATGGTGCAGAAGAAAAGCAAAGGAACGAAATAAGAAATGGAGAAATAGTGCAGAAGAAAAGTAAAGGAAATAACAAGAACCTGAAAATATTTTTTAATCAATTTGGTCTAGCTACAGTGACCATCAAATATCCGAAGTTGCATAATCCAATGTAGACTATTTTTTAGGTCTATTAGCCAAACTACTCATTGGATTTGCATTTGCATAATCCAATTGGGATGCTTAAGCTGATTACCAACTTACTAAAATCATTATTGGGATGCTTGAGCTTGATTAATTATTGTCCCTCCATAGAAAATATTCCGCTATGTATTCTAGATTGGCACCCTGTCCCACCCACCAACTTCCGTGTTTAAGATTATACTTCCTCCTAATTTTTGGTATTAGTACTCTTTGGGTAATAATTACACGCATTAAGAACATGAGAACAAGACTCAAAACTATAAAAAAATGGGTATACGGTATCATATAAAAAATTATGGGCAGCTCCCTTTGGTTGCCCATTTCAACTTTCTCAAGGAAAATAGTGTCCTTTTTTTCATGGAAAAACAGCCATTAGTAGACTACCTTTTTTTGGTCCTGGTCATTCTTAATCACTAAGTTACCACACAGGTCACAGAGTATTCCATTTTTCATCTAAAATTAATAATTAGAAGAATAAACCTATTTGGTAATTATAAAGAATAACTGGAAGCTTTAGTTGTAGTACTATATACGTGCCTGGGAACCAAGAATTACAGCGCCCTCTTCGAGAAACAGCGTGAAATTGCTCGTGAGGTTGAAGCTCCCCGTAAGCCACCTCCCCTTCGGCACGTTCAGCTGGGACCCACCTTTGTCTCCGAAACCCTGCATGCACCGTACCGCCCTCCGAAACGATTCGGTGTTGGACGTTCTCCCGTCGCCAACTCCCCCGAAATCCGCTATCGACATGACTACCTTTCTCCTCGGCACGGCTCCAAAAAACCCCACGCAGCTCCTCTCGTCACCCAAAACGTCACGGGGGCCGGACGATCCGTCGTCGGCTCCTGGCAATCCGGTTATCCACCGTACCGAAAAAACGGCGTCGGTCGAGAATATTTGAAGGGTCAGGATCGCGAGGAGACCGAACAACATAAGCAACAGCGTCCATGGGGGCCTGATAAAGGTACCCGTGAACACGCCGAATAACGGCTTTTCAGAGTTCATTTTTTTTTCCCTAATCCAAAAAAAAAACGAAATATAAACAAAGAAGAAGGAAGATGACGTGGGTGTATTGGAGATGGACAGAATAGTGATTGGACGCGCACCGGAGGTGATGTTAGAAGGTGGCGGCGTGGCGTGGCGTGGCGATATTATATGGAGAATACGCGGACGTCAAGGTGGAGAATTTAGCAAAGGGAGGGGTGGTCAAAGGCCCTAGGGGGTAGGGTGGGGTTAGGGTGGGTGGTGCGCATCGCTCGTGCCGACGTATTCTAGCGGTGGGGACATGGGATTTTTGCGAACTCGAAAATGTGTGGGGCACAGTTCGGAAAGTCCAACAAAGCCTCGATCCGGTTTGTCCGGTGCGGAGAGATCGAGTGAGGAAGAGACCACGGTTATAGAATTATTCTATATTGAAAAGTAAGTATGTTGATTATTTTATTTACACCGTGGCGGAAGTCTATTGGGTAAAGGGAGTTAAGAACGTGGTGGTGAAAGCAGAGGATTGAATTAGATGGAAATGCGGTGGAGGAAGGGGAGCCGCTCTTCACGGGAGACTTCTGCAAACTCCTCTTGAAAAAGAAAAAACAAAACAAATTAATGGGGTTTTGACAGGATGTGTGCGCTGCTGAATGGCTGAGTTTACTGCATCGCTGACACGTGGGAGCTAAGTATTCCGGCAAGGACAGCAGTCCAAGACTGCCTACATTTGAACTGTCATTTTTATGCTATTTTCACCAAATTACGTATTCTTATAAAAACATTTTATACTTAAAACATTTTTTTATAGATAAAGTTGTCATTTTTCTTCCTTAATTTTGTTCAATGTGACGTGAATTTATATATACTTATTTTTATAAAACTTTTACAGTTAAAACCCTTTTTTTTTAAGATAAAATTGTCATTTATCTTCTATAATTTCGTTCAAGATAATTACTACGTATATAAAAAAATTATATAAAAATAAATTTATAAATTAATGTGATTTTATAAAATTTATTAGATTTATTTTATAATAAAATTAAATTTATAAATTGATATAATTTATTATGATATGTTACATATATTTTATATTAAAAATAATTTTATAAATTGACATACTATATTAAATCATGCCATTTTATAAAATTATTTTTGTAAAACTATTTTATAATTAAAAAATTTCTCTATAAAAATTGTATGGCCTAAATAGAATATCCAAGCATTCTGCTGCATGGTCATGAGCTATAGAAATATGACTCAAAGAAGCAAGCAAGTACTCCCTCTAACTTTTCCCAACATGATCAGAGCAATTTAACTTTGGCTAGAAGATTTATTATTTATTTGAATGTTGAAATGAGTTAAATTGAATTTAGTTATGAATAATAATATTTTATAAATTTAATTAAAATGAGTTTAATTTTTTTAAGTTGAGATGTATTTAATTTTTTAAATTAAAAAATATGAAGTAAATTGATATAGATTTAATTTTTTTTATGTAAAAAGTTAAAAAAATAAAAGATTATATTAATAATTAATTTTAAAATAAATTAAGATGAGTTAAATTTTATTTGCCAACCAAACACAACTTTTCAGAATAGCACCTGGAACACCTTAAAAAGTTTTATGGACATAGAAGCAAAGTCCTGCAACAGATTCTTTGGACATCCATAAGTGATGCAGCTTTAATAATTTTTGTTTTTGCCTTTTTTTTTTTAATATTTCTTTTTAAAAAATATAATATTATTAAAAAATACTTTTTTTAATTATTAAAAAAAAAAAAACGTGTAGAGAGCTCCACGTGGGTTTAGCATTTCGGTTCGTGGAAAATAGAAGAGGATGCGTAAAGACATGGAAACATGGAAATATCAAAGGTCAGAATGGTCAAACTTAGAGGGCGTTGATTTTTTACTTCCTCGAAGACCATGAAATTCCGAGTTTCTGTTCTTGCTTCAAAGGACAATTGTTAATTGTCCATTTTACCCCGTTCCTAATTTCAACCAGAAATTATTAATAAAAAGGTCTTTAATTAATCTATAATAATAATAATAATAACAATAGAATAAAAAAAATGATAATAGTTGTCTTATACAGTTTTTTTTTTTTTTTTGTGCTTTTGTATAATCAATAAATAATTAAATAGTTTTTAGTAATTCACATGAAGACCAAGGGTACTTTGAGAATTCAAAGTCCACTCTCCATTCCCATCTCAAGTTCTCAACAACTTAAGAAGCTCCTGACCTTAATGTTATGTCTCTCATTGTTTGTTTGCAGAGAAAGGGGGGGAAAAGAAAATCATGGACAGAGAACAAGAAGATCTACAGTTTTTGGGCTTCTTTGGGATATTCAAGGAGTCCTTCAAGATCATCTTCTCATGGAGAAGAATCTTCAGCCGAATCACACTCTCCCTCGTACTCCCTCTATCCATCATCTTCCTAGCTCACCTCCAAATCTCCCACATCCTTTTCTTCAAAATCTTGTACAACCAAGAAGCCCGGAACTACACCAGAAAAAATAGCCCAAGATATGCCCAGCTCTCCGATATCATCTCCTCCGAATGGGTAGCCTTTTGGCTCTTCAAATTCGTCTACTTCACCTTCCTGCTCATCCTCTCCCTGCTCTCCACCGCCGCAGTTGTCTACACAATCGCCTCCATATACACAGCAAAGGAAATCACCTTTAGAAAGGTCATGAGCGTTGTCCCAAAGGTCTGGAAGAGACTTATGGTCACTTTCTTATGGAGCTTCGCCATCGTTTTGGTCTACAACATCGCTTCCGGAGTGCTGTTCTTCTTATGGGCAATCAATTTTGAATTGTACGGGATTGGAATTGCCATCTTTGTTTTCCTCTTCATCTTATACTTGGTGGGTCTCGTGTATATAAGCATCGTTTGGCACTTGGCAAGCGTGGTGTCGGTGTTGGAGGATTTGTATGGGATCAAAGCCATGATCAAGAGCAAGAGCTTGATAAAGGGTAACATGGGTGTTGCAGTCGCCATCTTTTTCATGCTTGTTGTGCTTTTCATAGGAGTTGAGTTATTATTTGAGAATTTGGTTGTGCTTAATTTGGCACGAAACATAGGAATTAGAATCGGAATCGGGATTCTGAGTGTGCTGTTGCTAGTCCTGGTGTTTCTCTTTGGTCTTGTCATCCAAACAGTGATATACTTCGTCTGCAAATCATATCACCATGAGAATATAGACAAGTCTTCTCTAGCAGATCATCTCGAGGTTTATCTTGGGGAGTATGTTCCTCTAACAGCCAAGGATGTGCAACTAGGTGAATTCCAAGTCTAGCAATAAATATACATAGTTGTTCTGATGATATTGGAAGTGCTTTAATGAGATACAATTGTAATTTTGGAGATTAAATTTCAATCAATAAACCTAGAAAAGTGTGTTTGCTGTTTGCAGTCTGAGGAAGATTGCATACACGATGTTCCTTAACTATTCACATACATGAAATAAATAGCTAGCTAGTTTTGCTTGCAAATCTCTCTCTATTTTGGTTGTTTATATCGTTTCCTTGACCATCATCTTATACTTTGTACAACAGCTTAATTGACAATAAATCAATGGATGACTGAACAAGCAAAAGCAATTGAATGGTAGATTTTAATGCATATTGGACATGATGATGAGAGAATTGTATTAATTATTAAAGAGACTTACTTGTTAGTTGGTGGTGTGTCAATTCCAAAGGACGTTTGCCCCGACGGCATCGTTGACGATGAGGTTGCAAAATTTGTTGAATATCACCCCGCCCAGAATTGCTTTCTTAAAATAATATAAATTTACATCGAATACCTTAAGATCAACAAAGAGGATCACGTTAGTCCATGTTTTTTTTAATTAGAGTGACATTTCTGATTTATTGGTGAAGAAGGGATTACACATGGACAAACGTATGCTGGAGCCTTTTCAACCCAATTCAATACATCCCACCCAATCAAACTGCTCATTTATACGGTTATAAAGAAATTCTATAAAAGTAATTGTAAATCAACAAATTGACATGATTTCATATAATTCATTAGATTTATTTTATAATAAAAGTAGTTTTATAATCTAACATATCATATCAAATTACGTGAATTTATGAATTTATTTTTATGAAATTTTTAGTGAAAAAAAACTATTAATGCCGCCTTATTTGGTGGAAAAAAACTATCAAATATATCCTATTATGTAATCGACAAAATAACATTTTTTTTCTCCATTGAAATCACTAGATGTTAGAGTTTGGCTTGAGTTGAGTTAAGAAAAAGAAAAAAACACAAAGAGTATTTTATGTAACACCCAGGCCCAGGTGACAGAAAATCCAGCCCGTTGAAGTAAATGACACTATTTTGGTAAGAGTCATTCCTCCCTTAGTTTCCCTCTCCTCCCCGTCACTCTCTCTCCTGATTCCCTCTCCCTCTCCGTTACTTTCTTTGCCCATTTTCCCCACTCTCACATATTCTCTCTCTCTCTCTCTCTCTCTCTCTCTCTCTCTCTCTGATTTCTGTGATCAAACTCACACAGTCCCACCCAGATTCTCTGGTTTCCCTCACTCTCGCCGATTTCGCTTCTATTTTCTCTTTCGGTGGTTTGTCTTTCGTCGTTGCCGCCAACCACCATGTCGCTCACACCATTTCCAGCCCTCAATCCCTACTCCTCTGCTGCCATTCTCTACCGCTGTGAGCTTCATCCTCCATGATAGAACCCACAAGTGCTCCTCTCCACGTCAATCCCGAAACTGCAAGCCACTGCACACACACATACATATAGAGAGAGACCTATGCACGACGCTTAGCCTCCGTTAACCAACCCCAACAACAACCACCAGTGCACCACCATCAAAGCCCAAAGCCCCGTTGTGCGCCACCACCCCTTCCCACAAAAAATTGTTGCACCATGAGATAACCGAGCACCCCAAGACACCGCAAGGAAAGTGCACCATGAAGCCTTATGTCTAACCTCCGTAGTCAACCTTGAACCACCATGAAAATAGCCCAGCACCCGTGTCCCAACCACCCAGCAAGCCTCCACGTCCCTGTTTCAAGCACCTAAAATAGTGCACGGTTTCTCTTCCTCACCATGCACGGTGGTTCCACCTGAAGTAAGGAAGACTTGTATATTGAAAGTCCTGAAGAATATTGATTACAGAGTGCTATTTATAGCCAAATACAGAGGACTACACTGAGTCGGTTATTGAGGCAAGCAGGTGGTGTGCACTAGCATTTCTAGGCCACCAATGACACGGTTATAACAGAAAAGATTCCTCATTACAAAAGCAATAATAACAAAATTAATAAAAAGAAGATCTAGAAGATTCATTGTGACGAAAGCTTGAATTTATTCTGTAGTAGCTGAGGTGAAAGCTGAGCGTGATTCTTTGGTCCCTGGAGCTGAGGTGGAGGCAACAGAATTTATATTGCTTATACCCTCCTGCGAGTCCAACATGGGCGCCATGGTGAGGCTCGATCGAATGTGTAGAAATCGAGAGGTTGCAAGAGGCTTGGTAAGAGCATCGACAAGTTGATCACGAGAGGAAATGAAAGCAACATCCAGAGTTTTGGCTGAGACACGATCACGCACAAAATGGAAATTAATTTCCATGTGTTTGGTGTGAGAGTGCAATACAGGATTAGAGGACAGGTATGTTGCACCAAGGTTGTCACATCATAATGTAGGAGGCTTGGAGAGAAACATCCCAAGATCTTTAAGAAGTGATTGAATCCATAGGAGCTCAGCCGTGGTGTTTGCAAGCGTTTTATATTCAGCTTTCGTGCTTGAACGAACAACAGTTTTCTGCTTCTTGGAACCCCATGAGATAATGTTAGGACCAATAAAAACACAGAAACCTCCTGTTGAAAGCCGATCATCTGGGTATCCTGCCCAATCGGCATCTGAAAAGGCATTCAAAGAGTAACTAGAACATGGCCGAATGCTAAGACCAAGATTGAAAGTGTGCTTAAGGTACCTGAGAATTTGTTTTACAACTTGCCAGTGAGGGAGCTTTGGTGCATGCATAAATTGGCACACTTTGTTTACAGCAAATGCAATATTCGGACGGGTAAGGGACAAGTACTGAAGACTCCCAACTGTGCTTCAATAGAGTGTAGGATCAGTGAAGGTATTTCCATCAGTGAGAGATAACTGAGCAGAAGTAGACATAGACGATGTAATGGGCTTGGCCAAATCCATATGGGTGCGTTTCAATAAATCACAAATGTATTTCTGCTGGGACAAATGAAGGCCAGTAGGGAGTGAATTGATTTCAAGGCCAAGAAAGAAACGTAATGGACCCAGATCCTTCACGGGAAAAGACAAACTCAGTGAGTGAAGCACAGAGGAAATAGCATGTGGGTGTGAACCAGTGAGTATTATGCCATCGACATAAACAAGGAAGAACAATGTAACAGAGTCATGCTTGTAAACAAAGAGTGAGGGGTCGGCTATTGATGATGTAAAACCAAGTTCAAGAAGACGAGTACTTAGCTTGGAGAACCATGCCCTTGGAGAACCATGCCCTTGGAGCTTGCTTAAGACCATAGATGGCCTTATTCAGCCGACATACATGAGTGGGAAAATCTGGGTTGATGAATCCAACAGGCTGAGTCATGTATACTTGCTCATGAAGATCACCATGCAAAAAGGAATTAGAAATATCAAGTTGCCGAAGGTCCCATTTCTCTGTAACAGCAATAGATAAAATTGTTCGTATGGTTGTTGGTTTGACAACTGGACTGAAAGTCTCAGATTAGTCGACTCCAGCCTGTTGGTGATAGCCCTTGGCCACCAAACGGGCTTTACGGCGTTCCACCGAACCATCAGATAGCCTCTTGGTCCTGAAAACCCAACGACAACCCACCAAATTAGTGATGTTAGAACAAGGAACAAGAGACCAAGTGTTTGTTTGTAGTAGAGCTTCGAATTCCTGAGACATGGCAGCGCGCCACTCTTCAAATTTAGCAGCCTCTGTATAAGAGTTTGGTTCCTCTGGGATAGAGGTGGTAGTGGTGAGATAACTACGTGGTGGTGGCCAGAGTACCGTTCCATCAGTGTACTGTCTTGGACGAAGAGAATTTGTTTTGGACTTGGTGACAATCGGAGAGGACGAAGAGGAGTCACTGGAAGGATTTGTGAAAAGCAAAGGGGAAATATTCGGAGAAGCAGATGAGATTTCGGCTGTTTCGAGATTTACGGAAGAGGATAAGGAACGTGATGGAATATTGGGTGTAATGGACTGGGTTGGTGAAGAGGGAGGTAAATTAGAAGGAGGAGAAATAGGTGGGGATGAAGAATGAGTGGGCCGTGTGATATTGGGCTGGATGGGAGATTTGTGGGAGTGAGGAGAAGGTCCCAGAATTGACGAAAGTGTAGTTTGAGGAGTTTTGTGAGCTGGAACTGATTTAGAGAAAGGAAAAGTTTGTTCATCAAAAATTACATCTCGGAAAAAATAAATGCGACCTGTAGGAAGATGGAGACATTTGTAACCTTTGTGAGAATCACTATATCCTAAAAATAGACATGGAAGAGAACGAAGATCCATTTTGTGACGGTTGTAAGGCCTCAGATGTGGCCAACATGTAGTACCAAAAATTTTGAGAAATGCATAATCAGGTATTTTGAGAAATAATTTTTCATAGGGAGATTTATTTTGAAGAACAGGGGTAGGAAGTCTATTAATTAAATATATGGTTGTGGAAAGCATCGGCTCAAAATAATTGAGGTAAGGAAGCTTGGGCCATGAGAGCAAGGCCTGTTTCGACAATGTGTCGATGTTTACGTTCGACAGCCCCATTTTATTGATGGGTATGAGGACAAGATACACAATGGGAAATACCTTGTTTTTCAAGTAGAGTGTGGAGTGAGTGATATTCACCACCCCAACCACTCTGAACATAGATTATTTTAGCATTAAAGAAAAGTTCAACATGCTTATGAAAATGAATAAAAACTGAGAGAACATCAGATTTTTGAACTAAAGGAAACCACCATGTATAACATGTGAAATCATCTAGGAAGGAGACATAATATCGAAAACCTTCTCTAGAAAGAACAGGGGTAGAGCCGCATACATCGATGTAAATAAGCTGTAGTGGTTTAATAGAGAGCTAATGAGAGTGCCAAAAAGGAAGTTGAGTGCTCTTGGCTTGACAGCATGCTAGATAGACAGAAGAAATTTTATTGCTGAAAACTGGAAGTGAATTTGACTTAATGATGCGTTGCACAAGCTGTAAAGAGGGATGCCCAAATCTTGCATGCTATTGAGAAGAAGAAGCACGCTCACCAACCAGAGCTTGAGGGGAAGAAGAAGTCTTAGACGATGGAAAGGAATAGAGACCGTCATGCGTGGGACCATGAAGAAGAGGAGTCCTCATCTTGGAGTCGTTCACAACAAAAAAGGAACTATGAAACTCAAAAAATACAGAGTTGTCGAAACAAAATTGTCTAACGGAAATTAAATTTTTGGTGATATTAGGAACATGAAGTAATTTCTTGAGAAGAAAAGAATGAGAAGAAGTGGATAAGATAGAGTCACCAATATTGGAAATTGGAAGAGCTGAACCATCACCAACGCGTATCTTATGAGTACCACCATAAGGAGCCGAGGAGAGGTTGAGATGGGAGAGGTCAGATGTAAGGTGGTTGGTGGCTGCAGTGTCTGGGTACCAAGCTGTATCTAGTGCTAAAGTAGATGTGGTATAGTGGGCTGTAAGGGAGCGAGGTGGGTCACTTTGATACGCTTGGTTAAAGCGATGATAACAGTTTAGGACAACATGACCCACTTTGGCACAGAGTTGGCAAGTTGGTTTAGAATGAGGAAGGTTGAAAGACATCTGTGAAGGGGAATTTGTGGAGGGCATAGGAGAGGGTGGGTTGTGACGACCTCGTCCACGCCCACGCTCACGCTCACGCCCACGCCCATTACCACGATAGTTGGCTAAGGGATTAAAGGAAGAGGGAAGATGGTTGTTATGACTGAGATGACTTTCATAAGTGAGCAAGAGACTGTAGAGCTCTTCAGTAGAAAAAGGTTCCAGTCGAGCTGTAACAGATGTTACAAAGGCATCATATTCACTATTAAGACCTGCAAGCAAATAAGAGAGAAATTCGACAGGGGTTAAAGGAGAGCCAGCAGCACTCATAGTATCATAAAGATGTTTTACTTTCTGAAAATAGTCAGAAACTGAGCTAGATCCTTTGGATATGGTGGCTAGTTGGTATCTTAGTTGGATAATACGGGCATGAGACTGAGAGGTGAAGAGCTTATCAATGGCTTTCCAGACCTCACGAGCAGTGGAATAGCCAATCATTTGAGCAATAAGATTATCAGAGAGAGTTGAAATTAAGGTGCTCAAAATGAGCTGATCAGTCTGTGTCCAAGATAGAAAAGTTGGGTCAGGGGTTTTATCTGGAAGGAAAGGGAAAGGAGGAATACCCGTGCCATCAACAAAGTGAAAAAGTTGTTGGCCCTTGAGATATGGGACCATTTGGATACGCCATAAAAGGAATTTTTCATTTGTGAGTTTGACAGTAACGAGATGAGAAAAATGAGGAAGAAGGGGAGGAGGGGGGGGGGGTTGGGGAATGGGGTTTGATTTGAAGTTTTTGGCAAAGAAAACTCTTCCGCCATGGTTTTGACGTTAGTCTTGCAATGGCTCTGATGCCATGAAGGAAGGAAGACTTGTATATTTGTATATTGAAAGTCCTGAAAAATATTGATTACAGAGTGCTATTTATAGCCAAAAACAAAGGACTACACTGAGTCGGTTATTAAGGCAAGTAGGTGGTGTGCACTAGCATTTCTAGGCCACCAATGACATGGTTATAACAGAAAAGATTCCTCACTACAAAAGCAATAATAACAGAATTAATCAGAAGAAGATCTAGAAGATTCATTGAGACGAAAGCTTGAATTTATTCTGTAGTAGCTGAGGTGTAAGCTGAGCGTGATTCTTTGGTCTCTGGAGCTGAGGTGGAGGCAACAAAATTTATATTGCTTATACCAACCAAGTCACCCAGTCACTACCTTGCACCACCACGCACCCATTCCAATCGTGTGCTCATTCACATAAATTCCATCGTGAACCACCATGGGAACAACTGACAGAAAACCACGAAAACAACCTCTGTATTTACACCACCGAAATAGAGAAAACTCCTTCGCTGCCGCCCAGTCAGTTCAAGCTCAAGACCCACAATGAATCAGATGTAAAACACCAAGTAGAGCCATGAAAACAGTTGTACGTGCCACCTCTAGTCATCTCATGCTGATTTGAAGCCCATGCCGATCCTTCCCCCACGGTCTCCTCTCCACTCTCTCTCTCTCTCTCTCTCTCTCTCTCTCTCTCTCTCTCTCTCTCTCACTCTCTCTCACTCCCATAGTGCGCTACCGCTACTCCTAGTTGTGTCGCCATCGATATTCACCCAGGCCACCACTTGGAGCTCTCTCGGTAAGGATTTGTCATACGCCCCCTCCCTTCCTAGTGGAGTTTTGTTCAAAATGGGAAGTATAATTTGTAGTCTCCCGTAAAGCATGTTAGCATTAACTTTGGGTGGCATTACGTTGGTACCCCTAATTTTTAAGGTGGGTTTGGACTCACATGGGCTTTGTTTGATTGGGCTTGATTTTAATTGGAGTGGGGTTTTGTTAAAAGATTGGGTTATATTTTATTTACATGACCATTTTATTATCTTATGAATTAATCGAATAAGTACGTTAGCTAGAAACTTTATTTTTACAAAAAATAATTTAGAATTATCGTATTACTTGGAGAAATTAAGTTGATATCGATGAATTTAAAAAGTGATGGTATCTTAGGGGTTATGAGAATTTTAGATTGTTAGGAAAAATAAGTTATTTTAGTATTTCAAGATTTAATGTCAAAATAGGTATTCAATTGAAAATTTACGAAAGTTACGTGACTATTTTATAGGTGATGACTGTTGTGAGAAAATTTAGAGAAATTAAAAAGTCCAGGTAAGCGAGGTTCTTATGCTAGACTTTGCATAAAAGAAATGAACTGATATTAGTTTTGAAAAATATGCATGTTTTGTTATGAAAAGAAATTTGAAACAACCTCAGTTATTTGTTCTGCATTACTCATGAAATCTGTATGAAAGAGAAAAATATTTTTGTCGTGACTGGTGTAGACATGAGCAAAGTTTTGGCATTCTGTTTCTGAACAATGTGAAAAAGAGCGAATATGAAAATTTGTGCATGTGATGTGAAGATATTCTAAATCTATTTTTGAATATGTGAAATGATCTGAATCTGTTAAGTACTCTGTTTGATATGATGTTGCATCTGAAAACCTTTGGTATGACTTTCTGATTCTGTATTTGTATTTGATTATGTATTGTTTCTAATATATTCCGTTAAGGCCCTAATACGGGTAAAATAGTGGTATACAACCCTGGCACGGGTGATAATAGTGGTATACGGCCTAGCCACAGGTATAATAGTGGTATACGGTCCTGCCACCGGTGATAGTATTGGTATGCAACCCTGCCACGAGAATAATAGTGGTATACAACCCCACCACGGGTATAATGGTGGTAATTTATAACTCTACCACAGATGTTAAACATGGTCTCCATCACAATGTGATGCTCTAATATGATATGAAGATGATGTCTCAAATTATACTATACCAAAGGATTTTTGAATGAGAATGTTTTTTGAAAGTTTTGCTCTGATATTTTGATAACATGTTTTGATTTTGCATTTTGAAAGCAAATGTTTTGATTTTGCATTTTGAAAATAAATGTTTGTTCTGCATTTTGAATTTTGTAAATGCTCATATTTACATACTAGTATATGTTCTTTACTTACTGAATTGTTGATAACTTACCCTTTACCTGCACAATATTTTTAGATGATTTGAATGTTTCAGTTGATGATCAAAATTATAGAGCATGGGTGAGATGATTTAAGCATAATGGATTAAGCATAAAAAAGTTTCTATGAGTATTGGCGAATTTTATTAAGTAATTTTGTCTTGTTCTGATGACGTGCTATGTTGAGAGGTTGGCATTTATATTAAGACTTTGTGGTGTTTCTAGTTAATTATTTTGGAATAGTTGGTTTAAAACATTGAGATCTATGTGTAATTGAGAATTGAGGATTTATATCTATATGATGAGATATGATTTTAAGTAACAAAAAGTAACTTTCCGACCCATCTGGAACCAAGACTTTACAATTTGGATCACTTGAAATCATCGTAGTACAGACTTCATCCTTTAAAGAAATTCTCAGTTAAATATTATGTTTATTAATTTAATTTGATTTGAAATGAGTTGAGATGATTTTAGATGAGTTGAATAAAATATTATTTTTAATATTATTTTTATTTTGAGATTTGAAAAAATTGAAACGTTTATTATATTTTATGTGAAAATTTAAAAAAATTATAATGATAAGATGATATGAGTTGATGTGAATTCTAAATCCAAACAAAGGCTTAGGGCAGGTTTGGTAACCAAAACAAAATACAAAATTCTCATCTCATCTCATCATTATACTTTTTTCAAATTTCCATATAAAATATAATAAAAAAATTCAACTTTTTCAAATCCCAATACACTTTTTTCAAATCCCAAAATAATAATAATATTAAAACATAATATTTTAAACTTCAAAATAAAACACAAAATTCTCATCTCATCTCTCAAACCTATCCTTAGTCTTCATAGGTCGGCTCATAAGGTTATAAATTAGAATCTTTCTTAAATTTTCTCTTGTTCTTTGCCTAAAAAGAAATGAGAAAGGGTAGCTTGATGATTCCAAGTCCCTTCATTTATTTAAATGCCAGCATCCCAAAAGCTGCATGCATCACTCACCCTCATTCGTGGTGAAGAAAATAAAAAAGATCATGGAAAAAGGACAGCATGACCTTCAATTTATGGGGTTCTTTGGTATCTTCAAAGAATCCATCAAACTCAAACTTTCAGGGAGAAAGATCTTTAACAAAATGGCTCTAATGACCATTGTCATATATATTCGATCTCTTTCATCGTCCTTGCTTATATCCAAATCTCCCGTCGCCAAATTTTAGGTATTCTAAAGGAGGAAGCCAGATAATTGTCTCAGAACTTAAAAGAATAATTCCATGTATCGAGGGGTTTCTGATGTCATCTGCCTTAAATGGATTGCTATTATGCTCCTCAAAGCAACCTGCTTTAGTTTCGCCTTTTTCCATTACTCCCTCCTGTCAACCTCTGCAATTGCCTATACCATAGCATGCATATACACAGCCAAAGAAAGCACCATTACGAAGGTTAATTACAATCGTTGTCCCAAAGACTGGGAGAAGACTAGCCACTTTTTTCGCTGGCTATGCTATTGTGTTGCTTCACTGCATTGTTGCAGTGGTACGCTTCCTGTGCACATATATTTTTATACATAGTACCATTGGATATGCGGTTGCAATAGTTCTTATGGTCTTATACGTGATCGGGTTCGTGTATATAAGCATCATGTGGCTTTTGGCAAATGTGGTAACGTCGTTGGAGGATGTATATAATGGATTTCAAGCCATGATTAAGAGCAAGACCTTGATAAGGGCAAAGATGGGAGTTGCTGTTTCTTTCTTCATCTTTCTTTCTATTTGTCTCACAACAATTGTAGTGGTTTTTAAGGATTTTTTCGTGCTGAAGATGGTATCCTCTATAGCAATTAGAACTGGGGCTGCAATTCTTTGCTTTCTATTTCTGCTCATGGTGATTCTGTTTGGTCTTGTTGTCCAAACTGTGATCTACTTCGTTTGCAAATCATTTCATCAGGAAGACATTGATGTGTTCGGCCTGATCTTTAGCAGGTGATCTTGTGGTTGATCTTGAAAAGCCTGTTCCTATGAAGGCCAAGGATATCCAAGTAGGGGAGCTTCATGTGTGTCTAAACTTGTTTTTTATATATAGGAGATTATCACACCCCAATTTAATTGAAAAATCCACGAGTTGTAGTGAGTAAGAAAATATTTTATAAAGAAAGAGTTTGAGAGTTACAAAAATGCTAATTTACCAAACTCTCGTAAAAAATAAAAATAATTAGATTACAAAGTTTAATGCCTAAAACTAGATAATTCGACTTCTCCAGGGTTTTATTATGCTTACGATCGAGATGCTTAGGGAGTTGGGATACATAAAGAAAAAAAAAAAAAAAAAAAGACTTGCGTCTTATAATTGATAATTGTTCTTAAGCAATATTGCTATGGCAAAAAGTGGGTCCTTCGTGGGTAAGTTTTTTCCCACAAAATCCTTTGGTGGGGAGTTCGTGGCAGTAAAATACAAGTATTTTTTCTCACCAAAACTCCAACTCGTGAGAAAAGACGAGTTTTGATGAGGAATTTGTAGGGAAAGAAGTTTGAGCTCATCGGAAATAAATCAAGATTTCTGCCAATCTCGTGGGTAATACTTTTATTTGCCACCAAAGGTTTCTGTGGGTAAAGTTTAATCCACCAGAATGTTTTGGTGGGAATTGCTACTTTCCCAGGGATACCCATCCAGCAGTAACGGGGTGCACCTTTTTTCTACAAAAATCACTTCTTAGGTAATGTTCATATCCATGACCAAAACTTGTGGGAAATAGAGTATGAAGTTGTGAAATTAAGAATTCCCCACCAACATCATTTCCTGTGAAATAATTGTTTTGTTAAGACTCTGGATAGTTATGGATATTAGGCTTGTTTGTGTGCTGAATAGTGGTGGATATTAGGCTTGTTGCGTGCTGTTGTGCATTGGTTAGATGGTGGAAATGGAATGTGGTTTCTGTAAGGATAAAGCAGAGTGCATGCAAGGTGTATGAAGAAATGCTAGAAAGGAAAATGACAAGGAATTGCTACGGGAGTAACTTCGAGAGCTCCCTAACCTCCAAGATGAAATAACCACTACAGAGTAATTCCTTCTACAGATCCTTCCTCCTCTCCCACTCACCCCTTTTGTACTTTAAGATGCTCTCTTTTCCTAACAGAATTGAGAATAACTAAGTTGATCCTAACAGTATAAAACCCATGTGACAAACACGCATCCTTTGGATTAAATACCAAACGATGCGTTTACAGACTATTGAAAAGACTCTACTACAAAACGGTGCGTTGCACCCAACTTAAACAATAAGAAATGGTGCACAGCACCCAGACATTTACTACCTCTATTACTTCATAACAACAGATTACTTTATTTTCCTTCGTACGACATCGTTGTTCCTTCTTCAAACTCCTTGTACTTCTTTACTTCAACAGTCTTCTCATGAGGAATTCCTCTTTGATCTCATCTTCATGTTGGAACCCTAACATGTTTCTCAAAATAAAGTTTTTTCTCACAAAAAGCTACCATTGCAAATACCTGTGTTATCCTGTTTTTGCCACGAGGTGTCACCGTAGGAAAAAAATAATAATCTTTCCAAGTTGTTTATCCCACGATGATATTGGGACAGTAATAATGTAAATTTTTCCTGTCATTCACATATATCAAATAATACTAATAAACTGGAAAATAGACTGCATCTCAAAATCAAGATTAAAATTTTCAGCTCATCCATAATATACCAAATTACTATTGAGGAAACATAGATTTAATTACTTCATTAATCCAATATACAGTCAATGAAGGCCATGGAATTACATCAAGAGTTTGCATGTTTGGGAAGTACTACAGGAGGCTAGGAATGCCAATAAATACACAGTACTATTCATAAGGTCCCTATATATACGCCTATCTACATGTATTTGCCCACTGAGACACATAGCAACAAATTACGATTTCAAGCTGCTGAGAAAAGGTCGAATCGCACTCATGCAGGAACTCACCACTTGCACTCTTCATCCAAACTTACTCTTAAGGGTTGAAGTACTTGGAAAAATACCAGTCAAAGCATATTAGGCATTAATTAGGATTTCCTTCTGTACTAGGACACTAAAACAAGGAGCATCATAAGATTCAGTTAGTAAATCTGGAATGTTCTCATGGCTTTATAAATCTGCCTCAACAAATACATGGTGATTTCATACACCTTAGTCAACCTATTCATAACATCCTCTGCAGCCCCCTCCCCCCAAAACAAACAATCTATAACAGCCCACTATAACATACAAGTTCACTATCTGCCTCAGCATTATAAAATCAAGTGAGGTTTTATGGAAATGGTAGACTTGATAGGGATTAATGCTAAGTCTGCCTTTATATATGTCTTTCCAACATATTCATATATGCACCAGGTGTTTTTAATCCAAACATATTCATTCCACACCCTAGCATATCAAGCTATTTACACATGATGACCAAACTATTGATGCTCTAAGAACACTTCCATATCAAAACATATCAAATCTGAAAAATATCAATCAATTGCTACTTCAGAGTTGTAAAATGTTGGTACCTTACCCTTGTCCAAATATACTTTTGTAATGGTTGATGGTTGTGAATACTTCAAAAAGTACTTTCTCTTCACCACTGCCTTCCACGAAATCCCATCTAGACCAACTTTGCTAAACATGGCTGAGTATCAGCTATTCTTATATGCTGCCTGTTGGTGTGGAACCTGCATACAAATCACCAATTGTCTTTAGGCATCCAATTGGTTACATATATAATCAGCACTAAAAACCATCCATAATATAAGAGATAATTACCCCATCATAACAACCACAAACTTCATGGAAAGTAACAGGTTCCATCACCCTGCCTTGTAGCACCCAGCAGATACCATCTCAATCTTGCAACTTCCCAAAATATGATGACCTATACAATACACAGTCCCTAACGACAACTAACCACTGACTATTGTTCTAGTTTAACATCCCTAACACTTCCCACACTGCACATAAAAAAAGTGAGGCATTTCAAACTTCACACCCCAATGGCCACAAGATTGATACAATCCACCAAAATATCCACAAAAAGTCCAAAATCAGTGTAAGAAAGATGCCTTAGCATCCTGTTGAGTCTCTCTATGATACTCATTATTCGACTCCAACTTAGACACCCGAATGTTCATTGCTTTCTCATAATCAGAAAAGCCCCTCATTGCATCCATATCACCCATAATCAGGTCTAGCTTAGTCTTGTAAATTTCTACACAGGTCTTGTTCCTTTCATTCTCCTTGGCTAGACAAAGAAATGTATTGTTCTTTTGCATCGAAGGAGAGGGATCGAGAATGCCTAATGTCCCAGCCCTTGTGCATATACCCAGATCTGAATCCTTAAACTTCTTTGAAAACAATCACAACTGCATCATCACCTTCCACTTTGGGGTCTTTCTCATTTAATTTCTCCATCGTAAGGTTCTGAAAATCATAATAAATCATTTCAACCATGCTTAAGATGTTTATAGATAGTCCAAAAGAAATGAAATTCATACCAAACTCACATAATTGTGTTCCGTTGTTGCATTTATAAATATGCCCTTCACCCTTGACCAATGCGTTTCTTCATAGAGAGCGATGAGGTTTGGTGCCGTCTCACGCTTCAACAAAACCATGAATCACATAAGTCTCAAACTCAAAGAAGAATTCATAAAAAACATATATCATACAGAATCTAAAATTTCATTCTTACATTTTCTTCCAATAGCCTAACAAAGGATTTCCTCTCACCTGTATGTTTCACTTTTTGTTTTTTTTCTATTAGTAGTGTTTCTTAGAGACTGCTCCTGAAATATTTCAGAAAATATCAACTTCCATAGATACACTTAATGCTCTATTGTACAAAGGCAGCAAAATATCATGAATCACATAGAATATAACAGAAACAGAAAATTAACTAATAACAGTCATTACCTTGAATGTGCCACTTGCCCACCTTTCACACATCCACTCCCAAACTCATTTTCCACCATGGACGCTCCAACAGATAAGGCCTCCTCATTTGATGCATATTTTTATTTTTGATAAGTAATAAGTTATTTCATTAATATATAGGCATAGCCCAGGTACACTTTAAGATAGGCTATTGGAAGAGAAAGTCAGAATGAAATTTCAGATTCTGTATGATATATGTTTTATGAATTCTTCTTTGAGTTTGAGACTTATGTGATTCATGGTTTTGTTGAAGCGTGAGACGGCACCAAACCTCATCGCTTTCTATAAAGAAACACATTGGTCAAGGGTGAAGGACAGATTTATAAATGCAACAACGGAACACAATTATGTGAGCTTGGTATGAATTTCATTTCTTTTGGACTATCTATAAACATCTTAAGCATGGCTGAAATGATTTATTATGATTTTCAGAATCTTATGGTGGAAAAATTAAATGAGAAAGACCCCGAAGAGGAAGGTGATGATGCAGCTGTGATTGTTTTTAAATAAGTTTTAGGATTTAGATCTGGGTATGCACAAGGGTTGGGACACTTAGGAGACGTTTGGATTCGCAGCTCATCTCAGCTCATCTCAACTTATCTCACTACTATTCATTACTATTCAGCAACTTTAACTCACAAATCTCACTACTATTCACAACTCATCTCATTACTATTCACAATCCATCTCAAGTCATCTTTGAATCCAAACGTCTCCTTAGTCATTCTCGATCCCTCTCCTTCGATGCAAAAGAGCAACACATTTCTTCGCCTAGCTGAGGAGAATGAAAGGAACAAGACCTATGCAGAAATTTACAAGACTAAGCTAGACCTGATTCTGAGTGATATGGATGCAATGAGAAGGGGCTTTTCTAAATATGAGAAAGCAATGAACATCCGAGTGTCTGAGTTGGAGTCAAATAGTGAGTCTCATAGAGAGACTCAGCAGGATGCTAAGGCATCTTTCTTACACTTATTTTGGACTTTTTGAGCATATTTTGGTGGATTGTATTAATCTTGTTGCCATTGGGGTGTGAAGTTTGAAATGACTCACTTTTTTTTGTGTGCAGTGTGGGAAGTGTTAGGGGTGTTAAACTAGAACAATCGGCAGTGGTTAGGGACTATATGTTATATAGGTCATCATTTTTTGGGAAGTTGCAAGATTGAGATGGTATGTACTAGATGCTACAAGGTAGGGTGATGGAACCTGTTACTTTCCATGAAATTTGTGGTTGTTATGATGGGGTGATTATCTCTAATATTATGGATTGTTTTTAGTGCTGATTATATATGTAACCAATTGGGAGTCCTATCTTTGATATAAGTAATAACTTCATTGATATAAAGTTATTTCATTTGATGCATATTTTAAATACACCTTGTGTAGTTTGTAATGATATGCATTGTACTTATCACCCAGAAACGTGACAAGCATTTCACGATGATTGTCTTTTGTCTAATCCAACACAAAGTCCACCTGAAAATTCAAAATATTGTCCATGTTAATTTTCATTGATTAAACATTAAGAGAAAGTCATAAAATGATAACTTCCCTCATATATAATAAATCCCTACTCTAACATGGTCAATGAGCTCTTATTTCTCCTCCTCGATTATGGCACTCCAACTTGCATGCCTTATTTCGACATAAACTTTGATGATCCACGTCACTCGACTACTAAAGATGGAGGCATTCTCGCATGTTGGACCTTTATGCCCATCCTTGATATGCAAAACAATCTTACCCAACTTTTGGAGCCGTTCAAATTGTGTGCCCTTTCCTAGCTCTCAACCCTGTTTCTTAGTGGGTGCAACTATATTGAAAAAATATCTACACAAACCATTATATTGCTCACAATAATAACACAATATGTTTCAACCATAATCAATTCTAAAAATTTGGAAATTAACCTAGATATTTATTCTAATAGCTTTCATACCCATACTTATATTCCCCTCGGCAGCTTGCTCTACATCCAAGTTTTCTGGCAGGCCCACATCTCATATTGCTTGAGTCGAATCATTAGAATCTGCATCCTCATCTCGTAAATTCCTTGTCAGTGGTTGTTCTGCATCTGGGCCTCTATGTGCCAAGCTTGATCCTGCTCTACTGTGTCCAGCTCGTCCCCTCCTTCCTCCCTTTACAGATTGCCACATCCTTGTTTTTTTGTAATATTCACTATACTTCTGAAGGAAAGTGCAACCCACAACATAATATTTACAAGATTTATAACATTCTCCATGATAACTGTGTGCTATCAGGCAGTGCAAATAGAAGTTAATAAAACAATAGCAAACTGGACATATATGTGTAAAACTAGTTTATACAAAATAGCATACTGAATTTGTATGACAATAGTTAACTAACAGGCCTTTAATATGGGATTTACTAACATGGTCATGCCACTGGTTTGCGTAAGAGATCTGAAAGTTTTTTTACCAAGGCTAATGCATACAATTGGTTTGGGCTAACAGCATAAGAGTTATCACATTGGTTGTATAAAATACAAATATTCCAGACCAGATACGTATGCATATCACAGACTTGCCAAATCACAAACAAAAACCTACAACGCCTAGAATCTGCTATAGCTATCACAGAGTGTTGCCCAGGGTTAACCAGACTTGCCAAGACATTTGGAGCATATACTAATCTGCTTTGAGAACTTTTTTTGTTTATTTGCATGAGAGACCTCTAACTTTTTCCACTTCAAACCAGAAACTTGCTCTCTGGTTTTCTATCACAGCACAAGGCTAATCACATTTAATGTATAAAATCACTTTACAAAAACTCTGGCACCTCTACATTTTAGATCACCAACTAATCCTTACAACATAAAGTGGCTGAAAAACCCTCATGCGATGCTAAAATTTCACCTCCTTGGGTGAAGCAAGCTAGAAAGAAAATTCCCACAACAAGAAGCGGCTGAAAAACCCTCTTAGAACTCTAAACTTTCAAGTCCCTGGGTTAAGCAAGCTAGAAAGAAAATTCCCACCAACCACGACCTGGCTGAAAAACTTATGAGACTCTAAAATTTCATGTCCCTGGGCTAATCAAGCCTCATTAGAAAATTCTTTTTCCATTTATACCACCGATAGTTTTTTTTTAAACCCCTACTTTCCATTCCTGGCACATTTGTGTCTTTTTTTTTTTTTTTTATAAGTCTCAAGAAACCTTAAAAAAAATATTGTTGAAGCCCGCTGCATGTACCAGGAATTCCCAAGCTAATTACAAGAAAATCATCCTAGCTTTTCAAAATGAAGGAAAGTAGGAAGGGAGAGCTCATCGTCAGTAAAAGCATACTGAAATGAAGCAAAAAACCAAGCTGCATGTCATCTGAACAATCTTACCCGTGGTGTAGAAATTACCTGGATGTCTTGGGTTGGGTGAGAGAGGTCAAAGTTTGCAGCTTGCAACCCCAAAGTTTGCAGCTTGCAACCCCAAAGTTTACAGCTTGCAACCCAGTTCTCGTGTGTCTCTATTCTCGGCTGTGGAGGGAAGCCCAGGTTCGAAAACTCTACAGGTTCCACTATGTGGAATCAGACAAATGCTGAAGAATGACTCAAGGAAAGACTTTCCTCTTGCCAAGTGGGTACTATAACTCTATTTCAGCAAATAAAATTAACCAAGTTCCATCCATTTAGTAACTGGGGTAGGAGTGCCGGTAGGGGTGATAAACGGTCCGGTCGGACCGTCTGACCGGACCGACCGTTTCGGTCTGGATCGGACCGGATCGAGACTTAGACCAGTCCGGTCTGGTCTTCATTTTAGAGGACCGAAAACATTCGGTCCGGTCCACGGTCCATGGTTTTTTCAGACCAGACCGGATCGAATGAAAAATAAAATAAAATAAATATTTTATATATAATAATTGTACAATTAACAATATAAATTTTTACATATATTATTAATACTTGTTAATATTCTATAAATTAACAATATTTTATATATATCTTCATCTAACCTATCACTATTAATAATATAAAATTTTAAATATACTATTAACACTTATTAATATTCTATGAATTAATAAATATATAATATCAATTAGTTAATTATATAGTAATTATATAAATTAATAATATAATTTTCATCTAATTTATTATCATTGACCATATAAAATATTTTTTTATTGAGTTTGTTACATAATCTACATTAATAAGTCACTTAATTTAATTTAGTATTTTAAATAAATTTTTTTTATTAATTATTTAAAAAAAAAAAGAAGGCCGGACCGACTAGACCGGACCGGACCAATAGCTATCGGAGCTATCGGTCCTGCCCAGTCCCTTCGAGTGTTCGGTCCAGTCCGGTCCGGAAAAATGATGGACCGAAAAATATTCGGTCCATCGCCAGATCGGACCGGACCAGACCGTTTGCAGCCCTAAGTGCTGGCGTTGTCTAATGTCCCATCTCCAACCATGCAATGTACTTTCAGTTGTCCATCACCCTGCCCTTAGCGCCATCTCACATATTCCACCTCACATATTCCCACAAAACAATCTCATGCCCTTCTTATTCCATATCCCACCCATGTTTGGTTGAAAGACAAAGAGGCAATTTTATCATTAAAAGCCCTTGAGATTGTATTAGAATTTAGACAGTTCCTTTACGTTGGACTTAGTGGATATGGCATATTAATCTCCATGAGAAGATAATTATTATAATGATGTGGAATGCTACTAATAATTACCTCAATGTTGATGAGAATATTAAGATGGTGGATGTTATAATGGCTTACAAATGTAATTGTTGTCAAAATGATCATATTAAGGACTTGAATCATGTGCTCTGTACGGGGGATTTTGCTAGACACATTTGGGGCCTAACAAACACACAATTAGGAGTTCATATGGTCTCTTTCTACACTTGGAAGGAACAAACTAATTTTTGATTTCGTTGTGCAGATAAGGCTTCTTAGGTTAGAATCATTTTTTACCTTCTCCATTCTATTTTAACCTAGAAACTTTGGGAGAGGTGCTGTAAAGTCCGGTATGAGGATAAGGTTCATGCGGTAGAGTCGGTTTGGCACGCTATTAAATTATGGCTCCATCGCATCATGAACTAGATTATGAAAGTGTTTTCTGTTTCTATCAAATATATTGATATTCTGAACATACTAAATATCCCGATTTTGTTTCCTAAGCCTAAGAGGGTTCGAGTGGTTAGATGGCATTAGTCTCAACAAGGCTGAATTAAACTCAATACTGATAGTAGTAGCTTCGAGAACCCTAGCAGTTTTGGTGCCTGAGGTGTTATTCGGGATGATAATGATAGGTTACTTCTGGCTTACTTTGTTCCCCTAGGTCTGGGTACTAATAATTTTGCCGAAATCAGTAACTTATTGGAAGGCGTTCAAAGGTGTTATGCTCTTGGGTTTTATCATGTTCAAATAGAAATTGATTCTTAATTGGTGGTTAATTGGATTACTAAAGATAATTGTCCTATCTGGTATTTAAAAGATTTATGTGATGAATTACATGAATATCTTAATAGCCTGGAGTATACTATGAATTATATTTTTCGTAAAGGAAATGTTGTGACTAATTTCCTAGCTAAATGTGGGGCTAAGAGTTTGAACTTCGACTAGTCTGAAAACCATATGTTGCCTAGTCTGTTAAGGTATCTTCTCTGCATGGATAAATTAGGTATGCCCTACTTGAGGGTCTCATAAGGTTTTTGCCTGGTAAGTTTCGCTTCATTTGCTTGTTTTTTCTCATGTGCTTGTTTTTCTTACAGGTTTCCATCCCTTTGGTTTGTTCCGATTTAGAATAAGTGTCTTTCTTTTGGCCGTGTATTTAGACTATATGAATATAATGGTTTTGATATCTGGGTTTTGATTTTTATATCTTATATGTACCTCTAAGGTGTTGTGATTGTAACTACGGTTTTCTTCCGATATAGGTGAAGGCAATCAATAAAATTGAAGTATCATCTTCTTCTATAAATATATATATATATATATATATATATATAAATATACCACCCATGTTGTTGCACCTGTTAACCTCGTTTGTTTTTGTAGATGAAGTGAGATGAAATGAGTTGAGTTGAGATTAAAATTAAAAGTTGAATAAAATATTGTTAGAATATATTTTTTTAATATTATTTTTATTTTTTAGATTTGAAAAAATTAAATTATTTATTTTATTTTATGTAATAATTTGAAATAATTATAATAATTAAATTAGATGAGATGAATTGAAAAGAATTATAAAAACAAACGAAATTTTAATTTTCTTTTTTTACAAATAATTTTCTTGACTAGTCTGCACCAAATGATCACCTTTTTGTTAAATAAATCAAGCATTCTTTTATATATAAAAAATATGGAAAAGTCTGAATTACCCTTCTAAAGAATATACTTTTCCACTTCTCAAAGTGAATCTACTGCTTTACTTAGTGCCTCATTTTAATAATTATATCTTCCTCATATATTTGGTGTAGAAATATATAGTTGGCCACAATTTATCAAAACAAAAAATCTACGCAACTTCTTATTATTCACACAACCTTTACACATCATATTTTTTTTTAATTTTTTATTATTTTTTTATTTTATCAAATTTTTAATATATGAATAATAAATAGAAAAATTAAATTAGTTTAAAAAGAATAAACTAAAAATAAAATTAAAAAAAAATTTAAAAAATTTTAAAATTTTAAAAAAATATAATGTGTGGAAGATGGAAGGTTGTGTAGCATTGCTCTTATCAAAATGCATTTAACCAAGTCAACAACCAGTCGATGAATAACTCCACGTAATTTACATGAATCAATTACCGTCAGCGTGATTTAATATATAAAAAAGTATAAAATTACACTATCGGTTTTGGTTGAGTACATCATTGAACCTGTAGACATTCTCGCCAACGCTAAGGTCACAAGCATAGATTATAGGTCGTTGAATCTAACATTGCCATCATGTTAAAATCTGCCGAATTGATCATCTAACGGGGTGGAGGTTGTCACGTCATGTTTTAAGCAAGGATCCAACTATGTTACTCAATGTTTTCTAAGTTCCATCGATTTAGTTCCATCCATAAATCGTGCGTGCATTAATCTCAACTAACATGTCATCCATAATTAATGGGGAGAAAATATATTTGCAACTTTGAATTGTACAACCGTTGCGTAATCGTTTTAAAAAAATGAATAAAACATATGAATTACATAAAAAAAAAATTAAATTTTTAATAGTAAACCATATTTTTTTTCTAAGCGATTGCACGACATTTACACATTTCACGATTGTATGTAGAATTACTCATCAATAATTCTGCTTCAACCTTCGACAGTCAAGGGGTTGATTGAGGGCTGATGGAAACCACTTCATCTGCATACAATAGTAAAAGCTGATGAGTCAGTCACTAGCTAATTTTATCACAGGAACATCACTACCAAGTTACTGCCACACTTATAAGCACTGCCACATTTATAAACACTGAGTTATAAATGTTACAGGCACATGTGTAATGACGTCCAAAGCTGGTTTACTCATATCCACATTTATAAACACTAAGTTTTAAATGTTATAGGCACGTGTAATGTCTAAGACATGATAATGCACATTACAGATTTAGAGTTATCAAGAACTCCACATCCACTTCATGGCATCTCTGATAGTTGCATTATAATATATATGGACATTGTGCATTGTTCTGAAATTTCCTAGTAAAGTACTCTCTACCTCCCAGGAATTTCGTTGCCTTTATTTTATGTCCATGTTGAGTGATAATGCACATTATAGTACTAGCTCTCAATCATATGAAAATTATAAGAATAAGGCACCTTTAATATTTTGTGTGAATGACCAAATATTTCTGACCTACTTTTCTGGAAAGAAGCTGTTTTAAGATGAATTGAATTGGCTTATAAAATTAATCTAGTTTACAGATACCAAGTTATATTCTCTCATGTTTATGCAGAAAGAAACTTGCATGCTTATTATTTGCAAGTATAGAGCATCTCTAATTATGATTAAAAAAAATTGGGAAGAAACGTCTTTCGAAGATGATTTATTAATAATGTCACTAATGAATTCTGTGGATCATTCGTTTACAACTTATTTTTTGTAATTTCTATGTAATTCCCACAAAATATAATGCATTGTACCCAAAATGCTAGGGTTGTATCAAAGGCTTGGAATTCATTCCTTCATAGTTTTTTTTTTTTTTTTTTTTTTTCCCTTTTTTCAAGCAGCCACAAATAAATGGCAGACAACAGTAAAACCTACCACAAGCCAAAGGAATTTTCAAGATGAGAGGCCATGAGAGTCCTCCGGCCTCCTTAACTCATCAAGATGGAAGATCTAAGATTCCATTACTTTGTTAAAGTCAACAAAGATGATGACAAGTCCATCTTCCTTTAAGCCAAAGAAAGAGGAAAATGTCTTGGTTGCTTCTTAATAAAAATGTGTTTTACTATTCAAAAATTATTATCGTAGTGCCACCCAAAGTCAAATTCTATGGCTTTCTTTTCTCATACAATCTCAATTTCTATAATTTTTTTTTTCCTTTCTAAGGTCATGAACTAGAAAGATGAAAAACATCTCTCACGTGTTCAGGAGACACATGTTAATTTGATAGAAAAACTCAATTTGAAGAAAAAGTCACACCATCTCTGAATTATGAAAAGAAAACTCAAATTGTTGGTATTAATCAAACCTATGCAAAGAGCATTATTTTTTAAGGTATGTAAAGAGCATCAGTTGTTTGCTAATGTTATTTTGCAGCTTCTTATGATCTCGGGCGCATGCAACAGACACTATTTCAAATTTTAATTTTTTGATAATTTGGACTTTTTTACGTAAGATTTCTACCTTATTATAAGTTATCCAAATAAATATCTATTCAATAATAAGACAATTTCTGAGAGTCAAAAGGCTAATAGCATATAATTAAGAAGTTCTCAAAATAGAGACCCCAACCCCAATGCATTCCCCTTCGATAGCCAGCCCCATCAATTTTTAAGTCCAAGAAGACTGATGCCAATCGTATCACACAACTGGATTTGACTTATCAATGCATGGACTTCTATGCCCTGGTTATTAGCAAACACTATATATGTCCTGAATAAGTAGGAGTAGGTATCACATTCCAAGCTTTGCTTACCAAAAGAGTTAGCACAATAATATATATAATCAGATATTACGTAAATCTATGCCCTAGTTAAGAGTATGGGGAACAAAAATCTCCAGAAAAAAAATTATGAAGATTCACCAAGAAACCAGCATAAAATTTAGAATTCAGGATAATATTAGACGATACAATGACAGGGTTCAGCTTCTGAAGCTGTGATGGTTAGTGCAAAGCATTCACATGGTCTGGACAATGGACATGGAACAAGGTACACTTCAGAACTAATGCAGAAACTGATGGCCATTCAAAACTTCATTGACTCCCATCACGGTTAATTTAGAAGATGATTATTTCTTCTCAGAGAGAAAGTCACTGATTAATAAGGTTTTAAGAAGTTGACATTCTACCTGGAAACTTGCTACTTTGTTGGCCAGCTTCTATATTTTCGTTGCATGGTTTATGTTAATTTATTACAAAGGATTGATTTCTTTTTTACATCATTTATAAATGTAAACTAATTAGTAATGTAAACTCCCCAGCCCCACCCATATCAAGGTAAATAACAAAAAACGGATCCCACCTCACGACTGAAGAAGAAATTCAGATTCTAAGCGATGAGTTTTTTGCACTCTCTTGTATCTTCATCTTCTTCATCCTATGCACAAATTCACACCAACTATGCTCAATCAGCATTTTGGAATCTCAGGCCGAGTCTTCTAGGGTTGATTGAGGGCGGACGATAGCTATGGGACAAGATCCGGTGGCCAATGGATGCCGACAAGTTGCTCTCTATCTCAATTATTGTTATCGACCAAGCACGAGTAAGTGGAGAAGATTGGGGTTGGATGAGGATCATGGGCCGGATATTAGAGTTGGGCCAATAATGGGCTTAACACCACTAGTATGATTTAGTAATGGACTCATGCATTAGTTATCATGTAAGGCCCGTGAGCCAAGTCAGGTTTATTGTTGTTGCATTTACATTTATGTCCTTTAAGTCTGTTAGTAGTTTAAATTACGATTATGCCCTTTTATTTGCTAGTCCAGTTTGTACAAGTTTGTTAGTGGCAGGCATGCATCAGTAGCAGGTTTCCTAAATAGGAATGAGACCATTTTCTGTAACTCATATCAGAAATCACAAAAATATTATTTCATCTCTCTTTTGTCTTCTTCCCCATTCTGGAGGACCTCACCCTCTAAGTGAGAATACCATTAGCAGTTAGTTGAGGAGGAAAGAAACACCTGGCCTAATGACCTGCCACAACCCCTACTAGACCTTCTAAACCAATATAATGATGTATTCGAAGAACCTAAAGGCTTACCCCTAAATAGAGACCCAGACCATGCAATTAACCTACTCCTAAACACCACACCCCCCCCCCCCCCCCCCACAAAAAAAAAAAAAAATTCTGTCAGACCATACAGATACCCCTATTTTCAAAAAGATGAGATAGAAAATATTGTCAGAAAGCTCCTGAATACTGGAGTGATTTAGCCCACCTAAAACCCATATTCATCCCCCACGTTGTTAGTAAGAAAGGCTAGTAGATATTGGAGAACATGTGTGGACTATAGGGCATTAAATAAAGTGATAGTAAAAGACAAATACCACATCCCTATTGTGAATGAGCTAGTTGATGAGTTAAATGAGGCTAAATGATTATCTAAGCTTGACTTATGCTCTGGTTATCATCAAATCAAAGTCAAGGTTGAAGACATCCCCAAAACAGTCTTTAGGACCCATGAGGGTCACTCTGAATTTTTGGTTATGACATTTTGGCTAACCAATGCCCCATCTACTTTTCAAAGTTTCATAAATGAGATTTTCAAGCCCTATTTGAGGAGGTTCATCCTAGTATTTTTCGATGATATACTTATCTACAGTCGTATAATAGAATATCATTTTTAGCATCTACAAACAGCCTTGGAGGTGCTGAGACAGCACCAACTTCTAGCAAAACCTTCTATGTGTAGGTTTGCTTGTAGAGAAGTGACCTACTTGGGGCATCTTATCTCAACTAAGGGAGTTAGGGTAGACCCTGAAAAGTTGACGGCCATGGAGGGTTGGCCCTTCCTAACAACCCTTAAGGCTTTGAGAAGGTTCTTAGGCTTAATTGGGTCTTACAGAAGATTTATTAAGTGTTGAGTCATGATACACAGAAGCCTCACACTCTATATACTACTTAAAAATATGTGATTTTACTTTTTATCCTCATATTTTATATTTTATATTCATAAAATATGAGAGTAAAATGGTAAAATCATATGTTTTTAAGTGGTGTGCAGGAGTATAGAACTTATGTTTAGAATTTTTCTTAAGGGTTATGGAGGTATTGCTGGACCTCTTGTTGCTATGCTAAAAAAATTTATATGGACCTAAGAGGCAATGGAGGATTTTTGTGAATTAAAGAAGGCTGTTATAAACCCACCTGTCCTAATACTACCTGATTTTTCCCTACCATTTACAATAAAATGTGATGCCTCGAGGACAGCCATAGGAGCAGTATTAATGCAGAAAAACATGCCAGTAGCACAATCAGGCTCTTAAGGGCAGGGTCTTAACTTGGTCAACCTATGAGAAAGAGGTTTATGATATGGTGGCTACTGTACCGAAGTGGAGACTTTATCTCTTGGGTCAACCATTTGCTGTGATGACTGACCATCAAAAAGTGGAACAACTTTACAACAAAAGTGAGTTTCAAAACTTTTGGGTATGATTTGGTTGTGGAGTTTAAGAAGGGACAAGAGAACAAGGTGGTTGATGCCTTGTCCATAAGAGATGAAGGGAGTAGTCCAGAGGGTGAGGTTAAACTTTCAGCCATCTCCATTGCAACTACTGGGTGGTGGGAGAGAATTAAGGTAGATTATAGCGAAGACCCCTATACCTCTAAACTAATGACCCAGCAGGATGAGTGGACCCTACCTCAGCATTTCTCGAATAAGAGGGACTACTATTCTATATAAAAAAGGATAGTAATGCCTAACTCTAGAAATCTCAAGGTGAAAATTTTACAGTAGTTACGCAGCAGTGCTGAAGGGGGACACTCAAGGTATGACAAAACTCTACACAGGGTGAAGAGCGAATTTTTCTGGCCAAGGCTGAAGGCAAACATTAAAGGATTTATAAGGGAGTGTGACATTTGTCAATGTGTGAAATTTGACCAAATGAAGCCAAGTGGGCTCCTACAACCTCTTCCCATACCTTATCTTCCATTGACCCATATCACTATGGATTTTGTGGAGGGTTTACCCACATCCCATGGGTACAATAGTCTGTGGGTGATAGTGGATAGACTAACAAAATATGTCCACTTTATACCTCTCACTCACCCTTTTACAGCCAAGTCAATGACTCAATTATTTGTCAGAAATATTTTGAAATTGCATGGAATTTCCCACTCCATAGTTTCAGATAGAGGAAGTATTTTCACAAGCTCCTTCTTGTAGGAACTTTTAAGGTCTCAAGGGACCCAATTGGACCTTAGCACATCGTACCATCCCCAAACATATAGCCAGTCAGAGGCCGTGAACAAGTGTGTTGAGAACTACCTAAGGTCTTTTGTTGGTGATAAACCTAAAAGTTGGGCTCAGTGGGTTCTATGGGCTGAATGGTGGTATAACATCACCCAACAAGCCTTTACTCGACTCACCCCATTTGAGGCCTTACATGGCTACCCCCCACCACTACTAACACCCTATTCTCTAGGAACAACTCAAGTGGAAGCAGTAGAAGAAAATTTGAAGGCTCGAGATTAGATTTTACAGTTATTAAAACACAATTTATCACGGGCCTAAGAACGCATGAATAAGTACACAGATTTGAAGAGAAAGGAACAAACTTTTGAGATAGGGGAGTGGATTTACCTGAGGTTGCAACCATACAGCCAGCTATTAGTGACTCACCGAAAGGAGTTAAAGCTAGCACCACGGTTCTTTGGACCGTTTCAAATCACTAGCCGCATTAGGGTCGTGGCGTACCACCTTCAGCTACCTCCATCATTGTCTATTCATCCAATATTCCACATCTCACAGCTGAAAATGAGAGTGAGTCAGAAGGTAGCAGTCATCCCAACCTTCCCTCATGTTGATTCAGAAGGCGTAATGAAGCCCGAACCCGAGGAAATACTATCTAGAAGAATCAGGAAATGGCATAACAAACCTGTGGTGGAAGTTCTCATGAAGTGGCAAGGGCAAAATCCTGAGGAGGCAACATGGGAACCGTACAACCAATTGAAGGAATCATACCCCCACCTTGAGGACAAGGTGTTCTAAGGGGAGGGGTTCTGTCATCGACCAAGAGCTAGGGCACGAGTAAGAGGGGAAGATTGAGGCTAGATAAGGGCCGTGGGCTGGATATCAGAGTTGGGCCTGTAATGGGCTTACCGCCAGTAGTATGATTTAGTAATGGACTCATGTATTAGTTATCATGTAAGGCTAATGGGCCAATTCAGGTTTATTGCTAGTTGCATTTACATTTATGTCTTTTAAGTCTGTTAGTAGCTTAAATTACAATTATGCCCTTTTATTTGTTAGTCCAGTTTGTTACAAGTCTGTTAGTGGCGGACATGCGCCAGTAGCAAGTTCCCTAAATAGGAATTGGACCATTTTCTGTAATTCATCTCAGAAATTACAAGAATATTTTCTCATATCTCTCTTTTGTCTTCTTCCCCTTTCTAGAGGACTTTACCCTCTAAGTGAGAATATTATTGCGTATTGGACTACATTTGGGCATGTGACAATTATCTCTTAAAAAATAGAAGCCCTAATTTTTGCATACCCACGGAAGCGTTGATGAGAACAAGATGGAGCTATGCGCAGGGATGAAATTAACCACATTATTTT
Source organism: Juglans regia (assembly GCF_001411555.2). Classification (NCBI taxonomy): domain Eukaryota; kingdom Viridiplantae; phylum Streptophyta; class Magnoliopsida; order Fagales; family Juglandaceae; genus Juglans; species Juglans regia. The sequence goes on along the minus strand of NC_049901.1, from coordinate 11,677,496 downwards.
GGATATGTAGTCGATCTAATGAATTCCCCATCAACGCCCAGATGTTTTAGACAGCTCGTGGGAATGGTTTGTGTGAAATAACCAATCTTAGCAAAAGCCCTAATTCCCACCGAGAAATTTCATCCCAATTCATTATCGAGTTTTACTAAATGGGAATTTAGTGAAAAAAAAAAATTGTGGCGACTTATTCTCACCGTAATAGGACTAATTTTCCACCAAAATTAAGTTGTCGGTCGCATTGTCATGGCAACAAGTTCTATCTTTTCCTACAGATAGACTTGGTGTCATAAGCCAAGTAGTTCCCACCATGTAGGACTGTTCAACCGGGCCGGATTTTTTTCCAACCCGGTCTAGAACCCAGGTACACCCGGTACCCTTTTACATATATATATATATATATTCGTTTGAATGTTTAATTCCTACAAGAACCCAGAATCTGCCATATGCAATGTCAACTCTTTTTCAAGCATTAATCTATCGCTAGCCTCCATCTGCAATGCCAAGGAGCGACAAAAGCTTGAAACAAGCACACATTTTCAACAAATATTCCATGACAACTTTGGAACTTACCATCTGCTTTCTCGTAGACTTGAGAAAGACTAGTACTCTTATAGAGAAATAGGGCTTGCAGATATTGATCCCCTAAGTCGGAAGACATTATGCTTCTATAAATGGAGAGAAAATAGCAGAAAAGGCAAGCTCGACAAGCTTACTTCAAACACACTTGTATAGGTAGAATATTGCCTCTCAAATTGGTAGATCATTACCCCTCTCCACAGCAACAAAGTAATTAAAAGCAAATACATAGATATTGAATTCCCACGTTGTGAAAAAAAAAAAAGAGAACAGGGTTGTAAATCAGGGTTCTGGATTTTTCATTCGAGTTTCGGCCCAAGTCTGACTCGAACTAACCCGGTCCAGGTTCCGGCTCAGGTTTGAAACCCAGGTTCCGGTCCGGGTATATCCGGGTTCTTGGGCTAGAACTCGGATGAAAAGGCCAACCATGGTCCTACCACCATGGTTGGCCTTAGGAAAGAATTTTGGGGGAAAAAGTCATATTTCTTAAAGTGTAATTCAATACACATTTATTCAAGATGAAAACATTTATAGAATAAAGCAAAAAAATGGCTTTCGAGTAAGCTTGGGGGGATGATATCGGAAGTGCTTGAGATACAATTTTTATTTTGGAGTTCATACTCCAATCAATACATAAAAAGTGTCTGCATGATTAATCCGAGGAAGATTACATACTCGATATTGTTCACAATATACATGATGGCTAGTTGCGCACTCCAAATCTCTCTATTTTATTTGTTTTGGTTCTTTCCAGCTTGACCATGCATCATCTGACTTCCTGTCACACCCTAATCAACAATAAATCAATGGATGACTGAAGAAGCAAAATCAATTAACCAGGAGTTGTCAATTATAAAAGAGACTTTTATATATAATTTGTTAGTTGGTGGTGTCAATTCCAAAGCCTTGCCCCCATGGCACTGAGGTTGCACGATTGGTTGGATATCTCTTGGCTCAAATTTCTATAGAACTAGCTTAGGTTAGGTTTATATAGTGAGTTGAAATGAGATGAATGAGTTGAACTAAAAATTAAATAAAATATTTTTTTAATATATTTTTTTTAAATTTGAAAAAGTGAAATTATTTATTACATTTTGTGTGAGAATTTATAAAAGTTGTAATGATGAGATGATATAAGATGACATGAATTGAGAGTGTTTATCTATGTATAGTGGTTTTCATCAAGATTAAGGATAAAGAAACAATATTTTTACTATCATTACATAATTTTACTTTAAATTACAAGTATTTTTATAAAATAAATTATGAAATAATTATAGAAATATCATTATTTTACAAAAATGCATGTCATCTATTCAAAACAAATTTATAAAAGGATCGATGTAATAATATAAGTGAACTTTTAATAAATCCATCCATTCATTGCTTTTAAACTCAATGTACAATTTTAAACCCAATATACTAAAAATGTAGAATCCATATTTGTTAATTGAGATATACTATACATCAACCACTATTTACCTCACACTTCATACCTGATGTGGCCTTTTTTATTTTTTATTTTTTATATTTTTTATGTTAGACCTATCACTATCTGATTTCAATCTCTCCTCAAACTCTTTCACTGAACCCATCTCTCTCATCGACCTCTCTCTCATCAAGCTCTCTCTTCTCAAGTTCTCTCTCACCGAACCCCCACCCCTCTCTCTCTCTCTCTCTCTCTCTCTCTCTCTCTCTCTCTCATCAAGCTCTCTCACACCAAGTACTCTCTTTCCTCAATCTCTCTCTCTCTCTCTCTCACACACACACATACACACACACAAAATTTTTGATTGGTTTGATTTTCACTTTATTTTTTTATCAAATTTTTTACACACAAGGCACTAAGGGGGGAGATGAAGGGGTTAGGGCAGAACCGGTTCACCTGTTAGTGAACTCGGTTTGCCACGTAAGGTGCATGTGGGGTGGTAAACCGATTTATGGGTAGATTATTTCTTGTTAATTAGAGAGAAACATGTATGATTTATTGGTGGATAAAGGATGACTTGACGGACGGTGGTGATGAGTTACAAGATGCTGAGGTGTGTGATCAAGTAGAGAGACAAACGTATGATTGAGGCTCGAGCTTCTTCTACTCGAGACAATATATCTAAGTCACCTAATCAAACTGCTCAATAAATAAGATGACATCATAGATTTAATACTACGACATAAAGCCTTGCCTTTTGGGCTGACATTCACTATATTATGGGTTTTGAGATTAAACTTGTACAGGGCCTTGTGCCCACTCTCCGAATTTTTGTAATTTTTTGGTTCATGGGAAAACAAAGTTTTTGTAACAAATTTTTTTATAATTTACTTAACAAAGAGTCTACCCAGCCTTTGGTCCGCGGATCGCACACTACACACCTGATGTGGCAAACCCGAT